>NC_134088.1:126004051-126370718 GCF_000715075.1 Nicotiana tabacum | reverse complement strand
TTTTTCTCAAAAATAAAACGGTGATAGGCGATTTTTCAAGAGCCATTTCTTCCCCAAATTGTTGGTAAGTGATTCTAAACCATTTTCTTTCAATTACCCATTACATTTCTTGAATTTTCATCCAAAAATCTAGAGTTTTCATGGTAGAATTAGGGGTTAGGGTAGAAAATAGGGATTTCGGGAATTTAGGGATATAGACCTCAATTTGAGGTCGGATTCCAAAACTAATTACATATTCGGGCTTAGGGGTGAATGGGTAAAAATATTTTGGTCCGAACCTCGGTTTTTGACCAAGCGGGCCCGGGGTCGACTTTTGGGGGAAAACTTGGAAAATTTAATTTATGCAATATAATTGATTCCTTTAGTAATATTTGATATTATTGAGTCATTTTTGAATAGATACGAGTGGTTTGGAGGTGAATCCCAAAGGAAAAGCGGTGATTGAGAATTAAGGGGCCTTCAGAGCGAGGTAAGTGTTGTGTCTAACCCTGACTTGAGGGAATTTGGAACCTTAGATTATTTGCTAAGTGAAAATTCATGTGAGCGGCGTATATGTGAGGTGACGAGTACCTATACGTCGCCAACTTACCTATTTTTCTATGTTTCTCTATTTTTCGTATATTGTTTTACTATGTCAAATTGCTATGTGTTATACTGGTGTTGTTCAAATCATCCTTCTTATCATGTTTACGGAAATTTTCTGGTGATAATTGAGTTTTTATTTCAAGTTGAGATTGATAATATGGAACCAAATGTTGAAGTAAGGTTTGTACTTGTTATTCTATCTCCATGTTGTTACTTATGCATTATATTATGGTAAGAGAGAGTGTTAATGCACGAAGGGTGATGCCGTGCCATATTGTGAGTGTTAATGCACGAAGGGTGATGCCGTGCCATATTGTGAGTGTTAATACACGAAGGGTGATGCCGTGCCATATTGTGAGTGTTAATGCACGAAAGGTGATGATGTACCATATTATGAGTGTTAATGCACGAAGGGTGATGTCGTACCATATTGTGAGTGTTAATGCACGAAGAGTGATGCTGTGCCATTATATGAGAGTAAAAGCACGAAGGGTGATGTCGTGTCGTATCTATTAATTTTATGGTAAGATTGAGAGTAAAAGCATGAAGGGTGATGTCGTGCATTTTTCTTTACTGTATTCACTATTCCTGTTGAGTCATGGTATATTGACTGCTTCGGTGATCATTTTGTTGTAGTTCTTTATCTTGCATTCCCCTCAATATGTTTCCTCTCCCGACATTTCCTGTTTAGTTCTACATTCCTGTTATTTGTGTATACACTGTTAAATTGTACATGTTGATTGTAGGTGCCTTGCCTTAGCCTCGTCACTACTTCGTCAAGGTTAGGCTCGACACTTACCAGTACATGGGGTCGGTTGTACTGATGCTGCACTCTGCACTTTCTGTGCAGATTTTGATATCGGCTCTGGTTGATCGCGATTTTGCTATTGGTCCGCTGTCCGGAGACTTAAGGTAGATCTGTCGGCATCCACAGACCTTGAAGTCCCCGTCTATCATTTCTGTTCTACTGTTTCTTTTATTCAGACAGTTGTATTTCTTTCAAACTATTATTTGTAGAAAATTTTAGAATTCTCGTGAATTGTGACTCCAGATCCGGGTGGTAGTAATTAATACAGTTTTTATGATATTCCGCACTGGTCACATTTCATTTTAGTTAATTATTGTTATTTACTGAATGGAAAATAATAAATTGGTAAATGATTCTCTAACGTTGGCTTGCCTAACAAGTGAAATGTTAGGCGCCATCACGGTCCCGTCGGTGGAAAATTTCGGGTCGTGACATACACAAGGCAGTTTATTGCTAGTACAATTATAGATATTTGTAGATATTTTGCATTAGTGATAAAATAATGTCAATTTCAATGGATAATACTACTAGTAACACAAATGCTATAGCCTTGCTTACCACAACGCTAAATCCTGCATTTAGTGGCATTTTTCATGTTAGATATATTTGTCATATTTACCATTTAATTATGGGTGATGGTATGAGAATTTTAAATATTGAAATTGATAAGGTTAAAATGGCTCTTAATTGGCTTTTTTATTCAAACCGTAGAAGTAGACTTAGAGAATATTTTAAAAGATGCGATGAATTTGGCCTAAGAGAAATAAAGGTTCCTAAACCTTGTCCAACTAGATGGAATTATATGTATGAAAGTTTGGTTGTTACATATGAATATAGAAACCCCATAAACTCAACATTTAATGCATATGTAAGTGATGATGATGAGTACCTTACAAATGGGGATTGGGCTAATATTAAAATACTTGTAGAATGTTTAAAAAAATTTCATATTGCTACAAATGAATTTTCTAGGCAATATTATCCGACTATTTCTAACTGTTTAGTTTATATTGCAGAACTTGCAAATTTGTTTGCTCATTTTTCAGAGGGTGGGGAAATTTATAAACTTGCTATTGATTCTATGAGAAAAAAGTGTAAAAAATATTTTTTTTCCCTATTCCCCCTATTTATGGTGTTTCTGCTTTGTTAAATCCTTGTATGAAATTAGGAGGTCCTCATTTTTGGTATGAAACTGTTTATAATGGTTTAGCACTTGAAGATGAGGAATTATCTCAACTTCCAGAAGCAATAGCCACAATTAGAATAAATGCTCAAACTATTTTTAATACTTATCAAGTTGCATTAAATCATGCTAGACCAAATGTTCCAACTCCTTCTTCTTCTGATTCTCAATCATCTAAAAGAACTGCGGGAGTAAGAGCACTTAGTGCTTGGGCGGGGTTTAGAGGTTCTCAAGGTTCTAGTAGTAGTGATTTTCACAACTAAATGAGCTTGAAGTATATTTGTCGCAGGGAATTGAGGAAGTGAATCCCGACAGCTCCTTTAATCTTTTGGAATGGTGGAAGGACAAAGAAAAACACTTTCCGGTTCTTTCAAGGATGGCCCGAGATATTTTAACTATTCAAGCTTCAACAATGGCATCAGAGAGCGCTTTCAATCAAGCAAGACTTCAACTCGTTGATTATAGAGCGTCTATGAGGGAGAGCTTGGAAAAATCAGTACTTTTCAGATATTGGATCTGGTCGGAAAGAAGAAATTTTGGACTTGCTGAATCGCAACCATATGAAGACGAAGCTTACGAAGAAATGCTAGCTGAACTTGCGGAGGATGTTGCTACGCTCGGAAGTGGCAATGACCAAGCTACTTTTCTGCCACCACCAACGAAAATTCCTCCGGACCTTGATAGATTTATGAAGTTTGTAAGAGATACCATGTAACTTGTATGAACAAAAATTAGTATGTATTATGTAACTTATATTTTGTCACATCTTGATTAGTTTATTTTTCTTCTCAATGGTGGTATTAGCACCTTGTTGTGCTCATTCCATAGGGGGATGAAGACTAAGAAAAATATTGTCATATTGTTTAATGCTATAATAAAATTACAAGGCATTGCTTTAAATATCTCTTTACAATATTTTTGTCTTTACACTTGGATATTATTTTTAACATCCTTTTGTCTCTAATTTCTATTTTTTTATTTTTTTAAAATCCATTATGCCCACTTAGCCCATTTAGCCCGCGGGCCGGGGCCATTTAGCCCGAGGCCGTTTGGCCCGTTTAATTTGGGACCGGCCCGGGGCCGGACCGGGACCGTTTGGACCGGACCACTTAGCCTGTTTAGGCCCAAGACTGGCTCACTTGCCACCCTTAGCAGCACGTGAGTTGGCCGTGCGGATCCAGATATTTATATTATGGCACGTGAGATGTCCATGCAACACGTGAGATGTTCGTGCAGTTTATAGCGCTTGGGCTGTAGGAGCCCCTCCGGAGTCTATACACCCCTAGTAAGCGCGGGTACCCATTGAGTGTGAATGATGAGGGCTATGAGCCTAAGGAGTGATGAGGGCTGGGAGCCGAGTGAGTGATTGTTGTCCTAAGAGGTTGTACTTGATTTTTATTTGTTGTTGCACTTAGTTGCTATCTGTCAGTTTTGTGAAATCTCTGAAAGATTGTTGATATACGGATTACATGAACAGGAACTGTATAAAAATTGATCTGACATTAAACTTCCAGATTTAATAGCATGTCTATTCTTTGCTGGAATTACTGGAAATGAACCATAACTGTGTAGCTCGTTACTATCTTTAGTTCCTTATTTATTATTATTACTTGCTGAGTTGGTTGTACTCATACTACACCTTGCACTTCGTGTGTAGATCCAGGTATTCCCAGACATAGAGGGTATTGATCCTTTCGCGTGGTTGATTTTTAGGAGATTTGAGGTAGCTGCCGTGCTCCGCAGACCTTGTCTCTCCTTCTCTAACTCTTTGTTTACTATATTTGGTTTCAGACTATTATAGACCATATTTTTCCAAACTTGCAGTCATATTAGATGCTCATGTACTCAGTGACACCATGTTTTGGGAGTGTTTGTATCGGTAATTGTAAGATTTGTAGATTTTATTGAAATATTATATTTCCAAACTTAAGAGAAATTATGGTTTATTGAGATTTTCGACTTGCCTAGTATTGAGATAGGCGTCATCACGATGGGTGGGATTTTGGGTCGTGACAGAGACACTCTAAAAAAACGAGCGTAAACTGGCGTGTGTTGCAGATTTGTATCAAACAAACACTGTTATCCTTAGCCCCACAGTGGGCACCAAACTGTTTACCCGAAAAATCGGATAAAGTTGAATTTATAAGTAGTTCTAAGGATATATGATATAACTTGACACAAATCGTACATAGAAACAGGAATACGTATATTCTTGGCTATAAGACTAAAAAATAAATAAATAAATTGAATGAATTAGATAATATAAAGTGAAATGATCTCAAGTGGTTGATCTTTCAATATGAGAAGTAATCTTTGGCTACAATGTGTGAATCCCCCCTTCATGCTTACAACAATGCTCTTCTTTATATTAGAGGTATCCTATTTTATATACAATAAATAATATACAGTGGGGAACCCATGATAAATTATCTTTTCCCTAATTCTTACCAGGATTATGTCCCTTAGTGTGGTTGCAACGGCTCTTGTCTGTGAGCTCGATACTAACTCGAACTTGATATTGGATCGAGCCCTCGACCTTCACTCGAGCTCGATTCAGACTCGGAGTCATGATATTCTGGGCGGGTGTTGGTCGGTCTATGCATCTTTGACAACCTTCGCGTTGCATCGTAGTTCGATTTGGTCATGAGCTCGATAAGGATACCGAACTGGCCATTGATCGGTCTTAGAGTTCGACGCATGACGTCCTTGCCTCGGACCTCGACCCGACATTACAAAGATACCCTTCGATCGGAGTATTATCATCTTGATTAATTGGTACGACTGACTAATAGGTTTCGGCCGTATACAATGGTCATGAGCTAAATCATGCGGCAAATTAAAGTGATTGGTATATGTACAAAGTTTTTATTGTTTTACTAGTTGTTCATTTAATTTTTCTCATGTTTGGAGAAAAAAAGTTTCAACCTCATAATGAGTCAAAAATCAAGTTGTTATTAGGTTTAATTTAAACCTGGCAAGTGGGCCGGTTCAGGCCCGAGATCGATCCGGGATCGCGGGCCAAACGGGCCATGACCGTTTGGCCCAATTTTAGTGGGCATGGGCCGGTCCTATGCCTTGGGCCCGCTAGGGACCGGGACCGGACCGGTCCCTTATCGGGCCAAACGGTTCCAACGGCTATATTTTTTTTTAAAAAAAAGAATTTTTTTTATTTAAAATATTGTCGTTGGGCTGTCAAAAATAGTCGTTGGCTATTTATAAAATAGCCATTTAACCCTCCCAACTTTGTTTTACCCCCAAACTTTTTATAATTATATTTTTTCCCTATTTTAGAACTATAAATACCCCCTCATTCTTTTATTTTTCTTACAAAATCATCAATCTATCACAATCTCTCTCTAATTTTCTTTTATAATTGTTACTATTGCTTACTTTATTGTATCATGAAAGGACCAAAGTATGGTACTTTTTAGCTAGTATAAATATGCAATGATGGAAGATCAAGTTTTAGCTCAACTCAGATTACAGTTTTAACTAATTTTCCACTCTTAGATATATTATCCTCTCTATCGGCTAGCTACACCAGTAACATAGCTAAATATAATGTCGCTTAAAATCACAGCAGAGAATTTGGCAGCTGGTGACCCCATTAGCCATATTATATATAGTATAATACGATATAAGATTGTATATCTTTTAGCTATGCTACTGGTGTAGCTAGCCGATAGAGAGGATAATATATCTAAGAGTGAGAAATTAGTTAAAACTGTAATCTGAATTGAGCTAAAACTTGATCTTCCATCATCCCATATTTATACCAGCTAAAAAGTACCATACTTTGGTCCTTTCATGTTACTACTAGAAAGAGTGTATGTGTGTGTGTGTGTGTGTATGTGTGTGTGTGTGTGTGTGTGTGTGTGTGTGTGTGTGTATTCGTAATTAAATATTGAATATTAAATGTCACGACCCAAAATTTTTTACCGACGGGACCGTGATGGCGCCTAACATTTCACTTACTAGGCAAGCCAACGTTAGAGAATCATTATCAATTTCTTATTTCCATTAGTAATTAACATTAATTAACTACAATGAAATATAAAAAGTGCGGAATATCATAAATCTGTATTAACTACTACCACCCGGATCTGGAGTCACAATTCACGAGCATTCTAGAATTTACAACAAGTAATAGTCTGAAAGAAATTCAACTGTCTGAATGAAAGAAAGTAGTAAGACATAAAGGATAGATGGGGACTTCAAGGTCTGTGAACGCCGACAGATCTACCTTGAGTCTCCAGACAACGGTCCAGTAGCAAATCTCGATCAACCAGAGCCGGTATCAAAATCTGCACAGAAAGTTCAGAGTGCAGCATCAGTACAACCGATCCCATGTACTGATAAGTGTCGAACCTAATCTCGGCGAAGTAGTGACGAGGCTAAGACATGACACCCACATATGACCTGAACAGTATAATAATGCTAGAGGCAATAACATTAAGTAAAACAATAATGCAGAAATAATGGGAGGGGAACATACAGTGGGGAAATACAACACAAAGAGTGAGAATACTGAAAGGACATAATTAAATCAGAAATCCTTAAACGAATTGAGCAATCAAGACAGAAAGAAAAACTGCATGGCATCACCCTTCGTGCTTTTACTCTCTTCCTCACAATATAAAATACATTATGTACGGCATCACCGTTCATGCTTTACACTCTTCCTCACAATATAATTAAATTATGCACGGCATCACCCTTCGTGCTTTACACTCTTTCCTCACAATATAATTAAATTATGCATGGCATCACCCTTCGTGCTTTACACTCTTCCTCACAATATAATTAAATTATGCACGGTATCACCCTTCGTGCTTTACACTCTTCCTCACAATATACAAAATCAATAACAACGGATAGAGAGAAACTTCACAAGAAATCAATATATTTCATAAATGATTACTTTCACAATTTAACATCTCAACCTCGAATCAATATTCACAATTTTATCGACCTTGGTGGAACCGGATACAAGTATTCCAACATTTCAACAACAACAATAAGCATGGATAGCAAGATTTAAGACTACAAAATTTCAAAAAATAAAATTTCACTCGTATATTATGACTTGACCACAACGTATAGATGCTTGTCACCTCAACTATACGTCGTATTCAACAACAAAATACGTAGCAAATACTCACACAATACCTATTCCCTCAAGCCAAAGCTAGACACAACACTTACCTCGCTCTGAAGGTCACTAAATCCTCAATCACGGCTTTTTCTTTGAAATTCACCTCCAAACCACTCGTATCTATTCAAAATTGACTCAATAGTATCAAATATTGCTAAAGGAATCAATTACATTGCATAAATTAAATTTTTTAAATTTTCCTCCAAAAAGTCAAAAAATCGACCCCGGGCCCGCTTGGTCAAAATTCGAGGTTCGGACTAAAATTCTTTTACCCATTCACCCTCGAGCCTGAATATGTAATTAATTTTGGAATCCGACCTCAAATTGAGGCCTAAATCCCCAAATTTTCAAAATTCCTATTTTTTACCCTAACCCCTAATTCTACCATAAAAACTCTAGATTTTTAGTTGATAATTCAAGGAATATAATAGGTAATTGAAAGAAAATGGTTTAGAATCACTTACCAATACTTTAGGGAAGAAAAAGGCTCTTGAAAATCGTCTCTACCCGTTTGGTTCTTGAAAAATATTGAAGAAATAGCTTAAACCCGTGTTTGATTCTATTTTATGCACTGGGCGACAGTGTGCATCGCGTTCGCGAGGCCACTGTCGCGTTCGAGAAGGGTATTAGCTGCCAAGCCTTCGCGTTCGCGATACCCAGCTCGCGTTCGCAATACGCAGCTCGCGTTCGCGATGGTTACGTCCCCCTTGGCCTTCGCGTTCGCGAGACGTTGTTCGCGTTTGCAATGGTTACGCCCCCTGGCCTTCGCGTTCACGAGACGTTGCTCGCGTTCGCAATGAAGGAACGACCAACCCTCCCCCAGGTCCCCAAGTGTTTTGCGTCCGCGATGAGCAGGTCGCGTTCGCGAAGGGTAAATCCCCCCATCACTTCGCGTTCGCGAAGAAGAATTCTCAGCCTCACTGGATTATGCTTCGCGTTCGCGAGAGTGCCTTCGCGAACGCGAAAAAGGACATGCCAGAATACAGATTCGGCAGAAAAAAAACAAGATTTCCAAAGTCTAAAACACCCTATGGCCTATCCGAAACTCACACGAGTCCTCGGGGCTCCAAACGAAACATGCACACAAGTCTAAAAATATCATACGAACTTGCTCGCGAGATCAAACCGCCAAAATAATGCCTAGAACTACGAATTTAGCACCAAATCAAATGAAATTCTCAAGAACACCTTAAAATCCATAACTTCTCAACTGGACGTCCGAATCACGTCAAATCAACTCCATTTCTCACCAAATTTCACAGACAAGTCTTAAATATCATAATGAAACTATACCGGATTCCGAAACCAAAATACGGACCCGATTCTATCAATGCCAAATATCAACCAATTCTTAGAAATAATTAATTTTTAAACTTTTAATTTTCATCAAAAATTCATATCTTGAGCTAGGGACCTCCGAATTCGATTCTGGACATACGCCTAGATCCCATAATTCGATACAGACCTACCGGGACCGTCAAAGTACGGATCCAGATCTGTTTACTAAAAATATTGACCGAAGTCAACTAAAATCAACTTTTAAGGCAAAAATTCTTATTTTCATTAATTTTCAACATAAAAGCTTTCCGAAAACCTGCCCGGACTGCGCACGCAAATCGAAGAGGGTAAAAATATGATTTTTAAGGCTTAAGAGCGCAGATTCGAGTTCTAAAATATAAGATGACCTTTTGGGTCATCACATTAAAATTTTGGATGTTAAATAAAATTTAGGTCACAATTCTATAATAAAATTTACAAAGCATTGCCTTAGATATTTTTTTAACTTCCTTTTGTCTCTAATATCTATTTAATTTTTTTAAAAAAAAGAAATCTGTTGGGCGCACTTAGCCCGTTTAGCCCGCGGGTCGGGACCGTTTAGTCCGGGACCAAACGGTCTCGGTCCCGGTCCTAGGCCGGTCCCTACAAAAAGATCACTTAGCTCGGGACCGTTTAGCCCGTTTAATTTGGGACCGACACGGGACCGGGACTGTTTGGACTGGCCCACTTGCCACTCTTAGGTATAATTGCACTTTTAAGTTTGGAGAAAATGACATTGTATAACCGCTGTAAAAATAATAGTCGAAAAATATATAAAATTTGTATCCGCATGCTTATAATTTGTATCCCATTAGGTCAAAGTTTTTGGAAAATTTGAAGTGCTTTAATTATTTTTTTTCGAAAAAGGTATAAACTATATATATATATATATATATATATATATATATATATATATATATATATATATATATATTCCTATTATTTGTTAAATGGTTTACAAGAATTGGTGAGCCTTTCATTTAATTTTAACTTGGCCAGGCATGAAACATGGGTCTTATTTAATTTCTACCCATTTTCAAGAAAGTAGTACTTATTTAATTTGGAGAGTTAAGGCGTGTGATATGAACCATAGTAAAAGCAATTAACCGGCATGTCTTACATTCTTCTTTCTTCTCCATCTCTGTGAGATACGCAATTGAATCAGATTTAAGAAAAACTAAATAAAGTTTCTCATAAATATTTAAATTTCTGCCAAACCCAAACCGTGTTTTCTCCAATATAACCAAAAGGACCTTTGAAATGACTTTCTCGAAATACTAAACTGTTGGATCCACCTTGGCTTTGAGAATATAACACTGTAGCTGGTCATATTGTCATACTTTCTCGTGTACATAATAAATGATTAATTTATTTTTTTGTTTTGTTCCAAAATAAGTTTTTATTTACATAATCAAGAAAAAATTTAATTTATTTTTCTAAAATTATCCTTATGTACGTATTTCTAAAAAGTCTTTTACTCCTTACATTAACTATGCTGCAATATTTAATTAAGGGTAGTTCTAATTATTTTTGTCTAGAATTTTATATTTCCCTAATGGGTGTGCCCAAAGCAAATTGATCACTTATTATGGACCGGAGGGAGCAAAACATCTATATAAATATATAAAAGAGGGACAATACAAGATGATGTGGTATCTCTATTTGCCCTACAAACTCAATTATCTTTTTTGTCAATTTTTTGGACTATCTTTTTTTCGCCCCCTTATTTATTTGCTTTTTAGAATCCAAAAGTCACTTGTGTAAAAACAACCAAAAGTCACCTCTTTTCCTATTCTTTCTCCCACCTCTCCGTGACAATTAAGATAGCAGTTACGGTACGCATATAATTCCAAAGGCAAGTAAGTTCTAAGCAATTAATATCTTCCGTTTCGTCAATTGCCGTGTTCGTAAGAATACAATGAAGAATCCTCAGTTTTCTTATTTTCTGTGACTCATTTCTACTTTTCTTCTTTCTTAACTCTATGATTTGTCTATGCTACAAATTCTATCTCTCTGTCACACACTTATATCTTTATTTCTTCTCTGTTACAAACATAAGATTATTGGATATATCCAGGAAAATGATTTGATGCATGGTTTTGGCCTGGATATCATATAAATCCAGCAAAACAGAGAAGATGTTTTCATCGTAGGGAGATACTAACACTGAAATTGAGAGGATAAAGAGTAAGGGATGCATGCGTTATGTTTCTCTATAGATCGACTCCCTCGCGCATCGTAGCAATGGAGAGGAAAAAGAGTAAGGGGTGACTCTTTTGGTGACTTTGGGCTTCCAGATATGTTTGGACTCTCCACTTCTACCCACGGAATCTACAGAAACATGGTTAGAGTACATAATATCATTGGTACCGGAATTTACACTTGAACCTTACCTAAAAATTGTAACATGCGTTTTAAGAGAAATATTTTTTTTTGTGGAATCAAAACGAACATGTTGGAAATCGTGTTAAGATATGTTTTGCGTAGGATTATAGAGATTCTTAGCTTGTTGTTTATCTTGAACTATTGCATATATTACTTCTACAATTTGACTTTATTTAATTTACCGGTTGATAAACATTTTAAATCTTCATGTTTGACAACGTTAAGCTCTATTGCTGCCACTAAAACTTCTTTTGGTTCATTTAATTAATTGAATCACTTATTGTCAATGATTCCTTCTCTTCAAGTTTTACCAATTATATTGCTCTTTACGATCAAGTTTCGGTTCTTTATCAATAACGGCGAGCAACACAGATCTCCCCATTTTGCTTTTTGGTTTCAACTGTTCTTTAAATTTGTTCAACTATTTGGCAAAATGGTACATTTACTCACTCGCCTCTTTAATTAGTCACGATAGCATGAAGCTCTTCTAAACTTCGGATTTCAGTTTTGCTCTTCGAATGAGTTTAATTCATTTATTGGATTACGTTTGTCTCTCTCAATTTTCAGTCTTTAGCGTCGATTATGGAGGAGCTAAAGATCAATAAGCAGGATTCAGTGTAAATGACAAATCTAATCTTTGCAAGTGAAGATCTCATGAGTTTTCTCTACCATCATTTTAACATTACTTTGACTTTATTGGTCCAACTTAATTGCATAAAGTGTGAGGAAGCCCTTCTCAGCCTGAATTGGCTTTGCTTTTTAGGATAAAGATGTGCAATGTATCTTAATGGAATGATGGACTTTAAAAGCTTTAAATGGCATCACTCAATATTTATGTTAAGTGTTCCCTGCCTAACATTCTAGGGACTTTAATTGTTTACTAGTTTGAGTTATATATATTGTTACTGTAAAATATTCTTTACGCAAGGTTCCCTGCACATTATTTTTTGTGCAGAGCCAGGTATTGGAGTTATTGGACTTGAGAAGAATTAAAGCGGGATCGTAAGGATTCAAGGTAAAGCTGCTTGGTCGTCGTAGTCCCTTGGAGCCTTTCTATTTTATTGTACTGTTAATTTTTAATCAAACAGTATTGTATATTCGGTACTCGTGATCATTCTATGTATTCAGTTAGAGTTCGTGACTCATTTATAATAATTGAAGCCAACTCAGTAATCATAACCAATTATCATTTCCATCAATTCCCGTTGCAGCGTGCAACCCGCTCTCAAAATATATTCATATTCAATTCTGTTGCGGCGTGCAACCCACTCCCACAATGTATTCATTTTCAATCCTCTCATATAATTATTTTTAATCAAGTATATATATTGACTTTTAAATAAATCTATTGCGGCGTGCAATCCGATCCCTCAAATATTGACTTTTAGTAAGTCTATTGCGGCGTGCAATCGGATCCCCCAAATATTGACTTTTAATAAGTCTATTGCGCGTGTAATCCGATCCCCCAAATATTGACTTTTAATAAGTCTATTGGGGCGTGCAACCCGATCCTCCAATATGGACTTTTTAATAAGTCTGTTGCGGCGTACAACCCGATCTTCCAATATATTCATTTCAATCAATTCTGTTGCGGCGTGCAACCCGATCCTCCAATATATCCATTTACCAATTTTTAAAGAAAAACTTTTCCCAATAAATACAACAATTAATATAAAATTATAGGACAACAAACATACAATAATTATGATTTAATTATAAAATAAACATTGACAAATAATAAATTATTATGAAAATCAGGGAAAAAATAAGCAGTTTAATATTTAATATGCTAAATGTTAATTCGTGATTTAAAACGATTTATGACTTTTCAAGTAATTATGCAAACAATTAATTTGACGACGTATAGACACTTGTCACCTCACCTATACGTCGTTCACATGCATTTCACATAACAAATAGTTTAAGGGTTCTATTCTCTCAAGTCAAGGTTAACCACGACACTTACCTCGCTTTGCAAATTCCAATCAATTACTCAACCACAACTTTTTCTTTTAAATTTATCTCCAAAAGCTTCAAATCTATTCACAAACAATTCGATATATTCAATACGAATCATATGAATTAATTCTATATGAATTTACTAATTTTCCGGATAAAAATCTGAAATTCATTAAAATATTCGATAGTGGGACCCACGTCTCAAATCCCGAAAAAACTCACAAAATTCGAATACCCGTTCCGCTACAAGTTCAACCATACAAAAATTATTCAGTTCCGATGTCAAATGGACCTTCAAATCTAAATTTTTCGTTTTTGAAAGAATTTATAAAAATTTCAATTTCTTCCGTCTAAATCCGAAATAAATGATGAATATAGACATGGATTTATGAAATATAATCACTTTTGGTTATAGAACACTTACCCAATTTAAAGTCGTGAAAAATCGCTTTGGAATCGCCAAAATCCGAGACTCAAAACTAAAAAATGAGTAAAAATGGCGACTTCCGAATTTATGGGCTCTGCCCAGTCATTTTCGCATCTGCGAATAAAAGT
Organism: Nicotiana tabacum; assembly: GCF_000715075.1. Lineage (NCBI taxonomy): Eukaryota > Viridiplantae > Streptophyta > Magnoliopsida > Solanales > Solanaceae > Nicotiana > Nicotiana tabacum. The sequence continues at coordinate 126,356,771 of NC_134088.1, read as the reverse complement.
TTCGCATTTACGGACTCGCATTTGCGATGTCAGGCTGCCAATTGAAGTTTCGCATTTGCGGACATTCCTGTCGTACATGCGACATCCGCTTCTGCGCAAAATGGTCGCTCCTGCGAAGACCCCAGGCCAGCCCAGTCCCGCATCTGCGCAATTCCGCCGCACCCGCAACATCGCACTTGCGGCCAAGACCCTCGTAGGTGCGATTACATCAGAGGCCGAATTTTCCAGAATTGGCTTAAGTTCAAAATTCGATCCGAATCACACTCGAGGTATTTGGGACCCCGTCCGAATATACCAATAAGTCCCGTGATATAATACAGACTTACTCGGGGTCTAATATCACGTCAAACAACGCTAAAATTACAATTCACACCTCGATTCGAATTTAAGAGTTTTAAACTTTTCAATTTGCAAAATCATGCCAAAACATATTAAATGAATCCGGAATGACTTCAAATTTGGCACACAAATCCTAAATGACATAACAAAGCTATTTAAATTTTCAGAATCGGATTCCGGCTCTGATATCAAAAAGTCAACCTCGTGGTCAAACTTGGAAATCTTTAGCCTTTGAATTACTAGTTTCCGTTAAATGGTCATAACTTGAGTTAGGGACTTCTAAATTAAATTTCGGGCATACGCCCAAGTCCCAAATCACGATACGGAGCTACTGGAACTGTCAAAATACTGATTCGGGTCCGTTTGCTTAAAATGTTGACCAAAATCAACTCAATTGAGTTTTAAGGCTCTATTTCACATTTTAATCCATTTTTCACATAAAAACTTTCCAAAATATTTTACGGACTGTGCACACAAGTCGATGAATGATAATTAATGCTTTTCTAGGTTTTAAAATACATAATTATTTATTAAATTTAAAGATACATTTTGGGTCATCACACATAAACTCCACAAAATTTTCATTGAAGCGCGCAAATAAAATTTTAGGACAATGTCTTGTGAGAAAAATTAAAAGAAGTACCGAATTTTGTTAAACTTTTATTGTATTTGTACGGTAGAGTAACATATTCTAAAAGTATCAGACTAAAGTGTCAGAATTGTCTATACAAAATTTGGAAATCCAATTTTTCCCTAGCCAAATTAAAATCAAATATGCATAAAATTTTGATTAATGAAAAATGACATTGTATAAAAGGAGGAATTACCGAAAAATATGACAATCTTAATGTATTAAATGCTCATTTACATTTCTCAGTCATTGCCTACTTGCGTTTAGATAATGATGCTTAGAATTTGCTTCAGTTAATTTGATAAATTGTTATGAATAATTAGTTAATATAAAAAATTATTTCCCTCACCACATTTTAGTGAGTTGCTTTAAAAGCCTTTTATATTGTACTAGAGGATTATTAATTATAAACTATTACAGTTAGAATAGAAAGTATAACACAGTGTATAATAAAATAATATAATTTTGTTTACATTGCTAGTGTTATGTATATATGCTCAACTGTATCTGTTTTTTTTTTTTTAACTTTAAATTATTTAGTTTATCCTTAATAACATACCTTTATAGTTATAGAAATATCATGCCATATTACCGACAAGTCCAAAGTCACTTTTGATATATGCCAAAAGTCTTCTTTCTTCTTAAGCTCTATGATCAATTAATTAAATACCGCCACATAAAATGAATAGAGGAAGTACTAGTGAGACAATATTAAACGTAAACGGTTAGTTTTTAACAATCGTTCTCGGCAGAGATGGAGTCAGGATTCAAGTTCGTTTAAGTTACTGGGTTCTAACTTAATAATTTGTGTATATTCAATGAATTTCTTAAGACAAATAAAAGGTTTTGACCAAAACTACTAGATTCGACCGAACCCGTAGCCAAAAGGCTGGCTCCGTCCCTGATTCTCCGTTAACATTTAGCAAGCAAGGTTGTTAAACTTAATTATTAATTAAGACCGACTTTTAAAGTCTCATTAATTAGTAATAAAGTTAACTATTTATAAAGTCGTGTATCTCATTAATGCTTAGCATCGCCATTTCAACCAGCATAAGGTTGAAACCATGTCTGCAAAAATGAAAGGAGGAGGAATACTAGACTTAAATCTGTAAGTGCTAATTAGTTGAGTCCCAATGCGAATATCAAAAGGGTAAGAAATAAGAAAAAATAGAAAGAATTACAAGAAAATACACATGACCTCACACCATAACAAAAAATAGCCCATATTTTTAAGTTTTACCCGATCAAGCCCATATTGTACATATTTTGAAAGCACTAGCAAATTCAAAACTTGTGTTCTTACAACCATTGCTTCTAAAAGCTATGGAGTTAAATATGTGTTCTCACAACCATTGTTTTCACTCTCTCTTCTTCTCACATCTTCTACATATGCTTCAAGGGGCCGTCCGCTATTGCTGCTTCTTACCCTGTGTCACCTGGTTGCAATGTAAGAAAATTGAAGAGTAGAAGTCCACCATTGAAGGCTATTCAAAGCTTTGCTTTCGAAAATAGAATTTTTTGAGTTTGTTAGTTGATTGGGTTGGGTGTTATTCCAATTGATTAAAAATATCAAAAGGAGTTCAAAATTTAAATTTGAAGTGATTTGGAATAGATTTGAGCAAAATCTGAGTTAAATTTTAGAAAAGACGCAAGGAAGAAGACGAAGTCAGTTTTTTGTATAATTATGTATAATATTGTATAATAGTGTATATGAGTGTATAAGCACATCTTATACACTATTATATACTATTATACACCTTTATACAAGCGTCTGTAGACGAACTTCTTCCACGATTTTCAGTTGCAATTCTTGTTCAAAACCAGTCCAAATCTCCATTAAATGACTTCAAATTTTATATACAACCTCCTTATACTATTTCTAACAAGTCTAAATAACATCCACGCTAAATTTCTCACAAAATCAAATTCGAAATTTAAACCTACATGTTTAAGCTTGTTAAAAATTTAATTTTCACCATCCAAATGGATTTATTTTGTTGAACTAATATTTGAGTCACAGTTACTGATTCGAAAATTAACTTAAAAGGTTGAGTAATCCTTTTTAAAAATTAAATAGTAATTTCTAGAACCTATTGGAGTTGGATATTGAATCTTAGCCTATTACTTTTAGGCTAGTTGGTTGTAAATTGAAATATGGGCTATAAATTAATATCCCTTATTGAATTAGCTATACAGAGTCAATAATATTCTTTTTAAATATAAATTTACACATTTATTTTAATTCAAAAATAATCTTTATATGATTTTTAAAAATATTTATACTCATTTAGACAGGCTACACGTACAACTCACTTACCCTAAGACTAGCTCATTTAAAAAATGGATAACCAATAGATAATTAATGGATTTCACTTCTACATTTGTAAAGCTTAAAATTGGAGGTTCTTCAAGTTTAGGAGACTATAAATTCTCTCAAAAGTAATCATATTCAAGAAGTCATGGATAATCTAGATCCATATTATCCGCCGATTAACCCGTTTTTTATTCGTATTAAATATGGGTTAGGTCGAATAATTTATCCGTTTTTGCATTATCCGTTTTGACCCCACTCATATCCAATATGACCCGTCCGTTTAACACCCTTAGAGCCACCTCATTCTCCTCCCCTCCCTCAACCAAAAAAAAATCGATAAGGGAAAAATAATAAAAAATATATAAATGAAAAAACCTTATTAAAAACAATTATAGTACTCCTAAATGATAAAAGAAAAAAACAGAAAAAAGGTGCAGGGATGAAAATGTAATTTTACTTGAACACATCATTACTTCTCTAGCTGCTATGTTAGTGGAGCAAAGTAAACGCAGAACAAAGCTAAACTAACTTCCAACAGTTGAACACTGTTAACAGAAAAACATGTTGTTGCAAAGTTGGGGCTCTCCATCTGCTTCTTTAAGATTCTGCAGAAGACATAACACTTCAATTTACAACAATCCAACAACTAAAATCCTCATATATCCTTGTCCTAGAAAACATGGTAGATGTTTTTCTTCATCTTCTTTGTCCTATAAACCTTTGCCTAAGTTGCTGTGTCTTCATGGGATTGGAATAGAAGACATTACTGATGTTATCCATAACAAGGTTAGTCACTCCACTTCATATTTTTGTTTGATATGTACAAAAAAAGTTCATCTTTTTTTACCCCCTTATTCTTGATTTTTGCTTTTTGTTGGTTCTTTTGTGTAAAGTTGGAATCTTTATGTATCAGTTAGGCTTAAGTTTTGTTGGATTTTCATAGTGTATGGTGAGAGATGGAGGGTCAGTTTCATAAAAAATTAATAAATTTTGATATAGTATTTTTCCATAAGCTAAATTTAGATGTAAAAATGTGTGAAAATTTGTCAATTAGGTCCCAAATTGGTTCGATTTCCATTATGTATGGTGAAAATGTCTCATCTTATTCTAGATGGTTTGCTTTTCTTGGTTCTTTTGTGTAAAGTTGGAATCTTTATGTATCAATTAGTCTGCAGTTTAGTTGGATTGTTATTGTGTATGGTGAGAGTTGTAGCGTCAGTTTCACAAATAAGATTAAATCTAGATTCAATCTTTTTATGATTACTTAGTAATATGTGATTGTGTATACATTTGTCAATTAGTTCCCAAATTGGTCTGATTTACACTATGTATGGTGGGAAATGTCTCAGTTCAGGTCTATGTAGGCTTAATGTTTATAGTATATGGAGGGTCAATTCCAAATGTATGATAATATAAGAAGTGTTACAGGATGTTCATTTTCTTTACAATCTCAAAGAAAAGTGGAGTATTTTAGTTGCATCGTATGTGTATTTATAGATAGTTAACTTCCAGTTGTTCACCATAAAGAGGGGATTCTAATTGGTTGTATATTATGTCTCTATTGGGCTCTAAATTTATTGGATTAACGTTCGTATGGTGAAAGATGCCTCATTTGGTTCTTATTCCAGGCATTTGTGCCTAAACCTGGAAAACGGGGCAACTGTCTTGAGAATGAACAGATCACGCTCTCATAATCTTCTGAAATCCTAATAGGAAATGGTTTGATCAGGCAATGTAAGGTGTGGAAGCAATGTTCTACCAGAAGAAGCATCGATGTGGAAAGATTTGTTATTAATTTGTTTTTAACCGACCCACAGGTTTTGGTTGCAGCAGCGGTGTCTGCAGCTGTTGGTCAGCTGATGAAGCCTTTTACTTCAACTCTATTTTATGGCAATGAGTTCAATTTCAAGACTGCCTTACAGGCTGGTGGTTTCCCTTCTACACACTCATCTGTAAGATCTTTATCCTTCTATGCTTTCACAACCTTGTATAACCTCACCTATCATTTACACGACCTGCTTTCAAAACCAAAGTCTGCAATAAACTGATCAGCGCTTCAGTCCCAAATTAATCTATTATAAACTGGTAGAAGAAAATTTAGCTATATACGCAGAAACTAGCTTTGCTGTCTTTTTTTTCATTTCCGTCTCATTTAATTTTATCTACTTCGAAATGACAGGCAGTAGTCGCCACAGCCACTGCCCTTGGCTTAGAAAGGTATTTACTCCTTTTGTATTTTCCCCCTAGAGGAAGTCACACATGAATTAGAACTTTGGAGAAAACATTGTAGTGTTGCAATTATTTCTGTTTTCTTGACTAGTTGTTTTTGTCTAGCTATGAGTGACATGCTATGAGTGCTGTAACTGCAGGGGCTTTTCAGATTCGATTTTTGGTTTAGCAGTAGTTTACGCTGGCCTTGTGATGTATGATGCACAGGTATGTTACGGAAACTTGAGTGTCCCTCCTTTTCTTTTTCCAGCTTCACTTCAAGAAAAATTTTCTTTCAGACTTTGTACGTTGCTCGACTCACACCTATTGCAATATGAGAAAATGCTAGATTTTGCCTTGTGCTAAGACTGCTAGTTCCCCCCTTTGAAAAAAAGCTGTAGGGGCAGAAAAGAATAAGATAACTATTAATAGTGCCATTTGATACTTTTATCAAAACAAGTTTGAAATTTGGAAACTATGAATCTGATCAGAGCTGGTGTTCTAAGGTTCTTTGTGGCATAACAGCTCTAAACACAATCCTTTGAAGTGTAAAATATAGCAGGAGACGGGAGTGATTTTTGTCGATATTTCTTCAAGAAGACACTCGTCATTCTTTTCTTGGATAACTAAGAAGGAACTCGGCAATGACAACAAAAGCAGAAAGGATATTATCCTAGGAAGATAAATTTCACGTTACCAGTCATCTTCCCAGCTAAACAGATGTGAACCATATATATTTCATATAAAGGCTAATGTTATGTGAGTTGGGCTAAATTTCTATTTGCGCCGCTATTATATGGTTGAAAACATACTTAAAATGTAAATTTTTCACTAACTGTGAAAGTAAAAGAACAATACTCAGTTGTTACGAGGCCACAATATGAAACTCTCTACTTGCTCTAAAAGGAAAAGATGAGCAATTACTGCTGATACAGGTAGGGAAATTATATTCTATATTTTTTTCGTCAATTGTACACCCTGAATTGTCTCATCCAAAAATCCCTGCTTTTCATATGTTTGAATTAAGTGGAAAAATGTAGTGGTAAAACTTATACAGTCATCGAAGAAATAGGATGAGTTATTCCTTTTCTTTCCATTTTTTAAAACCTCTTTTATTCCTTTTTCTTTATACGTCTGGTCTGTCTCACCTTCAATATTTTGCTTCTGTAGGGAGTTCGAAGGGAAGTAGGCATTCATGCAAAAGCGTTCAATAAAGCTTTGTTCAGAAATCAAATAAACTCAGTTCCATCTAATAACGAACTTGATGTTTTGACGGATTCTATACAAGAGAAATTATCCTCAGGTACAGAGAGCCCTGATCCTCGATTATTAGACGAATCAAGTCCTTTTCAACCAAGGTTGAAAAATGTTACTCTATTGCTTAAACCTGATGAAAGAAGAGTCTCATCTACTTTTGCTCCATTGAAAGAACAAGTTGGTCATACAGAGGTTGAAGTCATAGCTGGTGCATTCTTAGGATTCTTTGTGAGTTTGGCGGTAAGTTTGACGTGACCCCTCAGTCCTTAGTGTTTACTTTGCATTACTTTGGCCAATGAGATACCACAGTAAATCTGTATACGGTATAACTTACAATGTAAAATGCAACTAAATCCTTCTATATACCAAGAAAATTTCACAAGCTTATCTTCATGCAGACCTGTTTGTGTACAATTCTTGAGTGAACCAGGTTTTCATAACCTGGTGTCAATCTTGATATTAGCACTAGATCGACAGGCGAGATTGACTTTGGTATAGAAAGCACGATCCGCCTACAAATTTAAGCACAACCCACCTACAATTTTTCCTTCTTTTTTGGTTCATGCTTATGCTGGTGCTCTCTGTTCTGTATAACCTGAATCATGAAACTGGACATGTTAGTTGTTGTAGTGATTCCAAATGTCTCATGTTATAAGGTGCTACTGCCGTTTTGACAATGGCATTTGAAAGACATAATTAAGTAACGTGAAATGTACCCTCTCTAACAGCTTAAAAGTTTAGATAATATGGTCACATAATTCGACATTGATATCAAAGCAGGTAGAGGTTATGAGTTAAAGTCTCCCTGCCAACCATTATCAAGTTTCTTGTGCTTGGCTCATGAAAATGGATCAGGCTCGCACGTCAGGGGCGTGTCAAAGACAACTAAATAAGTAGGAGTTACCCTCGAGCAATAAAACACTACTCAAACGCCATATTTAGCTGCCATTTAGTCTATGGTTTAAGTTAGTTGTGAAGAAAGGGGACTAATTTTGAGTAAGAACTCTTGCCTGATGAAGGCAGTTGCCTTTATAGTTTTATTAATATATACTAGCACGGAAAAGGGTCCAAAACTGCCTCTAGACTATTTTATTTGGTACAAAAATGACCTTCATCCACCTATTGAGCCAAAAATACTCTCACCGTTATCTTAGTGGCTCAATTATGCCCTTATTACTAACGGACTTATCTAAAAGAAGTAGAAAAATTTAATGAATATGCACGTGTTACCATCCCATTAGCCTAAATATGAACCCTTGCTAACTTAAAAAGAAAAAACCACCATAACCTGAGTTTCGGTTGACCCGTCCCAATTTTAAACCCTATTAATTCAAACCCGATTTCAAAAGAAAATGTAACATCTTCATCTTTTAGATTCTGCAAATGGAGGAATTTGCGCCACCACCACAACAATAAAAATAACAATTTAAGCAAGAAAATGTTAGAGTTTGGGAATGAAATGAAATGTGTATGAGAAAAAAAACGAAAGATATTTTTGTACCAAATCGAATAGTGTAGGACAGTTTTGGCCTTTTTGGTATATAGTATAGATAAAAAAAAAAGAAGAAGCTAATACTACTAGATACAAAAGAGTATGAAAAACTGTCCCTACTTTAGTGGTTATCGAGTAAGAATGTGAACAAAATCAGATATGTTCACAACTAAAAGTTGTAAATGATTAAAGAATATTATCAGTTCTGAAGGTTGGACTTTGAAATGCTTGTCGACATCAGAGGATTAGATGCTATGCTTATAACAAACTATTCAAATTTGACTTCTTTCCTTGGACTTTCAATTGTTTGTTTCTCTGTTAATTTGTTCACCATATGTTTACTCCATTAGTCATGTGAAACGTAACTGATTATTATTTAAAATAAATAAATAATATAGAATTCCTTTTCTATGTTTTTTCCGTCACTTTTTTGTGTGTGTGAAATAGTCACTTTGAATTCACTTTAATGGAAAATAAGATGATATTGACTGCATCCCATTTTCTCCTTTAATAATTAAAATGATCCTAAAAGTTTATCACATGAAAAATGCTATTATCATTACACTAACGATTTCTTAGGAGGAAAAGACTTTAGAAGAAGACAAAGAAAAGGTTGATAAAAGAACAAACTTAAAGGATCTCAGAATACTGGACATTTCCTTTGATAATATCTATCATCAAATGTAAAAATCACCTGAAAAATTATTGCCAATCGTTTTACTAAAGGGATTCAAAATATAAAAAAGTAAACATAATGTAGGCACAATTTTTTAAAACTATCTACGCAGTGTAGTTTTCTGGCAAATATTGTCTATTGACTCTCATTGAACAAAAGTAACTCTACCCGGGAAATTATTATGTATAGAAACACACGAAAAAGTAGACATAATCATTAATTCCTACTTCATGATCCAAAAATACTGAAAAATGATGTAAGTCATAACGAGTATAGCTCACAAGGTCGGTTTCGATGGATCCACCAAATTTCAGATCAACCAGAATCCGTTAATTTTTTGAGCACCGAAAGGACCTGAGTGACCGTGTATAGCACGAGTAGATTTCATATGGCCGTGCATAGTATTCTTATGACTCCTAAATGTCAAAAAATAAGGTTAGTCATGATGAGTATTGCTCACAAGGTAGTATCCGATGGTTTTACCAATTTTTAGGCAAATAGGAATCTGTCAACCAAATTCAGAAAAATCAATTAAATTTTTAAATACACGAAAAATGGAAATTATCATTAATTCTTGTTTCATTACCGCAAAATTCCAAAATACGATATATTTATGGCGAGTATTGCTCATAAGACCGTTTTCTATGAACTCACCAAATTTCAGGTCACTCGCAGTCGGTCAACTTTTTGAGCATAATAGGATTCAAGTGGAAGTACATAGCACATGCAAGTTTCATGTGGCGGTACATAGCATATGTAGGTTTCATGTGGCGGTATATACAGGGGCAGATGTAGTATATTACTACCGGGTTCAATTGAACCCATAACTTTTGACACTGAGTAAAAATTTATGTGTAAAAATTTATTAAAATTACAAAAAAATAGATATGAACTCATAACTTTAAAAGTTGAACCCATAAAATTTAAATCCTGGATCCGCCTCTGGGTATATAGTATTCTTATAACCTCGAAACACCAAAAGGTAATGTTAGGCACGGTGAGTATTGCTCACAAGGCCGTATGGATCTACTAATATTTAGCACAATGGAGTCTGTCAACCGAATTTAGGAAAATCACCATTTATATAAACATACGAGAAAACAGATATAATGATTAATTCTTCTTTCATGATCCTGAAATACCAAATAACAATGTTAGTCAAGCGAGTATGTCGTTTCTGATAGACCCATCAAATTTCAGGTCAATCAAAGTCCGTCAACTTATTTGAGTAATGGTAGGATCTATGTGGTTGTGCATAGTACGAGTTAGTTTCATATGGTCGTGCATAGTATTCTTATGACCCTGAAATACCAAAAAATAACGTTAGTCATGTTGAGTATTACTCACAAGGCCGTATATGATAGATCCACTAATATTTAGACTAATCGGAGTCCATCAACCAAATTCAGAAAAATCATCATGCATATAAACACACGAAAAAATAGACATAATTATTATTTTATATTTTATGACCCCAAAAATGCCTAAAAATAATGTTAGTCATTACGAGTATTAGTCACTAGGCCGTTTACGATGGACCCAACAAATTTCAAGTCAATTAGAGTCCATCAACTTTTTTAGTACTGGTAGGATCTAACTGGTCGTGCATAGAACGGGTAGGTTTCATGTGGCCGTACATGGTATTCTTGTGACTTCGAAATGCCAAAAAATATTGTTAATCATGGTAAGTATTGCTCTCAAAGATGTTTCTGATGGTTCCACTACTGTTTAAGCCAATCAAAGTTCATCAATCAAATTCAGGAAAATCATCATGTATATAAATACACGAAAAAATAGACATAATCATTAATTCTTGTTTCATGCCCTAAACGTCAAAAAATAACATTAGTCATGGTGAGTATTGCTCACAAAGAGTGTTTCGATGGACCCACCAAATTTCAGGTCAATCAGATTCTAACGACGTTTTGAGCACCGTTAGAATTCAAGTGGTCGTGCATAGTATTTTGACGAGCGCAAAACACAACACAAAATTGGTACTCGCTAATCAAAGATAGTATAATATAATATCGTCTCCACAGGGATTGAATTTAAACAATGCTCAAGTAATTTCCATCTTAACGCTATCCAGGAGGTTCAACAATTGAATTAATTGATTATGAACTAAGTTTAACTATTAAAATAAAGCAATTGACAATGGACAACAAGGAATTGGAGAGTGCAGAGTTGATTTCTTATCAATATGAGGAATAAGGGTTTGACAGGATAGGTGCAAGATGGCCATTTGGTGACTTAACTCTAGTTTAGTTCACTCAAATGTTTAATGATTCTCACGAATTCACTCGATAATTAGTTCAAACGTGTAGTCAAGACTCGTCTCTCGATTAAACCTTAACTCTACGAGATGAACTAATATAAGCACTGTGAAGTGTGCAAGAATGCGTTAATGGATTGATCCTTAGGAAAACGTCTCTCGAATATTTTCCTAACTTGATTCAATCAACAATTCAACAAGCTCTTTTTATTACTCAAGATAATCAATGAATTAAATCAAACAAAATAATGCAAAGATAATCACCAAGATATTCCTCTTTCGATTAAATAAATTGATGAATAAAATTACAACAATTCAAAACTCCATAAACGAATTCAGGCATAAACTAGAGTTAAACCCCACAAATATTTATCAAAATACTATATCCGTCAAACCCTAAGGTAAACTACTCCACAATCATGGATGAAGTCATCACAAATATAATTGAAGAATAAGAAAGCATCAATCTAACTTTACATTCCAAACTCTCGTATTGAATTGATGGAAAGATGATGAAATCCTGTGTCTTGTAGCCTTCAATGCTCTCCCAAAGCTTCCAAGGTCCAAAGTCCCTAAGAAAATATCTTTTTGGTGTATTTATACACTTTAGGAATGGGCCCAGGTGAAATTACCTTATCCCATGCGGCGCGACAGTGAATGACTTCCAGAGTAAATTGTTTTCTTCGCGTTTCTATATCCAGACTTGGCTCCCGGACCCCGAACATGATCTCGGGTTAATCCCTTGGGTTTTTACTCAGACTTCAAAGCTCCAACTTGTTCAATTTAGCTCGCGAATATATTTTTAACTCGAAATCACTTCCTGCAAGGCATAAAACATACAATAAGTGTAATATACTAATATTTAATCTCAAACACAAGTAAAGTGCAGTAATTGGTGTACAAACTATGACTAAAACATGCGATTCTAGCCTACCCTCATATTCTCATGATCCCAAAATGTCAAAACAACGTTTTCATGGTGAGTATCACTCACAATATCATATCTGATGGTTCTACCAATTTTTAGGTCAATCGGAGTCCATCAATCAAATTAAGAAAAATCATCTTGTATATAAGCACCCGAAAAAACATAAATAATCCTCAATTGCTGTCTCATGGCCCCAAAATGATAAAAAAAATATTATTCATGACGAGTATTCCTCACAAGGTCAATTTCGATAGACCTACCAAATTTTAGGTCAATCGAAGTTGGTCAACTCTTTGAGCACTGATAGGACCCAAGTGATTTTGCATAGCACAGGCACATTCTGCGTGGCCGTGCAAAGCACATGTAGGTTTTATGTGGCAGTACATAGTATACTTATAACCCTGAAACACCAAATAACGACCCTAGTCATGGGGAGTATTTCTCAGAAGGCCGTATCCAGTGGATCCATCAAATTTTAGGCCAATCAGAGTCTCTCAACCAAATTCAGAAAAATTACTATATATGTAAACACACGAGTAAATGGAAATAATTATTAATTCCTATTTTATGACTCCGAAACTCCAAAAATGATGTTAGTCATGGAGAGTATTAGTCACAGGACCTTTTTTGAAGGACCCACCAAATTTCAGGTCAATCAGTATCCGTTAACTTCTTGAGCAACATTGGTCGTGTATAGTATGGGTAGGTTCCATGTGGCCATGCACAACATTCTTATGATCTCGAAATGCCAAGAACAATGTTAGTTATGGTGATTATTGCTCATAAGACCGTATCCGATGGTTCAATTAGTTTTGGACCAATCGGAGTTCGTCAATTAAATTCAAAAAAATCATCACATTTATAAATACATGAGAAAATAGACATAGTTATCAGTTCCTATTTCATGACCCAAAACACCAAAAATCGATATTAGTCATGGTGAGCATTTCTCACAAGGTCGTTTTTGGTAGATCCACTTAATTTTAGATTAATTGGAGTCTATCAACATTTTGAGCACCGATAGGATTCAAGTGGCTGTGTACGAGTAGGTTCCATGTGACTGTGCATAGTATTCTGATGACCCTGAAACGCGAGAATAACGTTAGTCATGGTGACTATCTCTCACAAGACCGTATCCGATGGTTCTAATAATTTTTAGGCCAATCGAAGTCCATCAACTGAATTTAGGAAAATCATCATGTATATAAACACATGAAAAATGAAATAATTATTAATTCATGTTTTATAACCCCAAAATGCCGAAATAATGTTAGTCATGGTGAGTATTAATCATAAGACCTTTTTTATGGACCCGCTAAATTTCAGGTCAATCTGAGCTCATCAACTTTTTGAGAACTGGTAGAATACAAGTGGTCGTGCATGTAGGCTCTATTTGATCATGCATAGTATTCTTATGACCAAGAAATATCTAAAAATATCGTTATTCATGGTTAGTATTACTCACAAGTTTGTATCTAATGGTTCCACATAATCATAAATTATCTAATAAGACTATAAGGTCTCACATCACGAAATGGGAAGTTAGAACTCAAAATAATATTTCTTAGGTCGTTTTTGATGGTCCGAATTTTTTTTAGGTGATCCGAACCTGGCGCCTTGGTTCACGCGAAAGGTGTAGGCTATAGCACATGAAAATTTAGAAATCGGGCCAAATTCCCCTTTTATGGTCCTAAAACGCCAACATATAAGGAACGGTCATGCAGGAGCGGTGACTAATGTTCCTTAGGTCATTTTTTATGGGCCGACAAAATTTTAGGCCACACGGAATGCGTGGGTTATAGCACAAGAAAATTTGAGAATCAAGCGAAATTTCCGTTTTACGGTCCTAAAACGCCAAACATTGAGGAACGATCATGGCGGAGTGGTGACTAATGTTCCTTAGGTCGTTTCTTATGGTCCGGCAAAATTTTAGAACTTTACGCGGTCTGCGTCCGGGCCCACGCAGAAATCGTGCGTTATAGCACACGGAAATCTGAGAATCGGGCCTAATTCCCGTTTTATGGCCCTAAAACGCCAAAAATGAGGAACAATAATGGCAAGGCGGTGACTAATGTTCCTTAGGTCATTTTTTATGGGCCGACAAAATTTTAGGAAGTCCATATCCGGGTGCCCGGACCCACGCGGAAGGCGTGAGCTATAGCACTCGGAAATCGGGAAATCAGGCAAAATTCCTATTTTATGGCCCATAACCGCCAAAAAATGAAGAACGGTCACGACGATGCATCGACTAAAATTCCTTAGGTCATTATTTAAGGACCAACAAATATTTAGGCGGTCTGGGTGCCAATGCCTATGTGGATGGCGTGGGCTATACCACACGAAAATATGAGAATTGGGCATAATTTCAGTTTTATAGCAAAAAAATGTCAAAAGATGATGAACGGTCATGGGAAGGAGGTGACTAATGTTTCTTAGGTCATTTTGGATGGGTTAGTAAAATATTTGGCGGTCAGGGTCCGAGCGCTTAGGCCTAGGCGGAAGAGGTAGGCTATAGCACATGAAAATATGGGAATCGGCCGAATTCCCGTTATATGACCCTAAAACCTCAAAACATGAGGAACGATCATGGCGGGATGGTGACTAATGTTCCTTAAGTCATTTTTATGGGCCAACAAAACTTTAAGCGGTCTGAATACATGCGCCCGACCTACGCAGAAAGCGTGTGCTATAGCTCATGAAAATCTAGGAATCGGGCAAACATTCCTTCTTATGGCCTTAAAATGCCAAAAAGGAGCAATGGTCATGGCAGGGAGGTGAGTAATGTTCCTTAGGTAATATTTTATGGGCCGATAAAATTTTAGACGGTCCGGGACGGGTGGTCGGACTACTGATAAGTGGGGATTTTGAATACTTATTAGCGCCTTTTTGCTTTTGTTTTAGTCTAAAAGCATTGAATTGTGTTCCCAAAACTAATGAAAACTGTAAAATTGCAGAAATATTGGAAGTTGGACTCCCGATATGAAATCTGACTCAAAAAGGAGTAGTTCGCGCTCAAGGCAACAAAAGGGTACATAATCATACAAAGTGCGGTCCGCAGAAGAAATTGCGGTTCGCAGAATTCCATCTACGGCCGCAACAACAAAGGAAATCCCAGCATACTTTCTAGCAAACTGCAAACCGCACATGAATTGTGCGGCCGCAAAAGAAGAGATTGAGATCAACTTCAGATGGTGTGCAAATTTTTAATTTCCAAGTCCCTCAGAATTACGGACTGCACAAGAATTGTGCGGCCATAGGAGAAGTGCCTTGCAGCGCAGACATAAAAGTACAGATCGCAGAAGACTAGGTTGTGGCTGCAGTTCTAAATCTGCAGACCGCATAAATGTTGTCTCGCAGCCGCAGTTCATAATTGTGCGGCCGCAGAATCCCAGCTCCTGCAAGATGAAGAATTCTTTTCATAAAATTAGGTCTACTTTTTGACATCAGCAAGTCCTGTAGCCCTTTTTCTTTGCCTCTTTTGGAAGTTTTCTATATTTTAGAGTATTTTACTATAGATTTTATCATTTTAACTTTACAACATGAGTTTATTTAGTATTTTTTTTTTCTATTTCTTCAATTTCAAGCATGAGTAGCTAGATTGTTACTAGGGTTGTGACCCAAACCTAGTGTGTGAACCTTATGGGTATCTAATTTAGTACTTGTTTATGATTGAGTATTTATTATTTAGCCTTGTTTATGCTTTAATTTGTGGAATTAATAGTTGCAAATATTAGTTCATGCTTATTTGACTTAGTCTCTACTTGAGAACTAGAGACTTAGTCTAGGAAACTTGGCTAACAAGAAATTGGGTCAATCAAGAGATTGATTAACCCAATTAAAGGGTGCAACCTAGAGATAGTAATAACCCGACTTGAGCTTTTATCAACCGTTTTGTGTGATACCCATTTGGATTTGAGAAAACCAAATTAGGCAAAACTACTCTCTGACCGAGAGGTATTGAGTGAGTATTTGAGAGTTGATAGCTACAATATACCCCGATCAGCAAAACAAGCATTAAGGTTTTTATCCCATTAGGCGAACACCTAGGTAATAGTCATAGCCCTAGGGTTTTTACAAACTTGAAAAACAACAGAATTAATTATTCTAGTTTTATTACTTTACTTTGCAATCTTTAGTTTTAAAATAGAAATAGCAACAAAACCATTTTGTGGAAGTGCAAATTAAGATAGTTCAAATTCATGCATTAGAATATATACTCTTAACTCCCATCTAGCTCCCTGTGGATTCGATCCCAACTCTTCGTTGGGTTACTATAATTGCAATCGACCGTTTCATACATTGTTTTGAGGTGTGCATTGTGCGCGATAGTTAATTTTTGGCATCGTTGCCGGGGAGTTACAAACGATGTTAGTTATGTATTTGGGTGTGTTTTTGGAATATCTTATTTTCCTTCTGTGTTACTAACGTGTTGTGAAATTGTAAGTTCAACCATGGAAAATAATGAGCTCGGAAATATTTCTTTGGGGGATGTGGACATTGACGATGATCAAGTGGATGAGGTTCCTCTTGAACCTCAAGCCAATAGAAGAGACTGAGTGCCTCATGACAATGTGCCCGTTCTACCCCCACCTCCACCACGAGCGACTCTACACCGGGTGTTGCCTAATGAAGGATATGCAAGCGCAATAGTCCCGCCCCGTATTAGGGCGAGCAACTTTCAAATAACCAATGTGATTCTCACTTTGTTAGAGCAACGAGGCTTCCTCACCTATGCTTCAGGTAAAAATGCATATAAACATTTGAAGCGGTTTGTGAACACGTGTTGGGGGAGTAAACAAACAAATGTCTCCGAGGATGCTTTGAGGCTAAGGTTTTTTCCCTTCTCTTTCCGGGGGAAATCTTTAGATTAGTTGAACGTTTGCCGAACCATTCCATTCACATTTGGGATGAATTGGCGGAAAAGTATATTTCTAAGTACTTCTCTCCGGGGTACATGGCTACACTTAGAGATAAAATTCTAGCATTCAAGCAAGAGCCCAATGAACCACTACACGAGATATGAGAGCGATATAGAACAATGATTAAAGAATGTCTCAACAACGATCTGACGGAGAACATGATTCAATAAACTTTCTATCGTGGGATCAACACAACCAACCAATGTATAGTTAATCAACTTGCCAGTGAGAACTTCATGAATACGCCTTATGCGGAGGCATGTGAGATCTTAGATGAAATGACAAACACATCATCAGCATGGCAATCTCGGGCTAATGTTCCACAAGGTGATCCCAACGTGATTAACCTCTACAAAGAGTTGCATGACCATGGGCAAGCCATAGCCGAATTGACTCCCACCATGAATAACCTAGCAAAGGCTCAACTTCAACATGTGCAAAATCCTAGGCAAGTCAATATCATGGAGAGAGTAAACATGATGGTGAACAAACGGAAAACTAAGGGTCCACAAGTGCAACAATGAGTGGACAATTTTGTGCAAGAAGATAGTGGGTTTGATCAAGATAATTCTTATAATGACCAAAAAGAGGAGGTGCAATATGTGAACAACTTTCAAGGGCAACAAAATAATTTCCAAGGCCCAAATCAACAACAATGGCGACCTCAAAATAATCAAGGCAATTGAAATTCTAACAACCAAGGTAATTTGAGTGGTGGAAACAATCAAGGGAATTGACATAACAACAACAATCAAGGAAATTAGAATGGCAATAATCAAGGCAATTGGGAGGTAACAATCAAGGTGGATGGAACAATAATCAAGGCAACCGGGGGTCGGTTTTTCAAAGTCCCCCAATGTATCAACAACCGATCAACCCGCTTCCTTATCCTTCCCATGGTCCTAGTTCCTCCAACAATGAAATGGGGCGTATTGAGAACATGTTCAAGCAAATGATGGAGAAGAATGCTAATTCTGATGCTCAACTTTCCTCACATAACACATCGGTCTGCAACTTAGAAGTGCAAATGGGACAAATCTCTCAAGCTCTAAATTCTCGTCCTAAGGGGGCACTACCAACTGACACGGTGGTGAACCCAGAGGGTGAAAACAACACGGGGCATGCCATGGCCGTTACTACAAGAAGTGGAAGAGGTAGGAATGCACCCACTTCAAGACAAAGGCAACTTATGGATGATGAGCAAGTGGTACAAGAAGAAGAGTCCCCGAGCAATGTGATGAAATCAAATGATGATGTTCGGATTGATATTGATGACAATATGGAAGAGACTCAAGAGGAAGTGAACCCGTCTAGAAATCACGTTATTGACATACCGGGACCGGTAGTGCAAAAGGCTAAGGCACCATTACCTAAGCCGTCTCCCCCATATCCTCAAAGTCTTGTCAAGCAAAATGGCGAGAATCAATTCAAAAAGTTCATTGACATGACGAAGAGTCTCTCGATCAATGTGCCATTAGTTGAAGCTTTGGAATAAATGTCCGGTTATGCAAAGTTTATGAAGGATTTGGTGACAAAGAAGCGGTCGGTGAATTTTGAAACTATCAAAGACACTTATTAAGTGAGTGCAATTGTGCATTCAATGGCTCCTAAATTGGAAGATCCCGACATTTTCACAATCCCTTGTACCATTAAAAGTGCCGAGTTTGCTAAAGCTCTTTGTGACCTTGGGTCAAGTATCAACTTGATGCCCTATTCAGTTTTCAAGACTTTAGGAATTGGGCAACCACGACCCACATCTATGAGATTACAAATGGACGATCGTTCCATGAAGAGACCATTGGGAGTGATTGAAGATGTATTGGTTCGTGTTGATAAATTCATTCTTCCGGTGGATTTTGTCATTCTTGATTATGAAATGGACTATCGGGTGCTGATTATTCTTGGAAGACTTTTTCTTGCTACAGGAAGGCTCTTGTTGATGTGGAAGCTGGAGAACTCACTTTCCGGGTTGGTGATGAAAATGTGGTATTCCACATGTGCAAATCTATGCGGCAACCTAATAGCAATGGAGTGTGTTCTTTTGTGGACTTGGTGACTGATATGATTGTTGATGATACAAGTGCCATGATCAATGTGGGTGATATGTTGGAGGCCGTCTTACTCAAGTTTGATGATGACGAGATGGATGGATTCATGAAATATGTGAATACTTTGCAAGGAATGTGGTCGTACAACTATGCACCCCGAGAACTCTCCTTGGATCTTGAAAATAGGAAAACTTCTCCTACAAAGCCTTCAATTGAAGAGCCTCCGACCTTGGAGTTGAAGCCATTGCCTCCACATCTTCGGTATAAATTTCATGGCCTTTTTTCTACCTTACCGGTTATTCCTTCCTCTTGTTTGACTAACGTGCAGGTTGACTCTACATTGGAGGTGTTACATAAGAAGAGGAAGGCTATTGGATCGACATTGGCGGATATTCGGGGAATAAGTCCCGCATTTTGCATGCACAAAATCAACTTGGAACAAGACACCAAACCATCTATTGAACATCAAAGGAGACTCAATGAGGCTATGCAAGAAGTGCTCAAAAAGGAGATCATCAAATGGTTGGATGCCGGGGTTGTCTACCCCATTTTTGATAGTTGGTGGACTTCTCCGGTACAATGTGTCCAAAAGAAGGGTGGCATGATGGTGGTCACCAATGATAAGAATGAGTTGATTCCCACAAGAACGATGACCAGGTGGAGAGTGTGTATGGACTATCGCAAGCTCAACAAAGTCACAAGGAAGGATCATTTTCCACTTCCCTTCCTTGACCAAATGCTTGATAGGTTGGCCGACCGTGGTTTCTATTGTTTTCTAGATGGATATTCGGGCTACAACCAAATCTTTATTGCTCCGGAAGATCAAGAGAAAATAACTTTTACATGTCCCTACGGTACTTTCGCATTCAAGCGGATTCCATTTGGTTTATGTAATGCACCGATGACTTTTCAAAGGTGTATGATGGCTATCTTCACGGACATGGTGAAGAACTACCTTAAAGTTTTCATGGATAACTTCTTGGTGGTTGGGGATTCCTTTGATGATTTCTTGGAAAATTTGGATAAAGTATTCTCAAGATGTAAAGAAACGAATTTGGTGCTAAATTGGGAGAAATGTCATTTCATGGTCGAGGAAGGCATTGTCCTTGGCCACAAGATCTCAAAGAATGGCACTGAAGTCGACAAGGCAAAGATTGAGGTGATTTCTAAACTTCTACCTCCAACTTCGGTGAAAGGCGTGCAGAGTTTCTTAGGCCACGTGGGGTTTTACCGACGTTTCATCAAGGATTTCTCTAAAGTGGTGAACCCGTTGTGAAAGATTTTAGATAAAGATGCCAAGTTTCACTTCAATGATGATTGCATGAGAGCCTTTGAATTGTTAAAGTTCACTACTATTATCATCGCTCCTAATTGGAGTATCCCTTTTGAGCTCATGTGCGATGCTAGTGACGTAGCGGTTGGAGCTGTTTTGGGGCAATGCATCAACAAGAGTATTTATCCAGTTTACTATGCTACTAAGACCATGAATGGTGCCCAAGTCAATTGCACCGTTACGGAGAAAGAGCTCATTGCCATTGTGTTCGCAATTGAGAAGTTTCGCCCGTACTTGATGGGTGCGAAAGTTATTGTCCACACGGATCATGTGAAACTTCTCTATCTGATGAGAAAGAAAGATTCCAAAGCTCGTTTGATGAGATGGGTGCTTTCTTTGTAAGAGTTTGATATTGACATCCAAGATCGCAGAGGGAGTGAAAATCAAGTGGCAGACCACTTATCTCGTTTGGAGGAGGAGGGGAGGCCGCATTATGGCCTTGAAATCAATGACTCCTTCCCTGATGAGCAACTCTTGGCTATTTCAATGAAGGAGGTGCCATGGTTCACAGATCTAGTAAATTTCTTTGCGTGTGGAATTATCCCGGATGAGTTCTCTTCAAACTAAAGGAAGAAGATCAAACGGAATTGTCAAGATTATTATTGGGATGAGCCATACCTTTTTCGAATTTTTATGGATGGGGTAATTAGAAGATGTGTACCGGAAGAAGAGCAAAGTGATATTCTTGGGGCTTGTCATTTTTCGCCATATGGTGGTCTATATGGTGGAGCAAGAACGGCGGCCAAAGTGCTAAGTTGCGATTTCTATTAGCCCACTCTTTA
The DNA here is from genome assembly GCF_000715075.1 of Nicotiana tabacum. NCBI lineage: Eukaryota > Viridiplantae > Streptophyta > Magnoliopsida > Solanales > Solanaceae > Nicotiana > Nicotiana tabacum. The sequence continues at coordinate 126,335,572 of NC_134088.1, read as the reverse complement.
CAAAAATGCAAGTGATGTAGTGAAAAGATGTGATGAATGTCAAAGGGCCGGTGGAATCTCGAAAAAGAATGAAATGCCTTTCACTACTATTTTAATTATTGATATCTTTGATGTGTGGGGTATTGACTTCATAGGTCCTTTTGTGAGTTCTTTTGAAAATACCTACATATTGGTCGCGGTTGATTATGTGTCTAAATGGGTTGAGGCCATTGCTCTACCCAACAATGAAGCAAGAAGTGTGGTGGCGTTCTTGAAGAAGAATATTTTCACAAGGTTTGGTACTCCGTGGGCTATCATAAGCGATAGGGGGTCGCATTTTTGCAACAACTCTTTTGACACTTTACTTAGAAAGTATGGTGTTACTCATAAAGTTACGACTCCCTATCATCCACAAGCTAGCGGTCAAGTGAAAGTCTCCAACCGGGAGATAAAGAGTATCTTGTCCAAAACAGTGAATGCTAACCAGACGGATTGGTCCAAGAAGCTCGATGATGTATTATGGTCTCCATACCGATTTGTGTTCGGAAAAACTTGTCATCTCCCGGTGGAACTTGAGCACAAAGCCATATGGCCTCTAAAGAAGTTGAATCTTGATTGGGATGTAGCCGTTAATTTTAGGGTTGCACATTTGAATGAATTGGATGAGTTATGGTATCATGCTTACACAAGTTTGTCCTTGTACAAATAAAAAAAATGAAATATCTGCATGACAAATACATTTGGAATAAAGAGTTCAAAGTGGGTGATCTTGTTCTGTTGTTCAACTCACGGTTGAGGATGTTTCCCGAAAAGCTAAAGTCTAAATGGAGTGGTCCCTTTGAAATTGTGGGTGTGACGCCTTTTGGTACATTGGACTTGAAAAACAAAAACAATGAGGTATTCTGAGTCAATGGTCACCGGGTGAAGCACTATTTGGGAAAAGTTGGTGATGGCCACGTTGTGGCAGTGATTCATTTCAAATGATGGTAATATGCGTCGTACCGCGACGTTAAATCAGGCGCTTCTTGGGAGGCAACCCATGTTTCTTTTTCTTTTATTTTCTTCTTTTGTAGTTAGGTGTTATTTTTTTGGTCTTTTGGAAACAACCTCTCTATTCCTTCAGGGTAGGGGTAAGGTTTGCGTACACACTACCCTCCTTAGACCCTATTAGTGAGATTTTATTGGGTTGTTGTTATTATTATTTGTGCTAACTGGATTTGAAGTGTGTTGTAGGGATGAGTGTACTTTACAGGAATTATGCCCAGAAAATTGGTTAAGTGTGGAAAGAATTGCGGACCGCAATTGTATTGTGCGTACCGCATAAATTGAAGGTGGAAAATGAAAACTCTATGAAGTTGGTCTGCCAGAAAAATGGCCAATCTGCGGCCGCAAGATAAATTCTGCGGTTCGCAATAAAATCTGCGGCCGCACATCAAATTCTGCGGAACGCAAAATGTAACGGCAACTGGGCCCTCAGGTAACAGAGTGCAGACCGCAATTGGAATTTTGCAGTCATACTCACGTCTCTTTCCCTTGGCAGAAACCGTTTGGTATAAATAGAGAGGCTTGGGTGTTGTTCTCCTTTTCCCTCTCTGAGCTCATAAACTGCACCAACTTGAAATTTCTTGTTAAATTCTCTACTCACAAGCCTAGCAACTGTTGATCACTCATCTCTTGTACTCATTCACATCTGGTATGATTCATCATCTTGTTAATTTCTTTTAATTTTTAGATTTTTAGTGAAAATTTACACCATTTGTCTGTTGAATTTATTTGAACAACCATGTGGGGTAAATATATAGTGGGTAGACTGGAAAAGTACTCTAAGGGGAATGGATAAATCGATTTTCATGCTTAGATGTTATTTCCATGTCAAAATTGTGCAAAAATTTCAAGCCCTAATAAAAATGAGTGTGTATTCATAATTGGTTGGAATCTACGGCCGCACAAAAAATTGTGCGGTCCGCAAATGTTAAAGTCTAGGGTACTTTAGTAAGGCATGCTCATGCGGCCGCAATGAAAAATGTGTGGACCGCAAAAATCCCATTGCGGTCGAAGAACAACTTAATTCCTGTGATCAGAGAGTTGTCAAATTGGTGACTCTTAAGTGCGGTCACAAGACAATTTGTGCGGGCCGCAGAAAATTGGTTGCGGCCACCATACATCCAATTCTCTGTTATCAGAGAGTTGGCATGTTGGTGGTATCTGAATTGCGGTCGCAAATGAGAAATGTGCATACCGCAATCCAATTATGCGGCCGCAAAGGAAACTTGTGCGGTCTGCAAGGCCAATTCTGCGGCCGTAATGAAACTGCTGCGAACCGCAACTCCCTACTATGTAAGCATGTTTCTACTGTGTTTTTCACTGTATCTTCTGGTGTGTCCCTACTTTCATTTTGTGTCTGAACTTGAACTGCAACTGACAATTGCCTTTGCTTGGTACAGAAAATGGTTCGATCTAGAGGCTTAGGCGACACTTCGAAAGGAAGGGGTGACCCTTCTCGGGGATAAGGGAAAAGACCCTTGCCTAGTGCCCAACAACATGAAATCAGAAAGAAGACAGCAGCCAACAGATGGAGAGGTGTAGACCTTTCGGAGACTAGTTCTTATACCCCATCTAAAGATGTATCAGAGGGCAACTCAACCTCCGTACATGAGCAGTCGGTTGTCCAGTCAAGGCCGCTACAGAGGTATCAGCTCAGGGACGAGTCATCCACATCACACAACACTTCTGAGGGGTCAGAGAGTGCCAGTCAGGCTTTTGAGCCTTCTACTACACATATCCCCCATGTACCAGAGACATCAGTTCTGGACATCCCCGATGATAGCAGAGGGGTGTCCTACTGTTATTGGCCTCGGGAGGTCAAAGAAAAAAGAGGTGTGGGAGGACCGGTTTGTCAGTTTGGCTGCCTTCACCAATTTTCGTGAATGGTGGCCAGTGAGGTCGCTCACTCTTGAGCGGCAATTTCAGTTGAAAGATCTTGAGAGGTATAACCATGCAGTATTGAGATAGTTTTGAGAGCGCAAAGGGTGGATGTGGTTTACCCAGAACGTGGTGGATGCAAATGAATTCCTTGTCCGGGAATTCTACGCCAATGTGGCGCATATCAAGAAAGGGAAAAAGGTGACTAAAGTAAGGAACCTCAAGGTGAGATTTGATCAGCACACATTGAACACTTACTTGGGTTTTTATGATGTCGAGCCTACAAAGTACTTAGAGAAATGTGCACTTGAGTATGCAACTCGTCCTTGGCTAGCTGAGATTTTAGGAGCTACTGTGCCACCACCACCATGGATCACAGCAGGGGTTTCTATTCACAGGAGTACGCTGAGCTTTGAGGCAAAGGGGTGGCAGACCTTTGTATGCAGCCAACTAGACCCGATCCAGAATGAGACATATCTTCCTATCCTGCGAGCAGTTCTAGTGGCTTCTATCATGTCCGGGTACCCCATCAATATGGGAGCCGTGATGTTGGCCAATATCTCTGTGGTCGCTCGGCAAGCTGACACATCCCTACCCGTATCCCAACACTATTACAGAGTATCTCATGGATTTGAGGGTAGAGCCGAGGAGCTTTGACACAAAGGTGCGGCCGAAGAAGCCCTTCTCATGGTACTCACTGATGGATGCACACAACCCTAAGAAAAAGGGTCAGTCGTCTACCACCGCAGGCCAGTCTGATGAGCCACCGGTGGTAGTTGTAGAGGCAGTTGATATTCCATCCACTTCAGCCGAGCCTTTATCTAGTGTTGCAGCCATGCCTCCACCACCATCCTCAGTTCCCATAGCATCTCTTGCCACAGGTTCTGCCTCTGCTTTGAAGCCGGTCCCCAAGCCTACTACTTCACTCTCTGCGTTGTGAGTCTCCCAGACATTGGTGAGCCTCAACAACTGGATGCAGACAGCCACTGCAAAGCTGCCCGACTTATCCAGTACTGTTGCAACATTGTCCTCTATGCCGTCACCTCAGATGCCCCCATCAGTGGAAGACACTCTGAAGAAACTCCTGGAAAACCAGAACATTATGATGGCTACATTGGTACAACATGGGTTAGTGATCGAAGAGCTGGGAAAAGAAGTTAAGAAAATGAGAAAGTCCCAGACCTCCATGTAGTCAGTGGACAAGCTCCGGAGACAAGTTACCAAGCTTGCTGCAGCCGAAGATATTCCATTTGATATGTTGATTGACCCACACCATCCAGGCCCAGATCCTACAACACCTACAATACCAGCTGGCTAGTCTGAAGAGCCATACCTTGCTATTGACACTGCCGAAGCAGTGCGTCAAATATTCACCAACCCAATCACTCCTAGAGTTGAGGATGATGAGATCTAGTTGGATGAGACTGAGGTCAGTGATGCTGCTGTGGACATGGAGATGGCCAAGGAGCCATAGGGAGCTTTCTTCACTCTTACACTTCCTTTACTCTTATTTTATTAAGCATTGAAAAAAATGCTTATTTTTATTCGGGGGAGGGGGGGGGTGGAGTTTTTTTGATTATATTTAATGATTCTGAGACAATTGGTTTGTAATAACTTGATAATATTTTCTTCGGTTTGTAATAACTTGATAATATTTTCTTCTCTTTCCTTATTTTGTATATATTCTATCTTCTTCTCTCATTGTGTATATATCTTCTCATTCTCCCTCATTATGTATATTCTTTATGCTTTCGATAGTTTTTGCTTTGTAGCTTCTTTATGTTTCTTTTCTTATTAGTTAGTGTGAGTAGCTTCTAGCTTCTTTTTTAATTAGTAGCTCCTTCTTGATTTAGTAGCTTCTTTTTATGTTTTTGTAGACAATAAGCCTTTGATTTTCTTAATGCCACGGTTCTTTTCAAAGGTAGTTTTTGTGTGAATCGGGTGACTCTTCCCAACGATGGATGGCGTGACAACCTTCTTAAGGGACTGAGTCAGTTTTTAGTGTTTAGGTAATAATAGTAGTAGTAATGAAAGAGACCTAATTAAGTCATGCTCAAAGAGTCAAACATGCTTCGCTTAGTACCAACACACTTAACTATGTGCTTATGATTAGAAACAAGGTTTTTGAAAGAAATAGCTCTAGTTTGTGACTTTGTGACTCTTGTGTTGACTTAGGCAACCATTGAGTGGTTTAATCAAACCATAGTGATTTTTAATCTTGAATGTGGTTGTTGTGGGCCCTCGACTCTTTCCTCTTTAACAATCCAGTTGTGTAAGGGGTGAGTTGCTTTGTTATTAGTCTAAGTACCCGTGTGAAAGGTCTAGAACTTGCCCCGAATGTGTTTCAAGATGAAACCCTAAGTTTTGCCTGGCTTGAGAAGTGATTGTAGGCTTTCCTTGGCCTGTTTGAGTTCTCTATTGCCTACCAATGATGTCATCCCTAGTCAACCTCTTCGAGCCTTTAGCCTTTCTCATTTGAAAACCATGTTACAAGCCTTTACCCGTTCTATTGTGACACTTTCTTGGCACCCGGACTTTCCTTAACACTCATGTAAAACAAATGGCTAAAAACGTAAGTTTGGGGGAGAGACGAGCAAATTGAAAAAGTGTATCAAGGTGCAAAAAAGAGAGAAAGAAATGATAAGAAGAAAAGGCAAAGAAAAGGAAAGAACAAAAAGAAAATTGCAACAAAAATGAATAAGTAGAAGAGTTGAAGGGATTCAAAGAAAGTCAATGAGCCCACACATGGAGAAATATGAGTGTAATGATCAAGAAAGAGTGATATTAAGTCTCTCTAGTTCCCCAAGAAAAAGAAAATGCCTCAAAGAATTGGCAAGGTATGAGCCGAAAATAAAACGATGGAATGCTTAATGAAAGGTGTAACCACTTAACCATATTATATCCAAACACATCCCAAAAGAAGTCCTACCCGATTTCAAGCCAAGTAAGCTTACATTAGTGGCGATCTACATGAGGGGCAAGCGTATGGTACTTGAAGCCGTACTTGCAACATTCTCTTGAGAGAGATGAGTGAACCTTTAATAATCCTTTGGATTGAGTGCTAAAATTCTTAAGTGAGCTATGCAAACATAGAGTAGAGAAGGAGGAGTTTAGAATCCATAATGACCTACATGAGTGAGCGAGCTTCCTTGAAGAATAAAGTCAACTCTTGATGCTCAAGTGTCACATTAGAACTATATGTGCAAAAATGTTCAACTTGTCGCCTTGTTGATAATACATAAGTAGTATGGGTAATTGTTGGTCCCAACTGATGTATGAATGGCTCTCCTTTGAATGGCTGAAATGACCCTCAACTTGTAGAGGTGGGAACTATTTTGTTTGCTTGAGAACAAGCAAAGAATTAAGTTTAAGGGAGTTGATAAGTGGGGATTTTGACTACTTATTAGCGCCTTTTTACTTTTGTTTTAGTCTAAAAGCATTGAATTGTATTCCCAAAACTAATGAAAAGCGCAAAATTGCAGGAACATTGGAAGTTAGACTACCAAGATGAAATCCAACTCAAAAAGGAGTAGTCTGAGCTCAAGGCAACAAAAGGGTACAGAAGCATACAAAGTGCAGTCCGCAGAAGAAATTCTGCAGTCGCAGAAGAAATTGCAGTTCGCAGAATTCCATATGCTGCCGCAAACAATGAAGGAAATTCCTGCAGACTTTCTAGCAAACTATTGACCGCACAGGAATTGTGCGGCCGCAAAAGAAGAGCTTGAGATCAAATTCAGTCATGGAGGGGCGAAGACTAATGTTTGTTAGGTTATTTTTTTATAGTCCGACAAAATTTTAGGTGATCCGGATCCAAACGCCCGAGCCCACGCGGAAGGCGTGGGCTATAGCACACGAAAATGTGGAAATGAGACGGAATTCTAGTTTTGTGGCTCTAAAAAGCTAAAAAATGAGGAACGGTCAAGGCGGGGCGGTGACTATTATTCCTTAGGTTGTTGTTGATGGTCTATAAAAATTTTAGGTGGTCTGGGTTCGGTGGCCTGGGCCCACATGAAAATCATGGGCTATAGCATATGAAAATGTGGGAATCAGGGCGAATTCCCGTTTTATGGCCTTAAAATGCAAACAAACGAGAAACGGTCATGGTGGGGTGTTAAATAATGTTCCTTAGGTCCTTTTTGAAGGGCCGAAATTTTTTAAGGCAGTTCGGGTTCGAGCGCCCGGGCCAATGCAGAAGTGTGGGCATAGCACACGAAAATATGAAAATTAGGCGAATTTCCAGTTTTATGGCCCTAAAACGCGAAAAAAGGGAATGATCAAGGTAGGGTGATGACTATAGTTCCTTATATAATATTTGATGATCCGAAAAATTTAAGATTATTCGAGTACGGTGACGGGGGCCCATATCGAAGTCGTGGGCTATAGTACACAGAAATTAGAGAATCCGACCGAATTCTCATTTTATGGATCTAAAACGCCATAAAACGTGGAACAGTCAAGGCGGGGGCGGTTACTAATGTTTATTAACTTATTTTTGATGGGCCAAAAAAAAATTTAGGCGGCCCAAGTGTGGGCGCCCGGACCCACGTGAAAGGCGTAGGCTATAGCACCAAAAAATATGTGAACTAAGCGAAATTCCTGTTTCATGGCTCTAAAATACCAAAACACGCGGAACAGTCATGGCGGGGCGGTGACTAATATTTCTTACATCACTTTGATAGTCCAGCAAAATTTTAGGCGGTCGAGGTTCGGGCGCCCGGGCCTACGCAGAAGACATGGGCTATCGCACATGAAAATATGGAAATCGGGCAAAATTTCCGTTTTATGGCCCTAAAATACCAAAAAACATCAAACGATCATGGCGGGGTGGTGACTAATGTTTCTTAGGTTGGTCAGGGTCCGGGCGCCCAGGCCTACGCGGAAGGTGTCGGTTATAACACATAAAAATAGGTTGAATTCTCGTTTTATGGCCCTAAAACGCCAAAAAACGAGAAACGTTCATGGAGTGGGGTGAGTAATATTCCTTAGGTCGTTTTTGTGGTCCAAAAAAAATTTAAGTGGTCAAACGCCCCGGCCCACGCAGAAAGTGTGGGCCATATCACTCGAAAACTCCAAAAAATGAGGAACAGTCAAGGCTGGATGGTGACTATTGTTCCTTAGGTTATTTTTGATGGTCCCGACAAATTTTAGGCGGTCCGGGTTTGGTAGCCTGGGTCCACGCGGAAAGAGTGGACTATAGCATATGAAAATCTAGGAATCAGGCCGAATTAATTGGATTTGAGAGGAGCTAAAGGCCACTTGACTCTAAGGAGAGGACCACCAGAAAGTGGATTAGAAAGATTTTTATGGAATGTCCTGCTCCTGCCTGAGTTTTCCGATCAACCAATCCCGTATTTCAAGGACATCTGTGTTCGGTAGGCCCAGGGAGCACTGATTAGTCAAATGAGCCCATGTCTCTGACCTATCATTTGTTGGTCGACCCGACTGGCGGCTCCTGCATTTCCTGCCTCTCTATGGGAGCTTTTTATTGCCCTAAAACGCCAAAAAAAAAAAAGAAACGATCATGGTGGGGCGGTGACTAATGTTCTTTAGGTCCTTTTTGAAAGGCAGGCAAATTTTAGGTGGTTTGGGTTCGGGCGCACGGGCCCAAGCTGAAGGCGTGGGCTATAGCACACGAAAATATGGAAATCAGGGGAATTTCTATTTTTATGGCCGTAAAATGCCAAAACACGAGGAACAGTACTAGTGGGTGGTGAATATAGTTCCTTAGATCGTATTTGAAGGTCCGGAAAACTTTAAGGCTCTAAAACACCATAAAACTTGGAACGGTCAAGACGGGGTGGTAACTAATGTTCCTTATATTGTTTTTGATCGGCCGGTAAAATTTTAGGTGATCCGAGTCCGGCGCTCGGACACACGCGAAAGGCGTGGGCTATAGCACATCAAAAATTAGGAATTGAGTGAAATTCCTGCTTCATGACCCTAAAACGCCAAAAAATGAGGAACGATCATGGCGGGGCGGTGACTAATATTCCTTAGATCATTTTTGATAGTCCGGCAAAATTTTAAGCGGTCTGGGTCCGGGCTCCCGGGCCTACGCAGAAGGCGTGGGCTATATGGGAATCATGCGAAATTCCCGTTTTATAGCTCTAAAATACCAACAAACTAGGAAAGATCATGGCTGGTGGTGACTAATATTTCTTAGGTCATTTTTTATGGGACGGAAAATTTTTAGACGGTTCGTTTTATGGCCCTAAAACTCTAAAAACAAGGAACGGTCATCAAAGGTTGGTGATTATAGCTTCTTAGGTCGTTTTTTATGGTCCAAAAACTTTTTAGGGGGTCCGAGTTCGAATGTCCGGGCCCCAAGCAGATAGCGTGCGCTATAGCATACAAAAATTTGGGAATCTGGCCGAATTCCCATTTTATGTCCCTAAAACGCCAAAAAATGAGGAACGGTCAAGGAGGGGCAGTGACTATTTTTTCTTAGGTTATTTTTTATGTGCCGACAAAATTTTAGGCAGTCCGGGCGGAATTCCAGTTTTACGGCCCTCAAACACCATAAAATGAGGAAAGACCAAGGAGGGCCGGTGACTATTGTTCCTTAGGTCATATTTGATGGTCTGAAGATATTTTACGCGGTATGGGTTCATTGGCCCGGCCCACACAGAAAGCGTGGGCTATACAATATGAAAATCTAGAAATCGGTCTGAATTCCCGATTTAGGGCCCTAAAACGGCAAAATACGAGAAAAAGTTATGGGAGGGAGGGTGACTAATATTCTTTAGGTCGTGTTATATGGTCTTGAAAACTTTTAGGCAGTCCGGGTCTGGGCGCCCTGGACAACGCATAAGGCGTGGGTTATAGCACACGAAAATTCGGAAATCGGGATGAATTCTCGTTTCATGGCCTTAAAACAGCAAAAAAGGAACGGTCGTGGCAGAGCGGTGACTAATGTTCCTTATGTCTTTTTGATGGGCCGAAAATATTTTAGGTGGCTAGGTCCGGGCGCCCGAGCCCACGATGAAACGTGGGCTATAGGAGACGCAAAAATTGGGAATCGCGCCAAAGTCCCGTTTTATGGTCTAAAATGCCAAAAAATGAGGAACGGTCATGGCGGGGCAGTGACTATAGTTCTTTAGGTCGTTGTTGATGGTTCGGAAAATTTTTAGAGGGTCCGGATACATGCACCCTGGCCCACGCGGAAAGCATGGGCTATAGCACACGAAAATCTGAGATTTGAGCCGAATTTCCTTTTCACAGCCCCAAAATGTCAAAAAAGGAGGAACAGTCATGGCGAGGCAATGACTAATGTTCCTTAGATCATTTTTTATGGGCCTAAATTTTTTTAAGGTTGTTCGAATATAGTGGCCGGGGCCCACGAGGAAGGTGTCATGACCCGAAATTTCCACCTTCGGGACCGTGATGGCGCCTAACATTTCACTTGCTAGGCAAGCCAAAGTTAGAAAAAGATCATAACAATTTTTTTTTAAAAAAAACAAATCAATTTAAGCGGAAGTCAGTTACTAAAATAAAGTGCGGAAGAACACAACAACCAAATCATCAAAATACATCCAAGAATCTAGTGTCACAAGTGTACGAGCTACTAGGATAATACAAATAATGGCCTGAAAAAAAAATTCAAGATCTTTGAAAGATAATACATGCCTAAGATAAGATAAAAGGGGACTTCAGAACTGCGGACACTATGCAATTATACCTCAAGTCTCCTCTAGGTAGCTGTATCTGAGCAAGTCTATGGTATGCCACTGGGACCAACTCCAAAATCTGCACAAGAAGTGCAGGGTGTAGTATGAGTACAACCGACCCCATGTACTCCGTAAGTGTCGAGCCTAACCTCGACGAAGTAGTGATGAGGCTATGACAAGACACGTACATAAATAACATGTACAAGTATATACAAATACGAAACAACAATAACATAATAAATAACAATTTATAAATTTGGGAGGGAACATGCGAAGGGGGATGATATAGAAATTTCAGCAGGAGAAGTGTCAAGTAACAGCCAATTAATTCATCAACAATAAAATGAGCAACTGATAATATGAAAATGGCACGGCACCACCCTTCGTGCTTTTACTCTTATTCCTCCCATAATTTGATAAATAAATAATAATAATTGGCACGCATCACCCTTCGTGCTTTAACTCTCTTTTGGCACGGCATCACCCTTCGTGCTTTAACTCTCTTTTGGCACGGCATCACCCTTCGTGCTTTTACACTCTCTAGAAAATGGCACGACATCACCCTTGGTGCTTTTACACTCAAAAATGACACGGCAACACCTTTCGTACTTTTACACTCTTTCTCACCATGACAATGATAGTATAAATAATAAAAACGGTACGACATCACCCTTCATGCTTTTACACTCTTTCTCACCATATTCAACAATAATTAAATCAATAAAAATTTCATGAATAATGATCAAATATTCAATAATAAATTTAAGGAGGAATATCTTAATTAAATAAGCAATAATTCAAAATGAAGTAAATTTTTCCAGCATGCTTTGATTCAACCACAACGTATAAGTACTCGTCACCTCACACGTACGTTGTACCCGCACATTAAATCACATAGCAAATAGACAAATAAACCCTACTCCCTCAAGTCAAGGTTAACCACGATACTTACCTCGCTTTGCAACCAAATTCAAGATTCCAATAAACCTTTACCTCGCGAATTCGTGTCTGAAATCCTCAAATCTAGTCATAAACAATTAAATATACTCAATACAAATCGTAAGAATTAATTCCATATGAATTTACTAATTTTTTGGACTAAAATCCGAAATTCATCTAAAAATCAACAGTGCGACCCACGTCCCGAATCTCAAAAAAACTTACGAAATCCGAACACCCATTCCGAGATGAGTCCAGCCATACAAAAATTATCAAATTCCGATGTCAAATGGACCTTCAAATCTTAAATTTTCGTTTTTGGAAAGTTTTACAAAAATTCCAATTTATTCCATCTAAATCCAAAATAAATGATGAATATAGACATAGATTTATGAAATATAATCACTATATGATAAAGAGCACTAACCCAGTTCGAAATCGTGAAAAACTCCTTTGAAATCGCCCCTAAACCGAGTTCTAATTGAGGCTTTGTGAAAAAAATGAGAAAAATCCCGTTTGGGTCTGTTTTAATCATTAGGCACCAGGCCTTCTTCGCGTTCGCGAAGGCTTACACCCACTAGCCCACGCGTTCCTGAGCCCTGTGCCGCGTTCGCGATGGGTATTACTCAGCGCTTGCGATACACTGTCCGTGTTCGCGAAAAGCAGCCCCCCTCCACTTCGCGTTCGCGTACAGCCCTTCGCATTCGCGTAGGGTAAAATCCCACCCAGCCTGTTCACTCTTCGCGTTCGTGCTTGTGCCTTCGCGAACGCGAAGAAGGAAACCAGATGACAGTTGAAGTAAAGTAAAAACCAGATTTTCTAAGTTCCAAACCACCCGTAGCCTATCCGAAATTCACCCGAGCCCTCGGGGCTCCAAACCAAACATGCACACAAGTTCAAAAATATCATACGAACTTGCTCGCATGATCAAAACACCAAAAAAATGCCTAGAACTACGAATTGGACTCCGAATCAAATGAAATTTTCAATAAAACATTAAAATTTCTATTTTAACAACCGGACGTCCGAATCACGTCAAACCAACTCAGTTTCTCCCCAAATTTGATAGACAAGTCATAAATATAGTGATGTACCTATACCGGATTCCGAAACCAAAATACGGACCTGGTATCAACAAGGTCAAACATTAGTCAATTCTTTAAAGTCATTAAGCCTTTAAACTTTAAATTTTTGACAACATGCGATAACTCGAGCTAGGGACCTGCGAATTCAATTTCGGGCATACGCCCAAGTACCAAATCACGATACGGACCTTCCAGAACTGTCAAAATACTAATCCAGATCCGTTTTCTCAAACTTTTGACCAAAGTCAACCCAATTGAGTTTTAAAGCTCTATTTCACATTTTAATTAATTTTTCACATAAAAACTTTTTAGAAATATTTACGGACTGTGCACACATGTCGAGGAAGCTGAATAGTGCTATTTGAGGTCTCAGAATATATAAATAATTATTAAATTTAAAGATGACCTTTTGGGTCATCACAGAAGGCGTGGGCTATAGCACACGAAAATCTAGGAATCTGGTATTATTCTCGTTTTATGGTCCTAAAACACTAAAAAATAAGGAACGGTCATGGCGGGGCGGTGACTAATATTCTTTAGGACATTTTTTATGGTCCAGAAAGCTTTAAGTGGGTCCGAGTACATGCGTCCTGGCCCACGCGGAAGGTGTGCGCTACATCACACAACAATTCGGGATTCGGGTCGAATTCCCCTTTCATGGCCACTAAATGTCAAAAAAATGTGAATAATCATGTCGGGGCGGTGAATAATGTTCCTTAGGTCGATTTTGATGTGGGGTAAAAATTTTAGGCAATACAGGTCCTGGAGCTCGGGCCCACGCGTTAAGGCGTGGGCATAACATACGAAAATATGAGAACAAGGCCGAATTCTTGTTTTATAGCCCTAAAACATCATAAAACGAGGAACGGTTATGGCGGGGCAGAGACTAATGTTCCTTCGGTCGTCCTTGATAGTCCAGAAAAATATTAGGCGGTCTGGGTTCGATGTTCTGGGCCCACGAGGGAGGCGTAGGCTATAGCACCCGAGAATCTGTGAATCGGGATGAATTTCCCGTTTTATGGCACTAACATGCTAAAAATGAGGAATGATCATGGCGGGGTGGTGACTATAATTCCTTAGGTTATTTTTTATGAAACGAAAAAATTTAAGGTTGTTTGGGTATAGTGGTCGGGGCCCATGAGGAAGGTCTAGGCTATAGCACACGAAAATCTAGGAATCGAGCCGAATTTCTATTTTATAGACCTAAAGTATCAAAAACCGAAAACGGTCATGGCGGATCAATGACTAATATTTCTCAGGTCATTTTTGATGGTGTGGAAAAATTTTAGAGGGTCCGGGTACGGGCGCCCTTGCCCACGTGGAAGGCATGGGCTATTGCAGGGTGGTGACTAATTTTCTTTAGGTCATTTTTTGGTGGGCCAACAAACTTTTAGGCGGTCCGAGTCCGAGCGCCCGGACCCATGCGAAATACGTGGGCTATAGCGCATGAAATATGAGAATCGGGTCAGCTTCCCGTTTTATAGCAATAAAATGCCAAAATATGAGGAACGGTCATGGCGTAGCGTTGACTAATGTTACTCAGGTCATTTTTGGTAGGCCAGTAAAATTTTGGACGGTCCAGGTCCCGGGCCCAAGACCACGCAGAAGGCGAGGTCTATAGCACAAGAAAATCTGGAAATCAGGCAGAATTCCCGTTATATAGCCCTAAAACTTCAAAAAATAAGGAACGGTCATGGAGGGGCGTTGACTAATGCTCCTTAGATCATTTTTGATAGGCCAAAAAATTTTTAGATCGTCCGGATCCGAGCGCCCGAACCCACATAGAAGGCGTGGGCTATAACTCACGAAAATCTGGGAATCATGTGAAATTCCCTTTTATGACCCCAAAACACCAAAACACGAGCAATGGTCATGGAGGGGCGGTGAATAATGTTCCTTTGGTTATTTTTTATGGGCCAAAAAAGTTTTAGGCAATGCGAGTTTTGGCGCGCGGTCCCACGCGGGAGGCGTGGGCTATAACACACTAAAATATAGGAATCGGGCGAAATTCTCTTTTTACTGCCCTAAAACGTCAATAAAAGAGGAACGCTCATGGAGAGGCGATGATATTATTCCTTTTGTCATTTTTAATGGTCCAAATAAATTAGGCGGTCCAAGTCCTGTGCCCGGGCCCACGTGAAAATCATGGCTATAGCACAAGAAAATCTGGGAATCAGGTCGCATTTCCGTTTTATGGCCCTAAAACGCCAAAAATCGAGGAACGGTTATCGTGAGGCGGTGACTAATGTTTGATAGGTTGATTTTCGATGGTTCAAAAACTTTTAGGGGGTCCGGATGGGTCCGGTCGCCCGGGCCCACGCTGAAGGAGTGGGCTATAACACACGAAAAATTGCAAATCGGTTCAACTTTCTTTTTTATGGCTCTAAAATACCAAAAGATGAGGGAAGGTCATGGCGGGGAGATGATAAATGTTCCTTAGGTCATTTTTGATAGTTCGGCAAAATTTTAGGTGGTACGGGTCGAGGCGCATGGGCCTACACGGAAGGTGTGTGCTATAGCATATGAAAATATGGGAATCGGACCAAATTTCTGTTTTATGGCCCTAAAACAACACAAATGAGGAACGATCATGGCGGGGTGGTGACTAATATTTCTCATGTCATTTTTTATGTGCAGACAAAATTTTAGGCAATCCGAGTCCGAGTGTCCAAGCCCACGCGGAAGGCGTGGGCTATAGCACACGAAAATATGAGAATCGAGCGGAATCCCAGTTTTATGGCCCTAAAACATCAAAACACGAGGAGCGGTCATGGAGGGGCGGTGACTATTGTTCCTTAGGTCATTTTTTATGGACCGAAAATATTTTAGGCGGTCCGGGTTCACACGAAAGGCGTGGGCTATAGCACACGAAAATCTAAAAATCGGACCGAATTCCCATTTATGGCTCTAAAATACCAAAAACGAGGAATATCCATAGCCGGGCAGAGACTAATGTTCTTTAGGTCATTTTTATGGGCCGGAAAAAATTTTAGTCGGTCGAGTTCCTACCACCTGGAACCACGCGGAGGATGTGGGCTATAGCACACAAAAATTTGGGAATCGAGCGAAATTCCTATTTTATGGCCCTAAATACCAAAAAATGAAGATCGGTCATGGAGGAGCGGTAACTAATATTCCTTAGGTCGTTTTTAATGGGCCAGCATAATTTTAGGCGGCCAGGTCTCGGCGGCCGAGACCACGCAAAAGGCATGGAGTACAACACTCGAAAATATGTGAATCGGGCACAATTACAGTTTTATGGCCCTAAAATGCCAAAAAATAAGGAACGCTTATGGTGGGGCGGTGACGATTGTTCGCGGGGCGGTGACGATTGTTCCATATGTCAATTTTGATCGTTCAAAAATATTTTGGGCGGTCGGGGTCCGATGGCCCATGCCTACGCATAAAGCTTGGGCTATAGCACACGAAAATAGGAATTACACCGAAATCGTATTTTATGGCCCTAAAATGACACAAAATAAGGAACGGTCATGGCGGGGAGGTGACTAATGTTCCTTAGAGAAATTTTGATGGTCCAAAAAGTTTTTAGGCGGTCTCGGTCCGGGCGCCTGGTCCCACGCGGGAGGAGTGGGCTATATCACACGAAAATCTGGGAATCTAGCGAAATTCCAATTTTATGGCCCTTAAAACATCCAAAATCGAGGAACGGTAATGGCAAGGCGATGACTATTTTTTCTTAGGTATTTTTTGATGGGCCGGTATGATTTTAGAATTTTCGGGCGCCTGGACCCACACAGAAGGCGTGAGCTATAGCACACGAAAATCTGTGAATCGAGCAAAATTCACATTTTCAAGACCTAAAACGCAAAACAAAAAGAGGAATAGTCATGGAGGGACGATGAGTAATGTTCCTTAGGTAGTTATTGATTGACCGACAAATTTTTAAGCGGTTCGGGTTCGGCATCCGGGCCTACACGGAAGGCATGGACGCACACGAAAATATGGGAATCGGGAAGAATTTCAATTTTATAGCCCTAAAACGTCAAAACATAAGGAACGATCATAGCGGGGCAATGAATGTTGTTTCATAGGTCAATTTTGATGGTCCAAAAAAATTCTAGGTTGTTCGGGTTCGGAGGCTCGGGCCTACGTGGAAGGCGTGGGCTATTGCACACAAAAATCTAGGAATCAGGCTAAATTCCCGTTTTATGGCCCTAAAATACGAAAAATAAAAAACGATCATGGCGGGGCCGTGACTAATGTTCCTTAGATCATTTTTAATGGTTCAAAATTTTTTTAGAGGGTTCGGGTACGGGCGCCTGGGCCAACGCGGAAGGCGGTGGCTATAACATACGAAAATCTTAGAATCGGGTCAAATTTCCATTTTATGGCCCTAAAATGCTAATAAATGAGGAACGGTCATGGCGGGGCGGTTAATATTGTTTCTTAGGTCATTTTTGATGGTCCAAAATTTTTTTAGGTGGTCCAGGTCTGGTGGTCTGGGCCCATGCAGATGGCATGGGCTATAGTAGACAAATAATCAGTAGTCGAGTAGAATTTCAGTTTTATGGCCCTAAAACATCAAAATATGAGATACGGTCATGTTGAGGCGATGAATATTGTTCCTTTAGTTCATTTTTTATAGGCCGGCAAAATTTTAGGCGATCCAGGTCCGTTCGCCTGAGCCCATACAAATGGCGTGGGCTATACCACATGAAAATCTGGGAATCAGGCGAAATTTCAGTTTAATGGCCTTAAAACTCCAAAAATAGAGGAACGGTCATGGAAAGGCGATGACTATTGTTCCTTAGGTAGTTTTTGATGGGCCAAAATGTTTTTAGGCAATCCAGGTTCGGTCGTCCCGGCCCATGCAAATGGCGTGGGCTATAGCACACAAAAATCTAGGAATCGGGCAAATTTCAATTTTATGGCCCTAAAACGCCAAAAAACAAGGAACAATGATGGAGAGACGATGATTATTGTTCCTTAGGTCATTTTTGATAGACCGGTAAACTTTTAGGCGATGTGAGTCCGGTCATCCGGACCCATGCAGATGGCGTGGGTTAAAGCACACGAAAATCTAATAATCGAGCGGAATTCCAGTTTTATTTTCAAAAATACCAATAAAGAGGAACAGACATTGTGAGGCGATGACTAGTGTTCATGTGTACGTGAGAGTACGTCGTAAGTCAGTTGATGTAAACTCAGAAATGAGATCATATTTGAAGGTGCATAAAGCAAGTTAATCATGTTAAGTTGGAGGTTAAAAATACTTGAGATAATGAACTGCAAGTACCAAGAGGTTTGAAAGGCTTAGAAGCTACATGAATTGAAGAAAATAAGTTTTGTCTAAAGTCGACAAGTTGGGAATGTTATAACATGTATTTTTGGGATGAGACTAGGATGCTCAACATAATAAGGAGTGTATGTTATGAGTTATTTTAGTTGTATGATAGTCGTGTATTACATTTTGAAGTCAAGCGAGTTGTGGAACAAAAGTTGGCAAAGGTCATCACAAGTTACATTCATAAATGTGCTTAAAATTAGGTAAAATGTAGTTGAGCGTTTCTCCCAATATAATAAGAATTATGGGATGATCCACCAACCAAAGGGAAGCTCTACGAGTCTAGTTTCTAATGCATTAAACTGTTCGTCGATATGACATTGTAGTAGAGAGATATTCGCGTTTTTGCGAGACCGCGCAAGCAGCTCCCATTGGGACCCACTTAGGCGGTGTACGACCCTTGAACATTTTAAAGGGGTTGGACGGCTCATTTCTGGTCATTTTCGACCAGGGACAGTTCCCAAACTCTCTCAACACCTCTCTAACAGTTCTCCAAGGTTCGAAGTCGAATCTAAGGTGGTTTTACCTAAACCAAACTCCAAAAGCTAGCCTAAGTGAAGAAGAGAATCTCTATGGTGTTGTGATGTCATTAAGGGTACCTGTAAGCTAATGGAAGCTCTGGTTCGAGTTTGTTCTGATTGTTTAAGATATGTATAACACCCTACTTATTGGGTCTAAGCTTATCTATGTGTTGGTTAAGTTATTTGGATTAAGAATTACAAGATAGAACTTGAAGTTATATAAGTTGTTGTCTCTTATTGGACTATTTTGGAGTTGTGTATATGACTTCATATGGCTGGAAATCATGGGGAATAACTTGATTATAATGTTATTATTGTTGTTATGTTTGTCAATATGTTGAGTATGTTGATGATGTTGTAAATAGGAGAAGAAACAACCACACAATACCTAGAAGTTGTCCATATTGTTGTTATATCTTGTTAGTTTATTTGATGTTACTTTTTCTGATGGATATAAGGTTGGAATGTCATATAAATATATATATGTTTATATGCTGGATATGTTGATTGGTATTATTGGGTTGTTGGGTGTGTTGTGGTGCTAAAGGTATATAGTTGAAGGTTGTATGTGTTCTTGTTGTTTTTATGGGCTTGGGGAAAGCAAGAAAAACAGGGGAAATGTTGTCAGTTTTAATATAAAATAAGCTTGGCATTTGTTGTACGATAGTTACATCATTCGTTGGTTAACGATAATATTATAATCATTGTTGTAGATTAAAGTGAGACGAGACAAGTTCAACGTGGGCGTTGGACAAACTGTAATAAGGTATGTTAAGGCTAAACCTTTCCTTCATTTTGGCATGATCCCTTAACTACGTGTGTTTGATAACGAAACATAAACAGAAGTTCGTATTTCTGAATCTAGGTACACTATCCCAGTCTCATAAGTTATAGTATTCTCCCTTATTGGGACTTTATATTTTGTTAAGTATTGTCATCTTCCGGTCAAGAGAGCAGAGAGGCTATATATATATACAATATTATGGCATTTTCACCACCATCGAGCTATAATCGATGGGCAGGCACCTATTGGGCAGTATTACAATATTTTTACCACCATCGAGCTATAATAGGTGGGCAGGCCCCTATTGGGAAACCTCAGATCAGATGGTAAGTTGTATACGAGCCTACAGTGGCTGAGTGCCTATGAGCGAGCCTAGAATGGCCATGATACAGAGCCTACTATGGTTGAGCGCCTATGAGCGAGCTTATTACGACAGAGCATTTATATGTACCGAGCCTTATAGAGCCGAATATCTATTTTACTTACTATATTGAGAGAGTTGAGTCAGTATCAGTAGGTAAGCATATCTTTAGATTATATTTGACTCCCTATCACTTTCAGTTATTATCAATTCAGTCTCAGCTTTCAGTTATTCTATTGCCTTACATATTCGGTATATTATTTCGTATTGACGTCCCTTTTACTAAGGACGCTGTATTTCATGGTTGTAGGTCCTGATAGATAACTGGATAGACCTTCCCAGTAGACAGAGTCAAACATCAACTTGGTTGGTAAGCTCCACTTCCTCGGAGTTACCAGGTCAAGATCTTGGAATCCATTTTATATATACAGGCTTGATGAGTAGTTCAAGGCCTTGTCTCGACCATGATACAGTTCAGCTATCTCTAGAGGCTTATAGACATATAATGTATATTTTGTATATCAGTATTGTGGCTTTGCCAACCCTATGTACATGTTATTTGGTATTGTTGGTTGTAGGCATTAATGGTGGCCTCATCGGCCTTGATTGGTATTGCCAGCTGGCATGTAGACCTCGTCGGCCTAAGTTAAGGGTTACCACTCCAGAGTTCATAGTTACAGAGCAGTACGCTCGGGCCATATATGGTAGAGGGTGTCGGTCACGCCTCTCAAGGTTTTGGGTGTGACAGTTCCTTAGGCCATTTTTATGGGTCGGCAATATTTTAGGCGATTCGAGTCTGGTCGTCCATTCCCATGCAGATGGCGTGGGCTATAGCACACGAAAATTTGGGATTGGGCAAAATTCTAGTTTTATAGCCCTAAAACACCAAAAAATGAGAAATGGTCATGGCTAGGCGGTGACTATTTTTTCTTAGGTCATTTTTTATGTGCCGGCAAAATTTTAGGTGATACAGGTTCTGTCGCCCGCACCCATGCAGATGCCTTGGGCCATAGCACATAAAATCTACATGAATCCGAGTTACCAGATCCAAATCTCCTAAAATTTTGCGGGGCCATGAAAAATGACCTAATGAACAATAGTCATGGATTTGGCATGACTGTTCCTCATTTTTAGGTATTTTAAATCCAAAAAACTAAATTTCGGGTTGATTTTTCAAATTTTCGTGAGCTATAGTCCACGCCATCTGCATACATCCAGGCTACCGAATCCGACTCTCCTAAAATTTTACTGGGAAACAAAAAAGACCTAATGAATAATAGTTATGGCTTCAGCATGTTTGTTCCTCATTTCTTGGCCCTTAAGGTTCGAAAAATTAGAATTCGGGTTGATTAGTCCACGTCATTTGCATGATTCTGGGCTACCGGATCCGAATAGCCTAAAATTTTGCGGGACCATCAAAAATGACCTAATGAACAATAATCATGACTTTGGCATGACCGTTCCCCTTTTTTGGTATTTACGGACCAAAAACTGGAATTGAGGCCGATTTCTAAATTTTTGTGTGTTATAGTCCACGCCATTTGCATGAATTCGGGCTACCGGATCCGAATCGCCCAAACTGTTACGGGGCCATTAAAATGATCTAATGAACAATAGTCATGGCTTCGCATCACGATTCCTCATTTTTGGCCTTTTAGGGTCGAAAAATTAGAATTCGGGGTGATTTTTAAATGTTCGTGTGCTATAGCCCATGCTATCTGCATGAATCTGGGCTACCTGATCGGAATCGCCTAACATTTTGCGGGACCATCAAATATGACCTAATGAACAATAGTCATGGTTTTGGCCTCTGACCGTTCTTCATTTTTTGGCATTTTAGCGCCAAACAAATAGAATTCTGGCTGATTTGCAAATTTTTATGTGTTATAGTCTGCGCTATTTGTATGAATTTGGGCTACCGGATCCTAATCCGAATCGCCTAAAATTTTGCAGGGCCATCAAAACTGACCTAAAGATAGTCATGAGTTCGGCTTGACCATTCCTTGTTATTTGGCATTTTGGGACCAAAAACCTCTAGTTCGGGCCGATTTCTAAATTTTTGTGTGTTATAGTCCATGTTATCTGAATGAATACGGGCTACAGGATCCGAATCGCCTAAAATTTTGTAGGAACATAAAAATGACCTAATAAAATATAGTCATGGATTCGGAATGACTGTTCCTCATTTTTTGGTATTTTAGGGCAAAAATTTGGAATCCGGTTCATTTATAAAATTTTGTGTGTTCTCCACACTATCGGCATGAATTCGGACTACCAGAAGAATTGCCTAAAATTTTGCGGGGATATCAAAAATGACCTAATGAACAATGGTCATGGCTTCGGCATGACTGTTCCTCATTTTATTGGTATTTTAGGGCCAAAACACTGAAATTCATGTTGATTTCCAAATTATTGTGTACTATATCCACACTATATGCATGAATCCAAGCTACCGGATCCAAATCGTCTAAAATTTTGCGGGCCATCAAAAATGACTTAATGAACTATTGTCATGGATTCGGCATGACCGTTCCTCTTTTTTGGAATTTTTGGGCCAAAATATTAGAATTCGTGACGATTTCCAAATTTTCGTGTGCTATAGTCCAAGTCATCTACATGAATCTAGGCTACCGGATACGAATCGCCTAAAATTTTACAGGGCCATCAAAAATGATCAAATGAACAATAATCATGGTTTCGACATGATCGTTCCTCCTTTTTTGGTAGTTTAGGGCCAAACGAAAAAAGGAATTCGGGCCAATTTCAAATTTTTCGTGTGCAATAGTCTACACCATCTACATGAATTCAGGCCATCGGATCCGAATCGTCTAAAATTTTTTAGATCCATACAAAATTACCTAATGAACAATAGTCATGGCTTCGGTATGATCGTTCCTTATGTTTTGGCATTTTAGGGCAAAATAATTGGAATTCGGGTCGATTTCTCAATTTTCATATGGTATAGTCAACGCCATCTGCATGAATCCAGACTACCGGATCCGAATCGCCTAAAATTTTGTGAAGCTATTAAAAATGACCTAATAAACAATATTCATGGCCGTGGCATGATCGTTCCTCATTGTTTGACATTTTAGTGCAAAAACAAAAAAGAATTCGGGCCGATTTTTAAATTTTTATGTGCTATAGTCCACACCATCTACATGAATCTGGGCCACCGGATCCGAATTGCCTAAATTTTTGTGGGGCCATAAAAATGACCTAATGAATAATAGTCATGGTTTCGGCATGACCATTCCTCATTGTTTGGCAATTTAGGGCAAAAAATGAAATTCAGGTCGATTTCTAAATTTTCGTGTGTTATAGTCCACGTCATATGTATGAATCCATGATACCGGATAAGAATTGCCTAAATTTTTGCGGGACCATAAATTAACCTAATGATCAATAGTCATGGCTTCGGCATGACCGTTCCTCGTTTTTTGGCATTTTAGAGCAAAAAACTAGAATTCATGTTTATTTAAGAATTTTCATTTGCTATAGTCCACGCCATATGCAGAATATCGGATCTGAATCGCTTTAAAAAATTCGGGGCCATAAAAAATAACCTAATGAACAATAGGCATGGCTTCGGGATGACCTTTCCTCGTTTTTTGGTATTTTATTGCCAAAAAACTGAATTCTTGCTGATTTCTAAATTTTTGTGTGGTATGGTTCGCGCCTTCGGGATACCATATCCGAATTGCCTAATAAATTTTGGGGCCACAAAAAATGATCTAATGAATAATAGTCTTAGATTCCGCATCATCGTTCATTGTGTTTTGGAATTTTAGGGGCAAAAACTAGAATTTTTAGCCGATTTTCAAATTTTCGTGTACTAGTCTATGCTATCTGCATGAATTCGGGCTACCGGATCTGAATCGTCTGGCTTCAGCATGATCGTTCCTCATTTTTAGCATTTTAGGACCAAAATACTAAAATTCTAGCCGATTTTTAAATTTTTGTGTGCATAGTCCACTCCATCTGCATAAAATCCAGATACCGGATCCGAATCGCCTAAAATTTTATGCAGCCATAAAAAAAGACCTAATGAATAATAGTCATGGCTTTGGCATGATCGTTCCTTGTTTTGTGGCATTTTAGGGTTAAACAATTGGAATTCAGGTCATTTTTTGAATTTTGTGTGCTATAGTCAACGACATCTTCATGGATCCGGGCTACCAGATCCGAATAGCCTAAAATTTTGTGGGACCATAAAAATGACCTAATAAACAATAGTCAAGGCTTTGGAATGACCATTCCTCATCGTTTGGCATTTTAGTGCCAAAAAATTAAAAAATCGGGCCAATTTTCAAATTTTTGTGTGCTAGTCTACGCCATCTGCATGAATCTGAGCTACAGGATCTGAATCGCCTAAAATTTTGAGGTGCCATAAAAAATGACCTAATGAACAATAGTCATTGTTTCTCCGTGATTGTTCCTCATTTTTATCGTTTTAGGGTCATAAAATAGGAATTCAACATGATTTTCGATTTTTCATGTGTGAATGTCCATGTCATTTTCATGAATTCGGGCGACCGGACGCGAATCGCCTAAAATTTTGTGGGCCCATCAGAAATGACCTAATGAACAATAATCGTTGTTTCTCCATGACTGTTCTTCATTTTTTGGCGTTTTAGGGCCATAAAACAGGAATTAAGCATGATTTTTCCGATGTTTTGTGTATTAATATCCACGCCATCTTACTGAATTCGGAAGACCGGTCCTGAACTGCCTAAAATTTTATTGGCCCATCAAAAATGATCTAATAAATACTAGTTATTGTTTCTCCATGATCGTTCCTCTTGTTTGGCATTTTATGGTCATAAAATAGGAACTAAGCACAATTTTTAATTTTTCGTGTGTTAATGTCCGCTTCATCTTCAAGACTTCGGTCGACCGGCTCCAAATCGCCTAAAATTTTATGGGGCCATCAGAAATAACCTAATGAATAATAGTCATTACTTCTCTATGACCGTTTTTTGTTTTGGCTTTTTAGGGCCATGGAACAGGAATTGAGCACGATTTTCCATGTGCTACTATCCACGCTATCTTCATGATTTTGGCGACCGACTGCCTTGTTAGTCATGTTAGTCATGGTGAGTATTGCTCCCAAGGCAGTACCCGATGGTTCCACTAAATTTTAGGTCAATCAAAGTCTATCAACCAAATTCTAAAAAATTATCTTGTGTACAAAACACGAAAAAATAGAAATGATCCTTAATTCTTGTTTCGTGGCCGCGAAATGACAAAAAAATATGTTAGTCATGGCAAGTATTCCCCACAACATCATTTTCGGTGGATCGGACAAATTTCAGGTCAATCAGAGTCCGTCAAATTTTTATCACATATAAGATTCAAGTGGTCGTGCATAACACAAGTAGGGTCTATATATGTGTCATGCATAGTATTCTTCCGACTGAGAAACACCAAAACACGATATTACTCATGATGATAATTCTCACAAGGTCGTTTCCAGTAGTTTCATCAATTTTTTGGTTAATCACAGTCCGCCAACCAAATTCAGAAAAATTATCATATATAAACACACGAAAAAATGGACATAATTATATTTCTTTAAGAGTATGATCAACAAAGTATTCAAGTGACGTTGTGTCCTACCCTATTGGCTATTGAGACATGTATGAAGTAAAATTTTTTAAATGATTACTTGAAATATCAAACTTACAACTAAGAAACCACACCTCTAATGTATGATTTTTCGGTGGAAAACAATCAGTTGACTCCTTCTGGACAAAAATAGCTCTGCAGTCTCTGCTCATGAGTCGGTGGATTAATCCTCTTACTTAGTGGGCGTTTGGACATAAGAATTGTAAAATTCAGAAAAAAACTGAATTTTTTTTAAGAAAAAATGGTATTTGAAAATTAGAGTTGTGTTTGGTCATGAATATAATTTTGAGCTGTTTTTGAATTTTTGTGAGTGATCTGAAGAAAAATTTTGAAAAACAATTTTTTGGAGTTTTTAAAATTGTCGAAAAATTCCTAAATTCATTTTCAAGTGATCATTGAAGATTTCATGGCCACTGATTTCGAAAAAAAATAAAAAAAAATCAAAAAAAAGTGAATTATGTTTTTTGTCCAAACGAGACCTTAACTCTTTTAGAAATTGAAATGTAGATTTTGAAACACGAATATGCGTACCACATAAGAAAGAGGGAAAGGGAGAATAAAGAACTAATTAGGGTATCTTGAAGATTGAACAGTAAGGTAGATTTAAATATTGATTTAATAATAACTTGTAGTTTCTCAACAAAAAAAATTACTTTATTAAGTAATCTGGGGTCTTTGATAATTCATTTAATTATTTTAAAATCGACCCCATGTGGAAAGATAACCGCATAGATAAAACAAATTACTATTCCTCTTAGGTCATTGTCCAGTTGTATTAATATATTGGAAGAGTTAGAAAAGAGGAAACTCCAATTAAGACAAAGCACTATCCTATTGAGACATCCATGCAAAGTTTTAATTAAAAACATAAAATGTGTTTTGGAAATATATACTAATTACTATTTACTACTAACATAATAGTAATATTATTTATAACTCCCGAGTCAGAGTTCGTCCTATGGGTTTGTCTAATGTAGTTTACTTCCTTTATGTGATGTGCGAGTCATTCCACATTAAGCAGGTTATCCAGTGCATATCCGAAGAGTAGCGGCTACCGACTTCCTTAGAAATTTTGCAAGAATATTAATAATAATAATGATAAAAACAATAATGATAGAAATTAAAAAAAGAATTGACACGATATTTATTGCTATGGCACGAATTACATAAAACAACAATAATAACAACTCAGTATAATCTCACTAGTGGGGTATGGAGAGGGTAGTGTGTACGCAGACCTTACTTCTACCCTAGTATAGATAGATTGTTTCCGATAGACCCCTGACTCCCTCCTTCCAAAAGCTCCCCACCTTGCTTTTGGGGTGACTCGAACTCACGCCATATAATGGTGACGATGATTGCCCTCTTGCATATTTATTGCTAGAGTCAACTCCCTGACTAAAATAAAAATAAAATATTGATCCCACGCTTCGGGATCCCTAGTCTCAAGTAAAAAACTTTGAACCACACCCACCACCCACCCATAGAGCAGAGTATTAGGTAATGATGCAAATAGATTCGGTAACTTTTGTTTGTACTCAATATTTGTAATAAGTAATTTATTGAATATATAAAAATAATTAATTGTGAAACTAGTGACCAAAACAACTCTGAATTTGACGGCAAATTCAAAATTAATAAAATTCAAATAGCCTACTAAAGAAAAGGGGGTGGGGAGAGGTGGAGTATATCCAGTGAGACTTTTCCTACCCTATTGGCTATTGAGAGTTTGAGACATGTATGAATTAAAAAACTTTAAATGATTGTTGGAAATATCAAACTTACAATTTAGACTCCCCACTTGTAATATTTTATTATAATTTATTATATACTCCCTCCGATCCATAATAAGTGATTAATTTATCTTTTTATTTTGGTCCAAAATAAGTGTCTATTTATATAATCGAGAAAAAATTCAATTTGTTTTTTTAAAATTATCCTTATGTATGTATCCCTAAAAAGTCTTTTTACTCCTCACATTAATTATGCTGTAATATTTAATTAAGAGTAGTCTAGTTACATTAACTATTTTTGTTTAGAATTTTGTATTTCTTTAATAAGTGTGCCCAAGATAAATTGGTCATTTATTGTGGAGCGGAACGAATATATTGCTAGTCTAGCTCCAAGAAACGTGTTTGCTCAATTATTTCCCACCTAAACCAAAGCTTACCCAAATGACACGTAAGATTTACTTAACTTTGTTTTTAGTGTTATCATCCTATCTCTTTTTTTAAATATGGTAGATTTACTTTTTACACGTAAAAGATTTACTTTTTATACATAAGAGATTTAAAAAGGTTATTTTCTAAAATTTAAAATTATAAAGAGACAGATGTACAAATAGTACCATTCACTTTTACTTGTCTAATATATTTAAAATATATTTTTACTTTTACTTATCTATTATACTAAATCAAGAGAATAATAATCTTTTTTTCTATTTTACCCTTATTATTAACTACTCATTCCTCAAATTATTTTTCAAGACTTTTGAAAATGCTATTATTATTATAGGTAAAATTATACAATACATATTTCTTTTATTATTTCTTAAGGGACGTGAAAGTCCAAAGTGTTCGACTAAAAGTGAACGAAGGGAGTATTATAGCGAAAATATCTGTAGAGATGCTTAAATATTTTTAAAAAAAAATACGACATACACATATATTCCATTTATTTATTAGTAAGTATAAACATTGAATGCAAGTAAATTTTTATGATTATTGGAAATACCAAACTTCAAAGATTCAATGATTATATAATAACAATAATATATACAGTATGTTTTTATATGTTAGGTCCGGAGAGCCCTACTTAGTCAATGCTTATATAATACTCTTATATATTACTAGTCCAGCTACAAAAAACCTGTTTGATCAATTACTTCACCACCAAAACCAAAGCTAGCCAAAAATGACACAGAAGATTGAATCACATCCTTCAACCATAACAGCAGCCACCACAGAACCACCACAAACCACCCAAGAACTCCCTATAACGACCACCACAGCCACCACCACAAAAAAACATAAACTCACACTCATCCCTTTAATTTTCCTCATATATTTTGAAGTAGCTGGTGGTCCATATGGTGAAGAACCAGCAGTTAAAGCAGCTGGTCCTTTACTAGCAATTCTTGGTTTTCTAATTTTTCCATTTATTTGGAGTGTTCCTGAGGCTTTAATCACTGCTGAACTTTCAACAACTTTTCCTGGTAATGGTGGTTTTGTTATATGGGCTGATAAAGCTTTTGGTCCCTTTTGGGGTTCTTTAATGGGAACTTGGAAATTCTTAACTGGTGTTATAAATATTGCATCTTTTCCAGTTTTGTGTATTAGTTATTTAGAAAAGATTTTTCCTGTTCTTTCGTCTGGGGTTCCAAGAAAATTGACAATTCTTGGATCAACTCTGTTTTTATCTTTTGTTAACTATACTGGTTTAACAATTGTAGGGTATGTTGCAGTTGCACTTGGAATTATTTCACTTGCACCTTTTATTATAATGTCATTGATTGCTATACCAAAAATTCATCCTCATAGGTGGATTAGTTTAGGCCAAAAGGGTGTGAAAAAAGATTGGAATTTATTCTTTAATACCCTTTTTTGGAACTTGAATTTTTGGGATAATGTTAGTACTATGGCAGGAGAAGTTGACAATCCAAAAAAGACATTTCCAGTAGCATTATTTTCATCTGTTATTTTTACTTGTTTGGGGTATATTATTCCACTTTTGGCTGTGACTGGAGCTGTTTCAGTTGACCAAAATGATTGGGACACAGGATTTATGGCAAATGCAGCAGAAATAATTTCTGGTAAATGGTTGAAATTTTGGATTGAAATTGGTGCTGTTTTATCAGCTATTGGATTATTTGAAGCACAATTGAGTAGTTCAGCATTTCAACTTTTGGGTATGGCTGAAATAGCATTTTTGCCTAAGTTTTTTGGGTTAAGATCTAAATGGTTTAATACACCATGGGTTGGAATAATATTATCAACAGCAATTTCATTGGGAATGTCTTATATGGATTTTCAAGATATTATTTCTTCAGCCAATTTCTTGTATAGTTTGGGTATGCTTTTGGAATTTGCATCATTTCTTTGGCTAAGGAGGAAATTTCCATTGATTAAAAGACCTTATAGAGTGCCAATGAAATTACCACTTTTGGTAATTATGTGCTTAATTCCATGTGGTTTTTTGGTATTTATTATGGCTATAGCAACAAAACTTGTGTATTTGATTAGTGGATTGATGACTGTAGGAGGGATTGGTTGGTATTTTTTGATGAATTTTTGTAAGTCAAAGAAGTTGCTTAAGTTCAACAATAAGGTAGATGACATTTATGAGGAATAATTAATAGGGAAGGCAGTTGTTGTAGTATGACTTTTCTCTTTCTTTTTCTTTTTTTTTTTTTGCAAGAAAGAAACTTGTGAAGACTTTTGATAGATGTGACTTCATATTGTAAAATTGTTACTTTAATTCTCAAAGAATTGAATGCAAGATGTTCATTACTTTGTCTTATTTATTTATTTTTAAGTTTTGTTTTTTCTTTTGTACCTAATAATGTTGGGAAAATGACATTGTATAGCCGCTTTCAAAATAATAACCGATATATATATATATATATATATATATATATATATATTATGTATGTTATATACAAAAAATATGTAAATTTTATACACTTTTTCGATTACTAAATATAAATAGTTTTTGGCGCTAACTAAAATGATAATACCCCAATAATGTTCACTAGTCATTGTGACATGTATAACCTTTTATTTTATGTTATAATTTCTTTTTCTAGTATATATCATCATCAGTAAACTCTCCACATGCTTGCCCTTAATTAAATCAAATCAAACCATTAAACCAATGATTAAAAAAAAAATCAACATTATGTTGCGTATCTTTTACTCTCAATGGTTGCAAGTGTTAAATTAAGAATAGGATAGGACCAAAATTTTGTTAGGAATCTCATCTAATCAAAATTAGAATCTACTCTGATTTTGGTAAAGCTATATATAGATAAAAAAGTAGTTGGGGCGATTCCTAATAATGCTAGCAAAGATTCGTTAATAACTAAAAGAGAATAATTAAATTTGGAATATGAGCTGTAAATTGGTATAAAATTTGAGATAGTTGGAATCTCTTTTTTGTTTTTAAACGAAAGGTTGAATGGAGACTCGATCGTCTTTCCATAGAGAGCGCTTTAATTTACTGCCCCCGTCTTAAATTATTAGTTGTGATTTTTAAAAATAATTATCTCAAATTATTTATAATTAATTTTTTTTCTCGTTTTACCCTTAGTAGTAATTATTTTTGAAGATGGAGATGACATATCAATAGGTAAATATTCAATGAAGAGAGATAAATATCTATGACATAAATAAGAATAATTAATCAAAAATTCCCCCTAATTACGGTTTTCTTAATGGGCGTGTAAAAGAGAAATATGACAGATAATTTGAGACAGAGCGAGTACTTTTTTGGTAGGTCTACCCAAAGCTCGGATCAGTTGATTCAGTAAATTTTGAGTATCGAATATTAATAAAAAAAATTAAAACAAAAGGAGGAAGCTTATCTCAATAATAATTAGAGCATATGATACTATTCTTAAATAGGATCAATCAGATTTTGAACTTCGAATTTTAGAAAGTTGATATAATGATAAAGATAAACTTACATATTCCTCCATGCAACTTTAAGCTAACTTAGTATTGCTTTTGAGAAAATAACTGGGAGAAAAAGAATCTAAAATATAGCATCATAAAAAACATTATACATATACTACAAATTAGAAAAGCATTCTACTTAGAGCAATATTAAATTATGTTGTTTAACCGATCTAACAAGTTATTTCAGTCTAGTTTGAGCTTTAATTATGCTTTTTGATCGATAAATTTTGATCGAAATCGATTTAAGTTGAGTCGAGCCTAGCTTTAGTCGAGCTCCAAGCCAGCCTGGCTCTTTGCCTAGGCATAGATAAAACTTAGGATACTTTATTTGTATCTTTACAGAATATTATAGACTTGATATTGATAAAATGATCAAAAAGTCTATATAGAACCTTTTATTTTATTCATAAAACAAAAAAATAAGCACCAAAAAGTTATTTCCTCTGCCAGGGTTTGAACCCGGACTATTTCAAATATAGAAGGAATTGACCAGTGCTACAGCGGATCAAGTTGTTAGGAAACTGCCACCATATTTATTTATAATTTGAGAATGGAATACTATAAGGTTATTTCCTTGTTTTCACCCTCAACCACACCATCACCTAATATATAAAGATAATATCTCAATTGTTTATTGGTTTTAAATAAAATAAAAGAGCATAAACAACAAAGCAACGAATCTTTGTTATTTCAATTTGCAACATTAACAAAAACATAAAGGAAAATTGTTGTTATAATATTTTAACTTAGCCTATGCTAAAAGGATCCAACGGTCCAAGAAATTGCTATTAATATTTTTAAAGATCACATCGCATAACAGTCAGAACTCTTCTAAGATTTAATCGCGACAGTGCAATTGAGATTCTAGTCATTTAAAATCGTGACAATATAATTAAGATTATGATCTTTTAAAATCGTGACAATATAATTTGAATTATGTATTAGTTATACACTGAAAAATACTACCAAACAAGGATTACTAATATCAAAGCTAATACATGTATTATTTTTTTCCGATACCCTACCAAACAACCCCTAATTGTTAAAGCCTTAAAGGCAAGCTTTGATGCTTTGTAGTAGGGCTGTAGGGGTGTACAAATGAAACCAGCAAACCGCATCAGCCCGATAATCCGAGTCAAACCGAGAAAATAAAACTCGACTATGGTTTGGTGTTGAAAAAAAAAAATCCGGCCATATTTGGTTTTGTTTGTGATCACGCTCAACTATGCCTTATAAAAAGTACTAAGCGGCCGTTGCAAATATAATCCAGTTTACAAGTCCGGAATCGAATCCCATAGAGAACTAAGTTTAGCTACAGTTGTTCAATATTACTAAGAAACACAAGTCCAAACAATTTTCTAGTTATAAAGATTTGATTTTTATTTATACTATTTAACTAACAAATATTATAAAGCAGTAAAATTATCAACTAACAAGGATGAAATTGGAAACAAGCCTAAGGAGGTCTAGAGTTATGATTTTCCCAATTGTCGGAATCCTTCCTGTTACACCTTCTATAATTTTGCCTAAGTATTCTCTACCGATCGTGAGTACTTTCGGTGCCGTAGCTCTCTCTAGAGCAACTACCACAATTTACTAGACGCATTCTCTCGAACTACGCTAGCTGGCACTAATTTATTGCTCATTACGATCCCACTAAGGTTTCGTTATCTCTAATCCCATCTTTAAACCCTCCATATCGATCTCTCAACTACGTTAGGAGTGGTGTTGTTCAACAACTACCTAAATGTATACTCTCTCTTCAGCAATATACACACTAAATAGACCCAGCTAATTGAGAGCTTTTTAATTAACAATAATAAAAATATAGTTAAACAAGTAGAGAAAAATCAAAGGCTCAATTATATAAAAACATAACAAGAATTTATCCTACAAAAGATTCTATCAAAACTCTAGATAACATATTAGCTATTCATAATAGTATGCAAAACTACAATACTAGAATTCATAATCAATAATGAAAATACGAAGAAGGAAGTGACAAACTCATAGAAGAAATCTCTGTCTTGCTCCTGGTGTGTTCTTGACTCCTTAGGTCGAATTTCCATCTCCAAAAATGCTCTTTTTTGTTGAATCTGCTCTAAAAATGGCTCTCGCCCGTACAAACATGTTATTGAGTATTTATAGGCTAGGGTTGAAGTTCAAATCCGGGTCAGAGTCTTTTAACCCGCGACTTTTAATTACCGGGCTATAGACCTCGGGAAGCCTGGTCTGTAGTGCGGTCAACCTGGCTATAGACCTCGCGAAGCTTGGTCTATAGTGCGGTCAACCTGGCTATAGACCTCGCGAAGCCTGGTTTATAGCACGGTCAACCTGGCTATAGACCTCGCAAAGCTTGGTCTGTAGCACGGTTTGGGTACTTGATATTTTTGTGCTCTTTTCTTGTATTTTCGTCTTCTTTTTGTGTGACCTTTATTCGTCTTTGTCTTCCGATATTCCTACACATAAAACAATACAATTTAGCTCAAATGTCGCACAATTAATCACTAAACCAACAAAATATAGGGCGAGTAATGTACTAAAAGTATAACAACTTGGCCTAACATCACCACCCCACACTTAAACGTTGCTCGTCCTCGAGTCAACCACCAATTCATACTAACATTGAGCACTTTATTTTCTTTTAGCACATCTGAAGCACACCATACCTATGACTATGGTTGATAGCAATAATTAAAATTTAGCATATGCCTTCAACACACACTTTCCTTTACTCTATGCCATACTTCAAAAATTTATTTAACAACAAGACAACATGCTTATAACAATCCTAGCCTTACAAACCGACGCAATATCACAATGCATTCGTGGCTTGAAGACTTAACATCATAGAGACATCTAATAACGTCACATATCCCTTGCGAAATCATGTGCCCTCACCATAAGAACATGAGAGTAAGTTGAATCCACACATTCGAATCAAATGCTCAAATATATTTTAAGGACTCACATATATCAGAAATTCCTCACTCTCACAAAGACGTCACATGCATACACAAAGTACTATAGGCTTGCCCATTATGTAAACATCTACTAATGTAGGCTTGCTCAATCTAAAATCAATTAGGACTTTTTCATGGTTTTAATGTGGGTTAAGGGAAGGGTAAGATATATTTTGGATTAATGGTTCATCCTCCCAAGCACTTTAACACATCACATAATAAACTTCATGCGCAAATTCTTCAATCCACTTCAATTTCACAATATTATCACCCCCAAAAATATTTTCTCTTTCTTTAAGTACTACATTAATTCATACACACTAACAAGGACAAGATATGCTTATTTTTCTTTGCTACATATTTTTTTTTCTCTCTTCTACCCTTCCTGCTAATGGTGTATTCCTTACAATACAAGTGCACCTTTCTTTCTTTCATTGGTTCCACTCAAAATCCACCCAAGTTCTATCCTTACTTCTTTTAGCGCTCATTTTATAATTAAAGTGCTTTAAGAGGTAAAAGGATCAAAACAATGATAATTAAGCACAAAGGGGTATAGGCTTGTAATGTGATTGCCAAATAAAAGTTTATAGGCTCAAAAGGGTTGACTAAAGATAATTTTTATTATGGTAAGCATTAAGCTCAAACAAATCAAAGAAAGCCTAAAATCATTTTTCAAACTGAGCAAAACCTAAAATTTTGCTTCAACTCACATGTCGGGCAAGTTCTAGACTCTAATGCAATGACATGGACTATACACTTTTTCGCCACACATGGCACATGACTCACTAAAGACGGTTCCATTTCGATTCTCAAACAATTACAAGTATTCACGGAGCCACAAAATATTAAGCATCAAGCACAAAGTGACACAAGCCAAGAAAATGAGCTATAGGCGTCAATAAACATGTTATCTACTCAACAAGGCATCATAAGCATTTTCAAATCATATGGAAGGTACTACATATGCTAGAGCCTAAATATGCTACTATCAAACTACTCAAAGGCACCTAAAATATATATATATATATATATATATATATATATATATATATATATATATATATATATATATATATATATATATATATATATATATATATATATTATTATTATTATTTTTTTTATTAGACTTTAGTCCCTCAAGAAAATTGTCTAGGATATCTTTCACCGGGAAAAGCCCATTTTTTTCTATTGTTTTAAAAAGCATTATTCAATTAAACTAACACAGCTAAAATAGCATAGAAAGTTACCCAGACAATCTCTTCATCCCACACTTAATATTGTGCATTGTCCCCAATGCAAACCCATAAATACAAGAGGGTAAAAGAAACTCCCTGGTAGCCCAAAGGCCGAAGCATTAACAGCTCATGGGGTACTCAGATTTCTCCCATACTTAGTTTTTTGTGCGGGCACCCCACACTTAGTTCTAACCATCTCACTTGCTTTTGCTTTCTTCCAATGGCCTTGCTCCCCATGCTCCTAGAAAAATCAAAAACAACACTACAAAGAATAATACAATAATAAAAAAAAAAAAAAAAGTAAAGCTGGGTTGCCTCCCAACAAGTGATTGATTTAACGTCGCGGCATGACACGAATTACTTTTTGCCTCCACTTCGAACTTATGAATTGGACCCCAAGTTTTGATTCTGCTCTATGATCATGTTCTTGGGGCGATATAAATTGTTGCGAGCCAAAAATTAAGTGATTATTTATGCACTTTTTGGCTTTCAACCGAGGAGTGTCATCTTGCCTAGACGGCCTTGAAAATTTCAGAATATAGGGCTCATCCACCTCTTCCTTTTACTCTTGCATTGGCTCATACATATCAATTTCCATACCTCCTTCCGAACAAAATGTTGAAAAATAATTGGAGTGAGGACCAATGCGCTCAAACTGAAAATTCAACTTGTTGTCGACCTCCTCTTCTTGCCACAAACTAGAATCAATTAAAATTGTATCTGTAAGGTTCTCGGTTGACTCCAGTACTACTTCTTCAACATCGACATTATCTAATTCCAGTTGATTGGTTTGATAATATTCTATTCTCAACTTCTCCATTATAATGGCAATTTGTGCAGCCAATTCATGATCTCCTTGGCTATTATCCATAATGTAAGCTTGTTGCGCTTTACAAGGTTCAATTAGTTTATTCGCTTGAGCTTCCAAATTGTGAATAGTTGCCTCTTGCCTTTGTATATGCAGTGGTTTCTTATCATATTATTCCACAAGGCACTTTAACTTATCTTTGATCTCCTTCAGGTCAGCTTCCCCAGGTTCTTTGTTCCTATTAACTTCACATGAAAATGTAGAATCATCATAACAAGGAGTTAGGGGAGGATAAGAAATACAAGCACAATCATAAAAGTGACCATCTTGACCACCACAAACATCACATATATTGCACACATAAGATTGAGTTGGTACACATAACTCGCTCTCGAGAATATTTTAATAATTTTACCACGGGTGGTTTCCTTCACAATATATATGAGGATCAATAGTAGAATTACCAACACCTAAACTCCCATAATTCCAAGATGTCATGTTTCTAAAATTAATAAGCAGAATAAAATAAAATAAAAAAATAAAACAAAACAAAACAAAATAAAGTTCAAACTTCAAACCTAGTAATATGTACACCTACAGCTACACCGTTAGTTCTCTGGCAACGACGCCAAAATTTGATCACGCCCAACTATGCCTTATAAAAAGGACTAAGCGGTCATTGTAAATATAATTCGGTTTACAAGTTCGGAGTCGAATCCCACAGAAAACTAAGTCTTAGCTACAATTGTTCAATATTGCTAAGAAACACAAGTCCAAATAATTTTTTAATTATAAAGATTTGATTTTTATTTCTACTAATAAACTAACAAATATTATAAAGTAGTAAAATTATCAACTAACAAGGATGAAATTGGAGACAAGCCTAAGGAGGTCTAGAGTTATGCTTTTCTCAATTATCGGAATCCTTCCTGCTACGTCTTCTATAACTTCGCCTAAGTATTCTCTACCGATCGTGAGTACTTTGGGTGTCGTAGCTCTCTCTCAAGCAACTACCATAATTTACTAGACATATTCTCTCGAACTACGCTAGCTGGCACAAATTCACTGCTCACTACGATCGCCCCAAGGTTTCGTTATCTCTAATCCCTCATTTAAACTCTCTGTATCGATCTCTCAACTACGTTCGGAGTGGTGTTGTTCAACAACTACCTAAATGTGTACTCTCTCTCGAGCAATATACACACTAAATAGGCCCAGTTAATTGAGAGCTCTTCAATTAACAATAATAAAAATATAGTTGAAGAAGTAGAGAAAAATCAAAGGCTCAATTATATAAAAACATAACCAGAATTTATCCTACAAAATGTTCTATCAAAACTCTAGATAACAAATTAGCTATTCATAATAGTATGCAAAACTACAATACTAGAATTCATGACCAATAATGAAAATAAGAAGAAGGAAGTGAAAAACTCATAGAAAAAATCTCTGCCTTGCTCCTGGTGTGTTCTTGCCTCCTTAGGTCGAATTCCCATCTCCAAAAATGCCCTTTTTGTTAAATCTACCCTAAAAACGGCTCTTGCACATTCAGACATGTTTAGGGAGTATTTATAGGCTAGGGTTGAAGTCCAAATCCGGTCGAAGTCGTTTAACTTGTGACTTTTAATTACCGGGCTATAGACCTCGCGAAGCCTGGTCTATAGCGTGGTCAACCTGGCTATAGACCTCGCGAAGCCTAGTGTATAACGCAGTTAACCTGGCTATAGACTTCGCGAAGCCTGGTCTATTACGCGGTCAACCTGGCTATAGACCTCGCGAAGCCTGGTCTATAGCACATTCAACCTGGCTATAGACCTCGCAAAGCCTGGTTTGTGGCACGGTTTGGGTACTTGGCATTTTTGTGCTTTTTTCTTGCATTTTCGTCTTCTTTTTGTGCGACCTTCACTCGTCTTTGTCTTCCGATACTTCTACACATAAAACAACACAATTTAGCTCAAATGTCGCACAATTAATCACTAAACCAACAAAATATAGGGCGAGTAATGTACTAAAAGTATAACATTTTGGCCTAACATCAGTTTGTTTTAACTAAAAAAGTCAAACTGAAACCAAACCAACCCGACATTACATGTATAGAATTTTTAAATATATTTAATATATAAAAATATTTATTATAGTGTAGTTTATAAATATTTCTTAAGTTTTTTCATAATTTTATTTCAAGCTTGGACTTATAATTTTTGGATGCTCCAATAAGTTTTATAGTCCA
The DNA here is from genome assembly GCF_000715075.1 of Nicotiana tabacum. Classification (NCBI taxonomy): domain Eukaryota; kingdom Viridiplantae; phylum Streptophyta; class Magnoliopsida; order Solanales; family Solanaceae; genus Nicotiana; species Nicotiana tabacum. Next base: position 126,297,467 of record NC_134088.1, on the reverse strand, counting down.
TAAATGTTAGTAACTTAAATAAATCCTAAACCAAAATTAAATCAATACTAATACTAATAAAAGACATTCGATTCAATTGTACTATGAATGAAAATAATATTGGATATCTATTTTTTTAGCTTATCCATGGTTTAAATATAATGTATAACTTAGTATTTAGTCATGTAAATAATAGTACTTATTAGTCGTACTTATTTTAGAAACTTATTAGTAATTTTAAATTATGTTTGTTTTTATTATGACTTATTAATAATATTTATTTTATGCTGATTTTATTATATTTACTAGTGGTTGTACTCGCGCGATGCGCGGTCAATATTAAAAAATATTAATTAATTAGATTATTAACGGGCTTGTTTGAACATATTAGATCGTATTGTTATAATAAATTTCAATTGCAGACTTATTTGTCAATATGATATACCCAATAATAAAATCTCTATTAATTAAAGGGACTTATATAGTCATTGAATAACTTTTTTGTTCTATATTTTTCTTTATTCTATTATCTAATATTTAGTATTTTTATATTATTAATAAAAAAAATTATTAGCATATTACTTTGTTTAATGTGTGTGTGTATGTGTGTGTATATATATATATATATATATATATATATATATATATATATATATAGAGAGAGAGAGAGAGAGAGAGAGAGAGAGAGAGAGATATTAGGAAGAAACTACTCCTCAATTTGAATTGATTTTTTTTAATTTTAAAATAATTTTAAAACTCCAATTTGAAACTACTTCCCAATGTGAATGGATAGGTTTTTTTATTATATATTTTCATTTTTTTTATTATAGCTAATTTTATTTTATTTTAAAATATTTTTAAAACTTCAACTTGAAACTACTCCCCAATTTGAATGAATTTTCTTTTATATATATATTTTCGTTTTTTATTATAGCTAATTATAAGCTATCTATATTTATTAATTCAAATAGAGTAACCAACCAATTAATTCAAAATTTAAAATTCAAAAGGTTTTTTTAGTTAGAAAGGTAGTTTGTTTTGTCCTAATGCCATTTGGCTTTTTGTGGTTAAGCCATTTGTCTTAATATTGTGGTTTTGCCTCTCCTTTTATTATATATAGAAGATTGTTGAATATTTTAGTACAATGTCATAACTCATCTCATATTTATATTATTTTATTGAAAAATACTTTATATAGTTATGTCTTACTAGGATTAAAGAAATATTTGGAGCACAAATTCTATATTTTGTGCTATGAAGACTATATGAAAAAAACCCGAAAAACCTGAGAAAATCCGAGATTAAAAAAATATGACTTTTATTGGTTTGGCTTGGTCTATAAATTTAATAATCTAATACAACTGGTTTGGTTTGGTAATTAAAAAATTCGAACCAACCCGACCTATCTACACTACTACTTTGTAATACTCCTATGAGATTACGAGCTAACTTGAGAATATATAGTTTACTGCTAAAGTTTAGTTTTAAAGTAATTATTATATGGCTCAACCGATCTAATGAATTAGTTCATTCTGATGAACAAAAAAAAAATTAGTTCATTCTAGTTCGAATTATACCAAATTGAATTTTACTAAGCTTTTCAATCGATAAATTTTGATCGAAATCGATTCAAGTTGAATCAACCCTAGCTTTAGTCGAGCTCCGAGCCAGCAGACTCTTCGCCCATGGCTCAGATAAAACTTATTATTTGTCTCTCTACAAAACATTATAGACTTGATATTTGTTATAAAACAAAATCAATTTAGTAAAATATGAACAAGACATGTTGTTATGAAATAAAAGCAATTTAGTAAAACATGAACAAGACATGGAGATAGAGAGAAGGAAGAGATTTTCTTCTTCAATTGTGTGTATTTTCTTATCTATTACAAGGCTTTTATATAGGCATGAAAAGTAAAGAAAAATATGTCATTGAATATGTCATTAAGCATAGAAATATGTCATTGAATATGTCATTAAACATTTGAGAAGATCATGGAGGAAGAGTAGATATCCACCATAATTTGATTTTTCTTATAACACTCCCCCTTGGATGTCCATAGATAATGTGCCTCGTTAAAACCTTATTAGAAAAAAACCCTATGGGAAAAAAATTCTAGTGAAGGAAAAAGAGTACACATGTTTAGAAATACGCCTTTTGGTTACCTCAATAAAAACCTTGCAAGGAAAACCCAGTGGGACAAAACCTTATAAGGGAAAAAGAGTACAACGCGTATTAACTCCCCCTATGAGAGCATCAATTTTCATCCTTGAGCCTTCGCATCCCAATCTTGTACACTAGTTTCTTGAAGGTTGACGTCGGTAGAGATTTGGTGAACAGATCAGCCATATTATCACTTGAACGGATCTGTTGCACATTGATATCACTATTTTTTTGAAGATCATGTGTGAAAAATAACTTTGGTGAAATTTGCTTTGTCTTATCCCCTTTATGAATCCTCCCTTCAATTGGGCTATGCATGTTGCATTGTCTTTATACAAAATTGTGGGTAGTTTGTCACAATTCAAACCATATTTGTCTCGAATAAGGTGTATTATAGACCTCAACCATACACATTCTCGACTTGCTTCATGAATAGCAATTATCTCACCATGATTAGATGAAGTAGCCATGATTGATTGATTAGTCGATCACCAAGATATGGCAGTGCCTCCATATGTAAACACATAGCATGTTTGAGATCGAGCCTTGTGTGGGTCATATAAATACCCAGTATCGGCATAACCAACAAGATCGAGACTGCAATCATTGCCATAAAATAATCCCATATCGGTAGTCCCTTTTAGATACCGTAATATGTGTTTGATTCTATTCCAATGTCTCCTTGTAGGAGCAGAGCTATATCTTGTTAAGACATTAACTGAAAAAGTTATGTCAAATCTTGTAATGTTAGAAAGATACATCAGTGCACCAATTGCACTAAGACATGTTACTTTGGGACCAAGAAACTCTTCATTATTTTTATAAAGTCGAAATGGATGTGCTTTATCCATATAGAATCGCTTTAAAATCATTTTAGTGTATGCTGATTGGTGGACAAAAATTCCGTTTTTCATATACTCAATTTGTAGACAAAGACAAAATTTTGTCTTTGCAAGATCTTTCATTCCAAATTCTTTCTTTAAAAAGTCTATTTCTTTAGGAAGCTCTACTGCTTTAGGAAGCTCCCTAAGAGTTCCAATGATATTTAAATTATCAACATACACGGTGATTATAATAAATTTAGATCCAGATTTTTTTTATAAAGACACAAGGTCAAATTGAATTATTTTTGTACCCTTCTTTCAACAGGTACTCACTCACGCGATTATACCACATGCGCCCTGATTGTTTCAATTTGTATAAGAATTTTTTTTTGAAGCTTTATTTAATAAATTTATTGGAAACCTTAATATGCTTCAGAACAATTTAAATCCTTCAATGATTTCCATTATACGCATATCATGTTTTTCTTGTATTGCCAGATTAAAACCTGAAATGACGACATCCACCACAGGAGAACATGTCTCTATATAATCAATGCTAGGATATTTACATATCTTCTTGTGACACAAGTCGTCTTTATGTCTATCGACTTGTTTTTTCGCCCAAGAACACATTTATACCTCCACTGGCTTTATACTTTCAGGTATTGGGACTATCCATCCAACTTCATATTTTTCAGGTGAAATCAATTTTCATTGCGGATTTTTTATTTGGCCAATCATTTATCTGTCCAAATTTCATGATAGATTTGAGCTCAATATCCTCGTCACTATTAATAATATTGAGCGCTACATTATATTAACAATATCGTCAACGATCATTTTATATCGGTTCTACTATTAACCAATAAAGACATAACTTATTGAGATCTATTTATTTTATTATTTTCAGGTACATGAGCCTCTCCCATGAGGTCTTATGAAGTGTTATGTCGTGGTGCTCTTCTAGAGCACTTGCCTCCTTATTATGACCATCTTGAACATTTGCTCCTCTCCTTCTTCAAGGAGTTTTATCTTTGGAACCGATTAGTCTATTATGCTTCATGCATGCCATAGACTCTATTCATTATGAACTTTATTTTATTTGGAGCATTAGCAGCTGAATATGACATTTAGCTTTGGGTCAGCAAATACGCCTGGCAATATTTTGCAAATGAATTATCACTTGAACTTCAAGTTCACATTTTCTCGTACGAGGATCTAGATGTACTCATAATAATTCATTACATGCATTACTTTTTCAGCTGCCCATTTTCTCCCCCTATTGTTGGGATCACCAACACATATCCCTAGCCTTATTTGGGGATCCATCTTTGTGCATTGTGGTGGAACAATTAAATCATATAGCACATTCATATTTCTAGATGGAAATTATTTGGTTCTTGACCGTGAACCGATTGTGATAGGGAGAACTTATCATAACTTGGCTAGATGCATACAAGTGCTGTTGTATATTAAATAATACATCACATGCCAAATTTTATTTTGGCAGTTTTGTTCTCATAACCAATGGTTTAGATATAATTAGAGGCATACAATTTCTGCTAAACTAACTTGGATTTAAACCAATATTATCAAGATAAATCATCATAATTTTTATTCTGGAATCGTGCTCTAATAATTTGAGCAATCAATCTTGCAAAAGCCAAACTGCAAGTTGATAACAAATGCACATGTGACTATAGAATAGATGCATCTATTAAAATTATATAATAGTAAACGGTCCACATAGAAGGTGACCGGGACCATATATTTATCACCTTTTATTCATTTCAGAAATCAAGGGATTCAATCCCAACTTTAACTGGTATATCATGAGAATAAGCAGCACAAGAAAATTCTTGAAGAATCTTATATTTCTTCAATATATGCCAATATAATTCTCAATTAATTTTTTCGCATCATAATTGAACTGAGATGGTCAACCGGTCATGCCAACTAATATTTATTTCAGTAAACCTCTAGTTTACTTGTGGCTTGTGATTGCATCATCATGCTTATACTTGTGTAGGATAAATAGAAGAAAATTCAGGTAACCTTTCATATTTAGCCGGTATGATTATAGTAATATAAAGATATTCAATCTTCTTTTTATTTATAGTCTCAATGTGCCAACCACTTTGGCTAATATATTTATAAATCAAAATATTTCTTTTAAGACTTACTACAATATTAATGTCATGAACAGTTTCATTCATCCGGGTAGTAATAAATTAGTTCTCTCAGAGCTCATAACTGCTTTTGTACTACAAGATCTTTTGTCATACCATCCATATAATGAATGTCTCCTTCACAAAGAGAATTATATCATAATAATTGTCATGTTCAAAATCATCATAAGCAAAATAATTTCTTGCTTTAATTTTGCTTTTAATAACTTTCATAAGGCTTGACAAAATAATTTTGGCGTATCACATGTATGCGACCAATGATATGTTCATGTAACTACACAGTAATATTCATTATCTTTCTTTGTCTCAAACCTCCCTTAGAGGTGAGTTGTAGTATTTATCCAACAATGCACAAGTATATTATTATGCATAATCTTTATCACATATATATACTTTCACTTTCAGGAATGAGTATGCAATCTCAATGTTTATCACAAGTCACATTCTCTTCAAAGAATTTCTCCCTTTTTATAATTACCATAGTGATAACTATTATTATTTTGGCCTTTCGCCCGCCCACATTCATTGGTCAACCACTTGTCTTTATTTAGACTTATCATACACTGCTATCACATTCACTTCAAGAATGGAGCAAATCAAGTGGGACAAGCTTCATGCTTTTTCATGAAAAATACATTATTTTTCTTTAGTTATTATTATTATTATTATCAATATGGTGCATTATGGTGCATTAGGACTCAAACCCAATGCCTTACCCATATAAAGGCATGCTAAGCTATAATGCATTGGAACTTGAATCCAACGTCTTTTCATCAACATAGTGCGTTGGGACTTGAACACATCGTCTTACCCTCAATCTTTGGCATAATAGGCCAAAATTCACTAGGACTTGCACTCGGGCTTTTAAAATATTATTACTTCATAATTATAGGCATAAGTAAATTAACTTTCAAGAAGACTTATATAACTATTTCAATCTTGAAACAGTTCCTCTGCAACAAAAATGTTAGTTAGGATATATGCCAATTTTTTTTTTAAATGATACAATCATTTTTACATTTTAATAAATTAATTAGGGGAAAGGTGCAGATAACCTATAACCACTTATATTTCAAAGACTATAAGAACTTCACCAAAAAAATCCAATATGGAGGAATGAGCCTTATATTTCCAGCAAAAATATTTAAGGTTTAATGCATAACCGTGACTATTATAAATTATAACTATAATGAGTTTATATCGATTGTATATTCGAATGCCAAATTTGTAAGGTACTGTAAAATCACCTACATATTTGATAATTTTGCGTTCAATGAAATACATCATGTGATGGTAAAAATATTATTATTAAATTACCTTAATAATGATCTATCATAGTATGTAAACGGTCAGAACATATATATACACTGGAATATTATCTTTGTCCTATAAGAGATGTAGCAAATAAAGATATACCTTTCCAGCTTTTTATTTCACTCGATACAATTGAAAAAAATATTTTAAATAAATACTGCACATAAAGTTAATGCAAAGATATGAAAGTATGAATGGGTTTAGATGGATGTAAAACTTATCTTTGTATTATCATCCAAGATATTTTTTATTGTACTTGATCTCATTGTCTGCTTATAATTTACATAGTTTTGACGTAAAAGATCATGAAATGAAATGAGCAATTCGTGCTGATATTTGTTATAAAATAAAAGCAATTTAGTAAAACATGAACAAGACATGTTGTTATGAAATAAAAGCAATTTAGTAAAACATGAACAAGACATGGAGATAGAGAGAAGGAAGAGATTTTCTTCTTCAATTGTGTGTATTTTCTTATCGATTACAAGGCCTTTATATAGGCATGAAAAGTGAAGAAAAATATGTCATTGAATATGTCATTAAGCATAAAAATATGTCATTGAATATGTCATTAAACATTTGAGAATATCATGGAGGAGGAAGAGTAGACATCCACCATAATTTGATTTTTCTTATAACAATATTGAATTATTGATAAAATGATCAGAAAGTCTATATGGAACCTTATATTTGTTATTATAAAATTATAAAACAAGAAAAATAAACACCAAAAATTTATTCCGCTGCCGGGATTTGAACCCGGATTCTTTCAAGTTTAGAAGGAATTGACCAGTGCTACAGCGGATCAATTTGTAAAGAAACTATCACTATATTTATTTATAAAGAGAACTGTATGCTATAACGTTTATTTCCTTTTTTTCCCCCTTAACCACACCATCACCTAATATATAAGATAATATCTCAATTGTTTATTGGTTTTAAATAAAATAAAAGAGCATAAACAACAAAGCAACGAATCTTTGTTATTTTCAATTTGCAACATTATCAAAAACATAAAGGAAAATTGTTGTTATAATATTTTAACTTAGCCTATGCTAAAAGGATCCAACGGTCCAAGCAATTACTATTAATATTTTTAAAGATCACATTACAATTGAGATTCTGATCATTTAAAATCGTGATAATACAATTGAGATTATGATCTTTTAAAATCGTGACAGTATAATTTAAATTGTGATTATTTACCTACCAAACCGTCCTCATGAGATATACACGAGTGAGTTGTTTCAACTCTTTTGTCATAGGGGATTAAAAAAGTATTAAATTGTCATAATTGAAATCTGAGTCTATAATCTATAAGTAACTTTCGGATCCCTTTTATTATTACACTAAAATCTTTTTCCATGAAAGTAGGATTCAATCATTTATATATAACTAAAAAGATTTATTTTTGTCCTATTTGTACAATATAATTTTTCACGAGTTATTAGCACTCTATAGAAGTCACAATGGGCTTTCTCTTTATGTGGGCTTACCCAATTCTCAAGATGGGCCGAAAGTTTGTTTGTTGGGCTTTTTATATTGGGCCTTAAAGATATTTTAGGGTTAAAATATTACGGGCTAGCCAGTTTTCGGACTGGTAATTGAAAAATAGCCAACGTTTATAAAATTATTAAAAAATAGCCACTATTTTGCTGCAACACGAAAATTTCCAGCATAATATACTGGAGATTGGTGCACCTGTGCATGAATTTCCAGCATATTATGTTGGAACTCCAACACACGGAAAGTTCCAGCATAATATACTGGAGATTAAAGCACCTGTGTATGAACTTCCAGCATATTATGCCGGAGCAGCATATTATACTGGAACTCCAGTATATTATGCTGGAATATTTTCCAGATTTTGAACAGTATTTTCGTTCAGATTTATCTTTACTTTCCGCTAAATTTTGATTACTTTTGAAACTGTGACTATTTTTCAGTTACTGCTTGTAAATCTGGCTATTTTTAAACTTCTCCCTATTCTAATTGTCACATTTCCATATGTTTCTCATGAGATAGATTGAAACTCTATTAGAAGCACACATGGAATGATATTAGTCTCAACTATATTGTTATTGTGTTTGCTAAGGTTTATGGGTCTACATTTGATGTCCACCAAGGAAAGGCTTCAGCCTTTTTGTTTTAAGGGGTCGTTTAGTAGGGTGTATAAGCAAATGCGGATTCAGGATTTAAACTTTATAAGTTTAAATTCGCAATTCTATCACATCTTATCTAATTTAATGAGTTCAAAATTTATTATTTGTATATATTTAATGGTTTTTCGGGCAAAAATACAAAGTATGAGCGAAAGCTATAGGTTCAGTTGAACTCATAGCTTCTACACTGGATACGCCTCTTTGTATAGGAAAGTACTGAATAAAGTATATAGGTAATGTTGAGATTAATTATGCGGAGATTCTGTTTGGTTTGATATATCAAAATAACATGCATTACATAGGAGTGTATACATGCTTATCTATGTATTAAAAACCATAGTATTACTAATGTCATAGTTTGCTATGTATTAATTATACATAGGATAATATCAAATCGGATATATAACTAATACACATGGGTTGAAAAATACTACCAAACAAGGGATTACTAATATCAAAACTAATACAAATATTATTTTCCCCTAATACTCCTACCAAACGACCCCTAATTGTTAAAGCCTTAAAAGGCAAGCTTTGATGCTTTGTAGTACTCCTATGAGATTACGAGCTAACTTGAGAATTAGATAATTTACTGCTAAAGTTTAGATTTAAAGTAATTATTACATGGCTCAATAACGAGTTAGTTCAGTATAATTCGAATTTTACTAAATTGAGTTTTGATTGAGCTTTTCGATTGATGAATTTCGATCGAAATCGATTCAAGTTGAGTCAAGCCAAGTTTTAGTCGAAGCCGAGCCAGTCCGACTCTTCGCCCCAACTTAAATTAAACTTTTTATAATTAATTTGTATCTCTGCAAAAAATTATAGACTTGATATTGATAAAATATCAAAAGGTCTATATGGAACATTTTATTTTTTTCATAAAACAAGAAAAATAAACACCAAAACATATTTCCGCTGCCGGGATTTGAACCCGGATTCTTTCACATAGAGAATGAATTGACCAGTGCTACAGCGGATCAAGTTGTTAAGAAATTTCAACTTTATTTCTAATAAGGGAAACTGTATGCTATAAGGTTTATTTCCTTTCTTCCTCTCAACCACACCATCACCTAATATATAAGAAAATATCTTACTTGTTTATTGGTTTTGAATAAAATAAAAAAAACATGAACGATAAAGCAACGATATTTTGTTATTTTCATCTTGCAACATTACCAAAAACATAAAGGAAAAACTAATTCTCTTTCCTCTTTTTATTATTGCTATAATGTTTTGACTTAACCTATGCTAAAAGAATCCAACGGTCCAAGAAATTGCTATTAATATTTTTAAAAGATCACATCACATCTCAGTCAGAAACTCTTTCAAAATTCAAAATCGTGACAATACAATTGAATTCTGATACTTAAAATCGTAACACTATAATTTGAATTATGATCGTTTACCTACCAAACATACTCATGATATAGGTTGAATCTCTATTAAAAGCATATACGAACGGTAGTTGTTTCAGCTCTTTTGTTACGGAATCCAAAAAAGTACTAAATTCTCATAATTGAGATTTAAGCATACGAGCTAAATAACTTTTGAATCCCTTTTATCACTACACTAAAATCTTTCCCTATTCAAATGAGATATAACCATTTATATATAACGAAAAAGATTTATTTTCATAATATAATTTATAATTTTTCACGGGTGATTAGCACTATATAGAAGTCACAATGGGCTTTCTCTTTAGTGGGCTTACCCAATGTGCCAAAGGTTTATTGGGCTTTTAATATTGGGCCTCAAAGATATTTTAGTTGTCCCATTACCATACGCTTCTCTCACTCAAATAAAAACCAGTGAGGAATTTTCTGAACAGAAATTAGCTAAAAATGGAGTCTTTATTTATGAGAAATTTGATCTTTGCAACTCAAAGTGCAGTTCCAGTGAGGAATTCAATAAAACCAATTCGTATAAGAAGAATTTGCAGCTGTTCTTGGAAGATTCACTTCAAAAAATCAGACTTTCAAGGTACACTTTGGAAGGAAATTGGAAAGTTTTAAACTTTTTTTTTCTTTCTATGTTTTGTAACTTTTCATGGTGTTATAGATAATGTTTGTAACTTTTTATGGTGATAAATTTGTTGCTATAGTAATTGTTAAGTTTGTTAGTATAAGGTTATGAGCTAACTTGGAAATAGTTGATGATATTTTACTGCTAAGCTTTGGGAAAGAGTATTATTGAGGGTGTTGAGGAATTTTCACTTGGGGGTAGTTTGTGATTTGAAATTTTGATGTTGTGACAAGGGAGATGAGATAGATATAAAAAAATATGAATTGGGTTTTCTGTTTATTGGTATCAGGAGAGTTCAAAATGCCGAGGAAAAATTATGTGAAATTTTATGGAAGTTTGAACACGTGTGGGGAGTGTTATGCAGTGCCTAAAAAGTAAAAACCTGTCAGCTGCAGCTAAAGTTCAAATGTTCATAAAGATAAAGATGATCACATGGATTAGTCTGAGCACTTCCCAAGCGCCACTTTTGTGAATAAAACTTGTCAAAAAAATGATAGGAGTGATGTTGAATGGAACGATTTGATGCGTTAAACCTCTATGATTGCACGATCATTGTTAGCTTCTAAATATATGAAGTTGGTGTCCAGCTATGTAATGTAATCTGCTCTGGTTATTCTTTCACTTCAGTTGAATAGAGAAAAAGTTGAATAAACCACTTTATCTAGATTCATATATGTCTAACAAGGTGCAGACTCTGGTGTTTCATTCACTTATTCATGCTAGTACATTTGTTTCAGCTCCTCACTTTAATCATGCAACTCAATTTTTCAGATTTCCGGGACTATGTAAAACCTTCCCGACTTTTACCAGCCACTGACATAAAATTCGGTGGAGATTGGTCGCTGGAAAACATGCTCAATCTTTCAAATTTGGATAAGTCCAATTCTTTGTACAAAGTCAAGCTGCAAACAAGTAGCGCATATGGATCAGATCTCACCGACATAAACTCTGAAGTCCTGCTTTGTTTGATAGATGAAAATGGCGACTCAGTCTTACAGAAGATATCAACTGGTCTGGAGAATGTCCATTCTGCACAGTCACAGAGTTCTGATCTTCTCCACTTCCAAAGAGGTTCTGTAGATGAGTTCATATTTGAGGGACCTAAACTTGGAAAAATTGCAGCTGTTTGGATCAGCCCAGAATCAGGTTAGTATATCCAGAAAAGCCTTTGGGATCAAACTGTTACATGCATAGTTATCCGAAAAGTACATCTGGCATTTTGATATTCACCAAACTGCATTTTGACAGTGGTTGCCTCAGTAAGAATCCTGATTACTCAACAGTAGCATTCGTCAAATTTACACCAATATTTTGCAGTAAATGATTACATCATTTGCATATAGAACAAGAAGAATGACAAGTTTGAAGGAGATTGGGGGTATGGGGATTCAGACTTCGGCATATACTAGTGACACACTTAGTGAGTGCTTAGTTCTCAGTATCTCTTTCAATTGGACCTGGACTATAAGCGCCTAAATGAGAATATGAATTTGTCAAAAGATGCTCATTGTGAACTATTAGTTTGATTACTATTATGCATATTTAAGCATCAAAAAGGAAATTAACAAACATGAGTTCTCTATATTTTGTTCCAATGTGAATAAGCAGGTCAGTGGAGACTTGGAGGCATGAGCATAACTGTCATTTCCCTGCTAAATTCTGAGTCAGTAGGAAATGAGAAGAATTTATCCGACTGTACTGCTGTCCAGTATGACTTTGATATCGAGGATGTCTTGCTCGGCGAGAAAAGCAATAGTTCCATGTTAGAGTTTAGACCATGTTCAATTACTGAGTTTTCCCAGGACAACATTGTGTCATTAAATGAGAAAACTTCGCCACCATATTCCCTTAGCACTCAGAAGATATCAAATGAAGACACCATGAAGGAATATGCAGATTTGAAGTTGTCTTTATTGCTTTATGATGCAATCCTCACTATTGCTGGTTCGTCCATTGCATTCTTAGCCGGGGAAAAGGCTGCAATCGCCTTCTTAACAGGTGGTATCGGAGGATTTCTATATCTATTACTCGTGCAAAGGTCTGTTGATGTTATACCATCTTCAGAATTGACTTCAAGTAACAAGACAGAAACTCTTGATCAGACCAATAAAGGATTCAAAGGTTCAGTGTTAAACATAGTATTGGCTCTTGTAGTTACTACAGCTGCAGCAAAATATGCCCTCGGAGACATTTCCAGTGTGCTGACACCGAAAGATCTCATGCTTGGGACTATCGGCTTTCTGTTGTCCAAGGTATCTGTGTTCTTGGCTGCATTCCGACCCATAACAGGTTTAAGAGAAAACAAATGATACTTTACTCTTAGTATTCCTTGCACATTCATGTATATAGCTAATATAGAATCGATAAATGTTCACGTTAGTTATGATCTGTCTACAGTTGTATATGCATCCAACAATAACAAAGATCTGTACTTTGTCAATAATTTGGAAAATCCTATGAGTTATGTTATGATGTATGCTTTTGTTAGTGACCTCATATTTTATTATTTATCATTTCTTTAGGTGACTTTTCATGTTTGGATGTTATCTCACTTGCCGTTTGAGACTCTGAAATAGTAAAATTCTCAGTTTTTGTACAACAACAACCACCACCTAGTGTAATCCCACAAATGGGGTCTGAAAAGGATTATGTGTACGCAGACCTTACCCCTACTCCGGAGGAGTAGAGAGGCTGTAAAATCCTCAGTTTTTGTATTATTTAAAAAGTATATGTTCCTTCTGCTCTTGGATATTGAATGTTTCAAATTCTCCGTACTTTATCTTTGATGTATCTCTAGTCCTAGAAAAATACCTAAGGCAGCTCCCTATACTCGTTGTTTCCTTTTTGAAAAAGTAAAGGTAAATTTTTTTATATTTCTTGCACGTTATTCTATTTGGAAGGAAAAGGAACGTATAAAATAGTAGGTAGATAATTAGTTGATTATAATCTTGCTAGCTTTTGCAAGGGCTTTATTTTATAAGGTGTTGATTACAATCGAGCCTACTTTTTTTTTTTTTTTTTTTAAGGAAAAAGGCCCAAAAATGACCTTGTGGTATTCGAAATGGATCAATTATAATCCCCGTTTAAACTTGAGTCCACAAATGACCCTGCAGTTATAGAATATGTCTAATAATGCCCTTGTGTTATTCGAAATGGATCAATTATAACCCTCGTTTAAATTTGAGCCCACTAATGACCCTGCCGTTAAAGAATGAGTCTAATACTGCTATTTTCCTCAGTTAGTAATGATTAGGGGTGTAAATGGATATTTAAAAATAGACTAAACCGACCGAATTGTACCGTACCGAACTAATTTTTAGGTTTCTTTTAATAAAACCGTAGGTTTTTATATAAATCTATAATCGTACCGATAATTAGGGTAGGTTTTTTATTTTATAAAAATAAACCGAAAAAATATCTAACGGTACCGAATAAATTTACATGTGAAACATATATTTATATATTAAGTTTAAAAAAAATAATGTATTAAAATTTATACATTATTTATATTAATACATTATTATTTACTAATATAAATATTAGACCCATTCTTTAACGGCAGGGTCATTAGTGGGCTCAAATTTTAAACTTATTCGACCCATTCTTTATAAATATTAGACCCATTATCATTTTTAAACTTAATATATAAATATCGAACCGTACCGAATAAATTTATATGTGAAACATATATTTATACTGGGTCTAATAATAGGTTCGATATATTTACATGTGAAACATATATTCACATGTTAATTTATTCGGTACGGTTCAATATTTTTTGGTTTATTTTTATAAAATAAAAAAATCTACCCTAATTATCGGTACAATTATAGATTTATATAAAAACCTACGGTTTTATTAAAAGAAACCTAAAAATCGGTTCGGCACGGTACGATTCTGTCGGTTTTTAAATATTTATTTTCACCCCTGATCATTACTAACTGAGAGGAATAGCAATATTAGACCCATGCTTTAACGACATGGTCATTAGTGGGCTCAAATTTAAACGAGGGTTATAATTGATCCATTTCGAATAACACAAGGACATTATTAGACCAATTCTATAACGGCAGGGTCATTTGTGGACTTAAGTTTAAACGGGGGTTATAATTGATCCATTTCGAATACCACAACGTTATTTTTGGGCCTTTTCCCTTTTTTTATATACAAATAAACAATATATTAGAGTAAAATTGATTCATTTTGTTTTTGCCCTTATATATTTCTGATTTTTGGAACTAATTTCTAACACTCCTAACTTCTTTATTGGTGAATGGATAGAGAGAATTGCTACATAGGGGATGATATAGACAATGATGAATCATTGATTATTCTAGGCACTAAGTAGCAAGGATTACTTTTACTTGAGGTTATTAAAATTTGGAATACCCTATTAGAATGTTCTCACTTGCGGTTTGAAACTTTGATATAGTAAATGTGCCCCCTTTTTTTTTTTTTTTTTTATGATCTTCTATTGTAGAATCCAAGTATTCATAATATATCAAAGAGTAGAGTAATGTCGGATAGAACGACTTAATAACCTCTGCGAATGCACAGTTGCTGTTAGCTTCCAAAACTGCAGACTTCAGTTGAATAGAGAACCAGAGTTAAACAAACTACTCTATCGACATTCATATTTGGCTAACTAGGTGCAGACATTTGCTTCTCACGTTAATAGTGCAAATAAATTTTTCAGATTTCAGGGACTACGTAAAATTTCCAAAGGAAAACAGAATTGCGTTTCTATTGCTTGGAAGGCAATTATCCTAACCGTTGGACTACAAACGCCTTGTTGTACGTACTCCATAGTTTTAGGCCAGATGATAGAAACAGTGATACTTCCTCCGTTTCAGTTTAGATAAGGTAGTTTGACTCGGCATAGAGTTTAAGAAAAAAAAAGAAACTTTTGAAACTTGTGGTCTTAAAAGCTTAAGGGGTAAAAGTTTTGTGGGACCATGACATTAAGAGTTTAAAGTTGAATTATTTTCAAATTTAGAAATATATAATTTATTTTGGAACAGACTAAAAAGGAAAGTACCCCATCTAATTTGAAACGGAAGGAGCATGAGGTAAGAGTACCCAATGAACTTAGATTTGGCATGAGCCTCCAGGCTTTGGTTCAGTGGTCAGAATGCAACACGTCATGATGTATATTAGCTGCACGTCACGGGGTCGAATCTAGTTGTGGACAAAGCTTGTTATTTAAATTGACAGGAGGGTAGAAGGACAAACCCTTCTCCCCCGTTTTGAACTTGCGGGCCAACTAGACTCGGGCCAGAAGCCCACATTGAATTTTTCTAAGAAAATTTTACCTCATATAGCAAAGGTGTATACACTCTATTTATTATAAACTAAAATTATTTTAAAATATTATTTTCTATAGCTACCTTTTATATTTTATAGTAAAATAAGTATTTTATGGTATATACTACCATTAAGGCATGAAATATGCTATTTATGTTTTTCCTCTCTCTTAGACAGCTGGACATACTCAGGGGTGGGCATATTTCGGTCCGAACCGAAAAAACCGACCTAATCGAAAATATTTTTATTTCGGTTATTCGGTTTGTTCGGTCGGTTTCGGTTTAAAATTTTAAAATTTCAGTTTTTCGGTTCGGTTTTCGATTATTAATTTATTTGGTTCGGTTAATCGAAAAACCTAATTATTAGCAAACCAACAAATTTTTGGTTGGTTTCCGTCTAATTTACCAAAATTTTGAAACAAAACCAACAAATTCGTCAATCCAATTATTACATAGAGAGAGCCCAATATGATAATGTTCAAACCGAAAATCGAACCGAAATAAACCAAACCGAAATTAGAAAACCGAACTGAATCGAACTTATTTCAGTTCGGTTACTACTTTTACAAAACCGAAAACCAAATAACCGAACCGAATTTCTTAAAACCGAACCGAACCGACCCAACGCCCACCCATAGACATACCTATTTTTAAGGGATTGTCGTTACTGTATTCATAAATACATAGCGTGAATACATACGCGTACAATTATATTCATGAATACAGAAGCACGAATACATGTGAATACATGCGCGCACAGCTGGACTGCCCTGATTTTAGGCTTTTTTGTTGATGTATTAATGAATACATGTGAATACATGCGGGTACAACTAGACTACCCTGATTTTAGATTTTTTTACTGCTGTATTTATGAATACAACAACGGAATACATGTGAATACATGTGCGTACAACTGGACTGTCATGATTTTAGGCATTTTTACTGTTGTATTCATGAATACATGGCGCGAATACATGTGAATATATACGCGTACAACTGGACTGCCCTGATTTTAGGCGCTTTTTGCTGCTATATTCATGAATATAGCAGCGTGAATATATGTGAATACACTACCGTAACAACTGAACGATAGTTATAGAAAGTAATTATGTATATGGTAGTTATAGAAAATTAATAGCCACTAAACCAAGTTTCTGAAAATTCCTCTTTTTCTAATAAGGAGAGGATTTCCCATGAAAAGGCTTGCACTTTTAGTACTTGTACTTGACAAGAAAATAAAATTACTAATAAGCTACCTTCACTATCACATGCATATCCATATTTCTCTAGATCGGTATTTTTGGAGGAAGCCACTATATTTTGGGTGGTCATTTAAAAAATGACTGATTTCGGTCGGTAATTTTATTTTTTAATAAAAACGATTGATATTGGTCGGTTATTTTCGAGCGAAAATGCCATTAAAGAGTATAAATAAAATAAAAGACAGTTGTATACGGTCGAAACCTATTAGTCAGTCGTACGGACTGGTTGAGATAATAATACTTCAATCGAAAGGTATCTGCATAAGATTAGGTCGAGGTCCGAAGTGAGGGTGTCATAATTCAAGCTCCAAGACCGATGAAGGATCGGCTCAGTGTCATTATCAGACAGATAACCAAAATAAACCACGAGGTAATGCGAAGGTTACCGGAGATGCACATACCGATCGACATCCACCCCGAATGTCAAGACTCCGAGTCAGGATCGAGCTCGAGTCGAGGCCGATGGCCCAATCAAAATATCGAGTTCGAGTCAGTATCGAGCTCACAAAAAAGGCCGTTATAACTGCACTAAGGGAGAGAATCTTGGCAGAAATTAGAGAAAAAATAATTCATCATGGGCTCTTCACTATATATTTTTTATTATTGTATATAAAATAGCATCCCTCCATTATAAAGAGAGGATTATTGTAAGCATGAGAGGGACATTGTAACAAAGATTTACTTCTCCTATTGAAATAGAAATCTTAGGAGCTTGTTTTACTTGAGCACACTCATTTTTCTTGTTTAATAATTCATCTCCAGTTTCTATAGTCAATAATCTGCACACTTCCATTTCTCTGTATGATTTGTGTCAAAGTTATATCACATATCCTTAGAACTACTTATAAATATAACTATATCCGTTTCTACGGGTAAACAGTTTGGCGCCCACAGTGGGGATAAGGATAACAGTGGTTGTTTGGTACAAATCTGTAACACACACCAGTTTACGACTTCGAATCAACAATGGCAAATCCTCGATTGATGGCTTTACCTATTGACAATGAAGCTGGCCTTCAAGGTGAAACCAATAACTTGATAACCAGGTCCGAAAGGCCACTTAACGATGTCGATGAAGCTCGGGTCGAACTACCTGGAATTCGAGCCGAAGTACCGCTAGATGTCAATTCACATGTTGCTCTTGAGGCAAACCAACATTCCGAACCGGAAAAAAGCATTCAGGGCGGTACTCGATATGTAGCTCGAGACACCCATAACGTGGAGGAGATCGGAGTCAGCTTGCGTATGATCTTTGAAATGTTACAAGCCCAACAAGTAGCGATAGCTCAGTTGCAAAGCCAAACCCAACTACCAAGCAAGCCAGAGCCCAGTAAACCTCGAGAAACTTCTCACAAAACGGAACCAGCCATAGTAAGGTCAAATGAGCAAGAATCGGGAACTACTCCCGAAATTGCTAAAATACTTGAGGAGCTCACAAAGCGAATCGAAGCCAACGATAAAAAAATAGAAATATGTCATTCCAGGGTCGATCAGATCATGAGGGCTCCACCAATAATAAAAGGGTTGGATTCCAAAACATTCGTGCAAAGGCCTTTTCCCTCGAGTGCAGCCCCAAAACCAATCCCAAAAATATTCCATATGCCCAAAATTCCCAAATATAACAGTACGACTGATCCTAACGAACACGTCACCTCTTACACGTATGCCATCAAGGGTAACTATTTGGAAGACGATGAGATTGAATCTGTGTTGTTTAAAAAATTAGGAGAGACCCTCTCGAAGGGGGCAATGATTTGTTATCATAACATGCCACCAAATTCCATCGATTCATTTGCCATGTTAGTGGATTCGTTTGTAAAGGCACATACTGGTGCCATAAAGGTTGTAACGAGGAAATCAGACCTCTTCAAGGTAAAACAAAGGGGAAATGAAATGCTGAGGAAGTTCGTGTCCCGATTTCAAATGGAACGCATGGAATTGCCACCAGTCACAGACGACTGGGCCGTCCAAGCTTTCACCCAAGGGTTGAACGAGAAAAGTTCGATAGTATCACGTCGGTTGAAGCAAAATTTGATCGAGTATCCAGTAATAACTTGGGCGGATGTACACAACTATTACCAGTCAAAAATTAGGGTCGAGGACGACCAGTTAGGAGCTCCTTCCGGATCCATGCATTAGAATAAGTCGGCTATTAAAAACCATAGGGACATCGACAAAGAGCAAAGGTCAAACAGAGACCGATATCAACCGTACATCGCAGATCGAATGAATAACTGTTCAACGCGCGATGCCACTCTGAACAATCGAATGAGTGATCGAGGACAAAATTCTCTGGGGCTTATGAGCAAAAGTGGCTTTGACAAATATGCCAATCCTATAGAGGCACCTCGGCTATCGGAGTATAATTTCAGCGTCAATGCATCGGGCATTGTATCAGCGATCGGAAGAATCAAAGCTACTAGGTGGCCTAGACCCATGCAAATCGACCCTTCCCAAAGGAACCCGAATTCGATGTGCAAGTATCATGGTATGCATAGCCACAAGACCGAGAATTGCAGACAATTAAGAGAAGAGGTAGCCCGTCTATTCAATGAGGGCCACCTTCGAGAGTTCCTCAGTGACCGAGCCAAGAATCACTTCAGAGAAAGGGATGCCAACAAAGAAGACAAACTAGAAGAACCTCTGCATATCATTCATATGATCATCGGTGGGGTTGATATTCCACAGGGACCCATGCTCAAACACGACAAGATACAGGCCACATAGGACAAACGAGTTCGAGGTTATATACCCGAGGGCACTTTATCATTCAGAATTGAAGAAGCCGAGGGCATCTCTTATACTCACAACGACGCTCTGGTAATTTCTATCCTATTAAATAAACTTCAAGTTAAGCGTGTCTTAGTGGATCTAGGTAGCTCTGCGAATATCATCCGATCTTGGGTAGTGGAGTAGCTCGGTTTGCAGAATCAAGTCGTGCTCGCAGCTCGTGTCTTAAACGGCTTCAATATGGCCATTGAAACAACAAAAGGGAAAATTATTCTGCCCACGAATATGGCTGGAACCATCCAAAATACCATGTTCCACGTAATCGAAGGTGACATGAGGTACAACGCCCTACTCTGAAGGCCTTGGATCCACAGTATGAGGGCAGTGCCTTCGACTCTCTGCCAAGTGATGAAATTCCCTACGACGGACAGTGTGAAAATAGTATACGGGGAGCAACATGCTGCGAAGAAAATGTTTGCGGTCGATGGAGTAACACCGATACCAACGTTATCGGCCTTAGAAAGATCGAGCACAAAAGATAAACGAGAAACCAAATATCAATCACAGCCACCAGTCTCAACCGAATCAGTGAAGGATGAAAAAGAAGATGACGAGGAAGAGTTTTCGATGCCTCGAGCTTTTATCGTCCCCGACGACTCCGATGCCACCAAGTCAACGATGGAAGAGCTGGAGCAGGTTATATTAATCGGACATCTGCCCGAGAGAAAGGTATACCTGGGAATGGGGTTGACCCTCGAACTCAAAAAAAAAAAACGTATTCAATTTCTTATTGATAACATAGATTATTTTGCTTGGTCCCATTTAGACATGGCGGGGATCTCACCATCGATAACAATGCACCAGCTAAGCCTGGACCCTAGTTTCAAACGGGTGAAGCAAAAAAGAAGACCTCAGTCCGAGGTAAAGCACGCATTTGTAAAGGATGAGGTAAATAAACTTCTCAAAATAGGATCAATTCAGGAAGTAAAATATCCCGAATGGTTAGCCAATGTGGTTGTTGTCTCCAAAAAAGGGAACAAACTTAGAATGTGTGTAGATTATAAAGATGTAAAAAAAGCATGCCCCAAAGATTCTTTTCCATTGCCTAGCATCGATCGCTTGATCGATGCCACAGCCGGCTCCTCACATTTCTCGATTCCTATTCCGGGTATAATCAAATTCGCATGAACCCGGAGGACCAAGAAAAAACTTTATTTATCACTAAGTATGGAACCTATTGTTACAATATAATGCCATTCGGGCTAAAAAATGCAGGAGCTACTTACCAACGCCTAGTGAATAAAATATTTGAGAAACAAATAGGTAAGTCGATGGAAGTTTACATTGATGACATGCTAGTTAAGTCCCTACGCGTAGAGGACCATTTGACTCATTTGCAGGAAACGTTCAAAATCTTAAGGAAATACAACATGAAACTCAACCTCGAGAAATGTGCTTTCGGGGTTAGATCGGGCAAGTTCCTTGGCTTCATGGTATCGAATCGGGGAATCGAGATTAACCCCAACAAAATCAAGGCCATCGAAGACATCACCATTGTGGATAATGTGAAAGCAGTACAAAGGCTAACCGGACGGATAACTGCCTTAGGCTGATTCATTTCAAGGTCATTTGATCGAAGCCATAAATTCTTCTCTCTACTAAAAAAGAAGAATGATTTTGCCTGGACCCCGGAATGCCAACATGCACTAGAACAACTGAAGCGGTACCTATCGAGCCCACCACTACTTCACACTTCGAAAATAGATGAGAATCTTTACTTATACTTAGGGGTATCGAAAATCGCGGTAAGTGGTGTCCTAGTTCGAGAAGAGTAAGGTACGTAATTTCCCATTTATTATGTAAGTCGAACCTTAGGGGAAGCGGAAACTACATATCCATACTTAGAGAAATTGGCGCTTGCACTGATAAGCGCCTCTAGAAAGTTAAGACCATACTTTCAATGTCACCGCGTATGCGTTTTAACCACTTACCCACTTCGCAACATCTTACACAAGCCCGAATATCGGGCCGACTGGCCAAATGTGCCGTCGAACTCAGTGGGTACGATATTGAATATCAGCCTCGTACGACCATCAATTCCCAAATTTTAGTGGAATTCGTGGCCGATTTTACGCCAACCCTCATACCCGAAGTTGAAAAGGAACTCTTATTAAAATCGGGTACATCATCGGGGGTTTGGACCCCCTACACAGATGGTGCTTCAAATGTGAAGGGATACGGGCTTGGCATCGTATTAAAACCTCCCATGGGTGGCATTATTAGGCAATCCATCAAAACCACTAGATTAACTAACAATGAGGTCGAGTACGAGGCCATAATTGCAAGTCATGGGCTAGCTAAAAGCCTGGGATCAGAAGTCATTGAAGCCAAATGTGACTCTTTGATAGTGGTGAATCAAGTAAACAAACTTTAGAGGTCCGAGAAGATAGGATGCAGAGGTAATTGGACAAACTACAGGTAACTCTACACCGTTTCAAAGAATGGACCCTACAATATGTGCCTCGAGAACAAAACGGTGAGGCCGACACACTCGCAAATCTGGGCTCATCGGTCGAAGAAGATAAGATTGACTCAGGGACTGTCATTCAACTCTCGAGATCTATAATCGAAGAGGGGCATGCCGAGATAAATTCCACGAGCTTAATCTGGGATTGGAGGAATAAGTATATTGAATACTTAAGGAACGGAAAACTCTCATCGAACCCTAAAGAATCGAGGGTTCTACGAACCAAGGCTGCTCGATTCACGTTGATTGAAGATGGAACATTATACAAAAGGATGTTTGACGGACCACTATCAGTGTGCTTGGGACTAGGAGACACCGATTATGTTTTACGAGAGGTCCATGAAGGAACTTGTGGAAACCACTCCGGCGCCGAACCACTAATTCGCAAGATCATCCGAGCAGGATACTACTGGGATAGCATGGAAAAAGATACTAAGGAGTTCGTTCGAAAATGCGATAAATGTCAAAGGTTTGCACCGATGATCCATCAACCCGGAGAGCAGCTTCATTCGGTCATCTCTCCATGGTCATTCATGAAATAGGGAATGGATATCGTCGGCCTTCTACCATCGGCCCCGGGTAAAGCTAAATTTATTTTGTTTATGACTGACTATTTCTCTAAATGGGTTGAAGCACATGCATTCGAAAAAGTGAGAGAGAAAGAGGTTATAGATTTCATCTAGGATCACATCGTGTGTCGATTTAGGATACCAGCAGAAATGACATGTGACAATGGTAAGCAATTTATCGGCGGTAAAGTGATAAAATTTCTCGAAGACCATAAAATAAAAAGAATATTGTCAACACCATATCATCCTAGTGGGAACGGACAGGCCGAATCAATGAACAAAACTATCATACAAAACCTGAAGAAAATATTGAATGAAGCTAAAGGAAAGTGGAGAGAAATTTTTTCCGAGGTCCTTTGGGCATATCAGACAACATCTAAATCCAGTACGGGAGCGACTCCGTTTTCCTTAGTGTATGGCTTCGAAGCTTTAATCCCAATCAAAGTCGGAGAACCCAGCGCAAGGTTCCGACATACATCGGAAGAGTCGAACCACGAGGCTATGAATAATAGCCTCGAATTATTAGATGAAAAACGAGAAGAAACACGGGTTCGAATGGCTGCACAAAAACAACGAATCGAGAGGTACTAAAATAGAAGGACTAAACTCCGCCATTTCAAGGCCAGAGACTTGGTCCTAAGGAAGGTCACCATCAATACTCGAGATCCTAATGAAGGGAAGCTCGGCCCAAACTGGGAAGGACCCTATAAAGTCCTCGATATAGTCGGAAAAGGGTCTTATAAACTCGGAACAATGAATGGCAAAACATTACCAAACAGTTGGAACATATCGCTTCTCAAACGATATTATTGTTAAGGTATAATTTTTTCCTCTCTCTCTCTCTCTCTCTCTCTCTCTCTCTCTCTCTCTCTCTCTCTATATATATATATATATATATATATATATATATATATATATATATATATATAAACTAACTCATTGCAGGAATTCGACAAAAGACACAACATCAAGACCTCGGGTTTCAAAGCATGCGTTGTACTCTTTTTTTCCTTGGTTCGGTTTTTGTCTCGAATGGATTTTTTCCGGCAAGGTTTTTAACGAGGAAACAACTATGTGCTACTTGAGGGAAATTCAATAGTATCTGAGGCTTCTTCATAATCATCCTCACCATCGAATAAATCAAGTTCGACACAAGAAAGTTATTTCCAATTCATGCCGGATAGGGTCTCGATGGAGAAAAATGTAAGGGCCAAATGGTCAAAACAAACCATGCCCACGTAGTTCTGCTCGAATCCCGGCACAAGATACAAACACGTGTATAATGACTTATAAAGGAAAACTTCTTTTCAAATATCTCATATTTTGGAAAAGATCTTCCTATATCGTGATTCAAACGATACTTTGAGTTCGAGTTCGAACATATCACTCGACCATAAAAAGCCTACAGGCTACGATACTTTGAGTTTGAGTTCGAAGCAATCACTCACTCAATTATTAAGCCTAAGGGATATCTTACTTCGAGTTATAACATATCACTCGACCATAAAAAGCCTATGGGCTACGATACTTTGAGTTCGTGTTCGAAGCAATCACTCACTCAATTATTAAGCCTAAGGGCTATCTTACTTCGAGTTCAAACATATCGCTCGAACATAAAAAGCCTATAGGCTACGATACTTTGAGTTCGAGTTTGAAGAAATCACTCACACAATTATTTAGCCTAAGGGATATCTTACTTTGGGTTCGAACGAATCACTCGATCATAAAAGGCCCACGGGCTACGACACTTCGGGTTCGAGTTCAAGCAATCACTCACTCGACTATCAAGCCTAAGGGCTATCTTACATGGAATTCGAGCAAACCACTCACTCGATCATAAAAGGCCTACGAGTTGTAACGCAATGAGTTCGAGTTCGAACGATCACCCACTCAACTGTTAAGCCTAAGGGCTATCTTACTTCAAGCTCAAAATAATTACTCACTCAATTATTGAGCTTTAGGTACCAACACAGCGAGAGTTTAAGGCTCTTTTCTCACTTAAATCGGAGAAAAAAGGGGTTCCATTACTCCAAAGTTCAAGATAACTCAGCTCAAAGAACCGCCAAAAAACTAGGTTGCAATAACAAAATCTTGACAAAAGCAAAAGCACGTTGAAACTAAGAAGGCATCCAAAAGAAGCTTTGTTATTAACAAAAGGGGGTATGTACAGAGAAAGGGGAAAATAAGTCCTAACTGCGGCCGGAGTCAATATCTCCTTCGGGAACTGCTTCTCCTTCAGGCTCCTCATCGGACCCTCCCTGACTTCCTTCCTCAGCATCGTCTTCATCGTCGAAGGAAACAAGCTGACTAGCTTCAATTTCGAGCGCCTTGGCTCGGGCAATCTCCTCGGAAAGTTCAAAACCTCGAGTGTGGATTTCCTCGAGGGTTTCCCTACGGGATTGGCACTTTGCCAAGTCAGTAACCTATTGCTCTAGGTCATAAGACTCCCTTAGCTGCATTTGAATAGCCTCGACATCGGCATGATACATAGAAATAGATTTGCCCGTCATGACTTTCGATGGCTCAATCTCCGCCTTGGCCTCAACAAGCCTTGTTTCAAGCTCCTCGATCCTCTTGTCCTGAGCCGAACGTTTTTGCTTGATGCCTCGAAGCTGAACATTGGCCGATAATAGTTTGGCCAAGATAGTTTCTTTTTCTGCAGCCAGGCGGTCGATAGTCTCCTTCCACCGATGGCATTCGGCCTTGATCTGATCGACGTTTTCCCGAAGCAACCCGATCCTTTAAACCTTTTGTTGTAGCTGAGACAATGAAGGGTTAGCTTTCACAGTTGGGTCGAATCCATACTCTAACAGAACGAGGCTTACCTGTTTATCTAGTTCGGCCTCTTCTTCACGAGCCTTGACCAGATCTGCTTGGAGGTCCTTTATAACCTCGTCCTTTTGGCCGCAAAGAAGCTGCAGAGCATCTATCTCCCCCGAGATCTTTTAAAGCTTGACCTCACATTGGCTGAGATCGGCTCGAAACTTGCTAATGGCCTACACAAAAGAACGCAAGTCAGGTTTAGAAAAAAACAAAGAAACCAAGCGTAGTAAAATCATTACCCGAGAAATGAAATGTTGGGCCTCTTCTAGAAGAATAGAAGCGTCACTAATATCGGAGGCATCATCGACTCTAGTAAAGCAATCCCAAAAAGGATCCCCTACACTAGAGCTTCCGCCCATATCGGGGGTCTTCAATTCTCGAGCTTCACTTGATACCTCCTCAGAAAAGGTCGGAAGAGAAGGCAAACGACCCTCTATCATGGTCCCGAGCGAATCACTCAGAGCGCTTTGATCGAGCATCGGGGTATCAGAACCGACCCCGACCGGTATAGCCTCCATCGGCTCAGAAGGTTTGGCGACCTCGATAGCTTTCGCAGATCGAACCACCAGTGCCAAAGCATCCTCTTCTTCTTCTTCTTCTTCATCCCTTAGTCCGCCGCAAGAGCGATTACCTTCTTCTTCTTCACCTTTCGAGTTTTGGGCTTGGGGTCCTCTTACTGAGAAATAGTTTTTCGCTTTTTATCTTTCCCCGGTTTCGGAATCGGGGACTTGGTTCCTTCCTCACCACTCGAAGGCCTCAAAATGACATCCTTGGTCACGCCTGCATGAAAGGAAATCAGTAACAAATGGAGAGTAAAAATGTTTCAAAAAACATGAAAAGTGACCCTTACCGTGATTCTTGGCTTCCCATCTACCTTTTGCCAAATCACGCCAAGCGCGTTCGGCATAAGAGGAGGTCGAGGCTAGCTTCCGAACCCAACCCTCGAGGTCGGGTACTGCTTGTGGCATCCAAGGGACAACTGTGTATCATAGGGAGATATCAGATAGAATCGGAGGCCGATCCAACCCCGATCCAACCCCGCTTGTGGCATCCTGAATAAAGCGGCCCATCCAACCCCGATCCTTGTCATCATTGATGCTCGACATTAAGGCTTTCGTCGCCCGACGGTGGAGCCTGATTAGTCCTCAAAAATTTTGAGGCCGATACAATCGTATGAGGTGATTTAGAGTAAAATCCAGCCCCCGACCTTATTGGAGAAGAAGCGGAGTAAGATTACTATGAGCCATAGAGAAGGATGAATTTGGCCGAGGGTAACCTGATATCTTTTGCAAAAATCAATGATCACTGGGTCGACGGGACCTAACGTGAAGGGATAAGTATAAACACTTAAAAATCCTTCCACGTGAGTGATGATGCTCTCTTCGGGAGACGGAATTTGCAGCACGACCTCGGGACCCCAGTTGCAGTCTTTCTTCACGGCCTCGACGTTGCCCTCTATTATCGAGCACATGTACATCGACACATGCTCACATCGGCCCGGAACCGATGAAGGATTTTTAACCTTAAAGTCGATCTTTAGAATGCACGGGCCAGGAACATACTCGTGGGGAGGCGGCTCCACCGGCGCCTTGTCGCCGGATGGCCGGGAAGAGGAAGCTTTCTCCTTCTGCGGTACGGTTTTTGAAGTTTTTGCCATTGATATAAGAAAAAGAAAAGCAAAGGAAGATAGAAGGATGATGGTGTCAAACGCTGAAGGTGGCTTTACAAGCGGCGAAAGAGGCGGAAAGAGTAAAAAAATTTGGGTTTTTTTGTTAGAGTAATGGATTAAGTTTGATTTAGGAACGGGCTATTTATAGGCTAAACAGAGGAGGTTCGATCTTGCATAATGGCCGACATCGACTGACACGCATTAAATGCCTTGGTAAGCTGAATCGACGGGACAGCTACCACGTGCGTCATGGTCAGACTTAATGCTGACGTCAGTATATGTCTAATCATACCGTTGGAAATCATGTCGTTTCTCGCCACATCTTTCCCGAGAAATGAGGGGACTATCTGTATACAGTCGAAACCTATTAGTCAGTCGTACGGACTGGTTGGGATTATAATACTTCGATCGAAAGGTATCTGCGTAAGCTTAGGTCGAGGTCCGAAGTGAGGGCATCATAATTCGATCTCCAAGACCGATCAAGGATCGACTCGGTGTCATTATCGGGCACATAACCAAAACAAACCACGAGGCAATGCGAAGGTTACCAAAGATGCACAGACTGATCGACATCCACCCCGAATGTCAAGACTCCGAGTCAGGATCGAGCTCGAGTCGAGGCCGATGGCCCAATCCAAATATCGAGTTCGAGTCAGTATCGAGCTCACAGACAAAGGCCATTATAACTGCACTAAGGGAGAGAATCTTGGCAGGAATTAGGAAAAAAATAATTTATCATGGGCTCTCCACTATATATTTTTTTTTATTATTATTAATAAAATTGCATCCCTCCATTACAAAGGGAGGATTATTGTAAGCATGAGAGGGATATTGTAACAAAGATTTACTTCTCCTATTGAAACAGAAATCTCAGGAGCTTCTTTTACTTGAGCATACTCATTCTTCTTGTTTAATAATTCATCTCCAGTTTCTATAGTCAATAATCTGCACACTTCTATTTCTCTGTACGATTTGTGTCAAAGTTATATCATATATCCTTAGAACTACTTATAAATTTAACTATATCCGTTTCTCCGAGTAAACAACAGTCTTAAAATAAAATACACTAATGGTCTAGTGATAGAATAGTATCCTGCCACAGTACGGACCGCGGTTTGATTCCCAGATGGTGCATTTTTTAATTACATAATTAAAACTACCGACCGACGTCGGTCTGTTTTTTGGGCAATAATTTCATTTTTGGAATATAATTGACTGACCGAAATCGGTCGTAAAATACCGATCGAAGTCAATCGGTTGGCTCTACCGACCATACAATTACCGACAACCACGAATCGATCGATTTTCAGTCGATTTTTGCTAATTACCGACCAACATCGGTCGGTTTTGGCAGTCGATTTCCCTTTTTTTTTAGTAATGAGCAACACAACAGTTACATTTTTAAGTATTTCTCTAGATCAGATATGATGTTCACACTATCCATAGAAGAAGTTACAGTGTTTTTTGTGATGCATTAATTGTCTTTATTGGAACAAGAAGTTCAAAGCATGTTACAGTCGAATTGTCTTGAAAAGATAACTAACAATTCTTGTAAAGATGAGGATTATTTTTTGGGGTATACAAAACCATAAAGTCTACTTAAGTATCCCCATGCTATGCTATGTTTTTAAACCAATCAGCAGAAGAAGTTCAAGTATATCAGATTGTGTTGAAAAAGCAATAGGCATGCTTAGTCAATGAGATCAGTGGTTTAGGGTAAACAAAAACATTAATTCTACTTAATAAATGATCAAACATGTATAAATAGGGATATTATGAATCATGTGGTCTTCAATACTTTGATCTAAAAACCAGTATCCAAACAACATAGTTAACCTTACTGTACTGTACTAACCATAATGTTCCAGCAAATGGTGAATGGCTCTTCTTCTAGTGAATATCCACTACAAGTTGTTGATCCAAAACATGTTGCAGTAGTAGAACCAAAAACTTCTGGTGTTCATGCACCCATTATGGTATTATGTTATAGTTTTGCAGATGAGTAGTAAAAGGTGAAAATTAATGTCTTTCTATTAATGATTTTGATTCTGTGTTTCTTTCCATCTTATTGTGCTCTAAGATTAATTCTTCTTCCAGTTTCAATTGCATATCACTTTGATTGGCTGTGCACTTGCTATATCTATTACTTAAGTACTGAAAATTTTGATATTTTATTACACGTTGTTCTGTTTGGAAGGAAAAGGAAAGCATAAAATTGGTGGATAAATAGCTGATTATAATCTTGCTAGCTTTTGCAAGGGATTTATTTTATAAGTAAGAGAAGAATGATTTTCCTCTATCCAAAACGCTCAGGCTCCACATGCGGATTGTTTGTTTAATTTTCCCAAAGAAAATAGCTCTTAATCAGTTGTTTGCAGTTGCCTGTAAATCGCATTTGCGACTTATAAATCTCATTCAAACATGCAACTCTTATCATTTTACAGTTCCGGTAATGCAGAGTATAAAATGTGATTTAAAAGTCGTAATTGCTAATGCAATTTATAAGTCGCGTTCACTCAAGTGACTTAGAAGTCGCTGTCAGCAAATTCACTACAAAGTATAGCATTGTATGTTTTGCATCTATTATCTGCCCCACTCTTTCCCCTGCTGCGTCGAATTACTTCTCCAGCACTCGCCATCATCACCGACCACCATTTTCCACTGAAAACAATTTTTTCTTTAATTTCTCTTTATTTATTATGTTAGTTCATCTCATTTAGCTTTGCTAGCAAAATAAAATAAAATAGAGCCTACTTTTGTGTTTGTATACAAATACACACATTAGGGTAAAAATGAAGAACTAATTTCTTACACTCCTAATATCATTCTTTATTGGTGATCAGAGGCGGATCCAGGATTTAAATTTTGTGGGTTCAATTTTAAAAAATTTAACATTGAACCCATTATATTTTTAAAGTTATGGGTTCAAATCTACTATTTTTGTAATTTTAATGAATTTTTACTTACAAATTTCTACTCCGCATCGATAGTTATGGGTTCAGTTGAACCCGTAGGTAATACATTGCATCCGCCTCTGTTGGTGAATGGATAGAGAGAATTGCTACGTAGAGGATCGTAACGATAGTGATGAATCGTTGACTATTCTAGGCACCAAGTAGCTAGGATTTCTTGACCTGAAGTTGTAAAAGTGTGTTATAATTTGGAATATCCTATGAGAATGTTCTTGATATACGTGTATGGGTCAAAATACCGAAATACGCTCTTATAATGTTTGAGGCAAGATAATATTAAAAAAGGAATTCTTGAGTTGTCGTCGGTAGAGATGGGTCAAGACGCTGCAAAGTCCTTAGCTGAGATGTCGACGAGAGTCGTAGTCGAGTTGTCGACGAGAGTCGTAGTCGAATTGTCGACGAGGGTCGAGGACGAGGTTGAATATCGTTGATGGGGAGTTGTAACGGCTAGTTTATCAGGATAAGGTATTAAAAGAGAATATTCTCTGTACTTGTACTGATTTTTTAGGAACATGTCTCATATATATAGAAAATAGAGACAATGATAAAGGTATGTTATATTCATTTGTAAGAATACACTTTTGACAAAAAGATTTTCTCTCTCTTACTAAGATATAAAACCACATTTTCATTAAGATTCTTGTGTATATTATTTTATACTTCTCCATCAGATCCGAGAAATCTTCGAACATTCAAGGATTTATCTGTCACTCATCATTGTCAGGAGGAACAATCATCTAGTTCATTCTTTATCGGGTGAATCATTCCTAATATTTACTTAAATGCCATTTATTGTTATTCATTACTATTAAATGCTACATTATTGCTCATGCTTTTTGGAATAGTTATTGCATATTGTTATCACTATTCAACCAAATCTATCTGACGTATATTGCACCCTCGGAAGCTACATTTAGAAATATTATTGTTAATTAAGTTTAACCCATAATCAAATAAATTTAATTATTTGAATGGAGAGTTATATTTTGGTCAAATAATATGCTTTTTTTTTAATGTTCTTCTATTGTAGAATCCAAGTATCATATATCAAAAAGTATTTGTTCCTCTGTTACTTTGATTTATTAGAGGAACCACCCCTATTAAACAAGGTGGCCTTAGTTTATGACAAAAATCAATTAAAATTGAACACGACTTATACACGTGTATGAAGAAAAAACCAAAATAAAACAAAATAAGAATTAGAGGAAATAACAACCCTTCATTTTGGTCAGACCTCCTTTATGCTGCTTCTTTTTTTCAATTTAGAATTTGTAGAATTCTTTTAACAGTACGCGCGGCCTGCTTTAAATTTTTCTCTTTTCCTTCTCCCCATTAGAATCAACAATTTCATGAGAATAAAATTTTAAACTCATCTCTTACGAAGGAAGAAAGATATTGAATGACCAAATAGATATATAGCCCTTCAAACACGATATGAAATTTCATTAAACACCTCTAAATAACTATTCAAAAACTTTAATTTATCAGAGATGTATCTCGTGAATACAAGAGTCAACGAAACGAAAAGCGTGTAATACGAAAATTAGTGGTGTGATAATGAAAAATGATACATGCATCATTAGAAAAAGATACCTTGGCATAAATTAAAAAACAAAACCCTTCAAACACCATAAGAAATTCCATTACACACCTCTAATCAATAAATAACCATTAGGAAACTTCAATGTGTGTGGTGAATACAAGAGTCAACACCACGACATCATTAGAATTGCCAGAAAAGAACCAAACTCCCTCTATATACTCTTCTTATTCATACAAAACAAAATTCCCTCTATTGCTATTTGTTCATATATTGCCAGAAAAGAACCAAACTCTGAAAGCTTCTCTTAGAGGTTTCAAATGTAGCCAAGATCCTCAATTCTATTTTGCTCGAGGGACGATCTTCCAACAAATTTTTAACATTTTGTGTGTAAAGAGACAAAACAGCATTTCGGGAATAAGCATTGTGCCTCTAATACCAACAATACTGTGTATCTAACTCAGTGGCAGAGCTAGTACGGTTCAAATGAATCTAATAGCTTTTGCTTAAACTTTGTACTTGTATTAAAAAAATTATTAAATATATAAAATATTTTATTGCAAACCCAATTAAGATGAACTATTAGTTAAATTATAAAACTCAAAAACTTTAAATCTTGAATTCGTTTATGGTCTTAACTTAAAACTATCAGAAATATTATAACTTTTTGCAGGTGTATGTGTCATCCTAATATTTTACTTAAACAAGTTGTTTGATGATTTTGGACAGCATGCTTTGTTGTCCTTAAGCCTCTTAAAGGGGACAACAAAAACTTGCAATACTTCTCATGAATCCATCTTTCTTCTTTCCCCTCTTATGCCACTTAGCTTTTTTCTTCTTTTTCTCCTTCGGCATCGCGATAATGAAAACGCTTCCTCAATTTCATTCTATCAAAGCTATATTGGTCTTCACCATAATACTTAGCATAAAGCTTTGATCTTTTGTCATCATCTTTATCAAATCGATGAGCCTCGAATTAATTTTGACGTTTCAATTTCTTTTTAACAAACTTCACGCGATCATCGTTATATACGGTCAAAACCCAGTCTGCCCTTCATATGACTAATCGAGATTGGAACATAACGGTCCAAGTTTCATCGTTGTAATATCGAGCCATGATACGAAGTTAGGTTGTCGAGCTCGAACCCTGAGACCGATCAATATCGAGACCGAGTCAAGATCGAGCTCGAGACCCCGTGACTGACCAATATCGAGACCGGCCAAGATCGAGACCGAGTCAATGAGCAAAAAGCCGTTATAGCCGAATTTGAGGAGAGAATCTCAGCGGAAATCACGGCTTGAATCAAGGAAAAGCTAATTAATTAATCTACCGTGATATCCCCACTATGTATTTTTAATTATATCCAAAGTAGGATCCCCGCACTATATTAAGAGTGGTTATCATCTGTACAAAGGGACATTGATTCATTCACATTCAGATTTAATAAGATTTACATAACGTCTAGCAAATATTATCCTTTTTTGGGCTTTGATATTGATTCATCTTGTTCTCTTATCAATCACTCTCTAATCAATTTGGGTTTGTATTCATTCCTTTTATAACTAACTTCGATATCCATTTACATTTTTTCTGATTTATATCAATTTATATTATGTATCCTTAGAATTACGTATAAATTAAACTCTATTCGTTTTTTGGCTAAACAGTTTGGTGCCCACCGTGGGGCTAAGGATAATAGTGGTTATTTGATACGAATCCCTGTAAAATACACTATTTTACACTTACTCTTGGAAGTGTTTTTGATTTCAGATTAAAAACGAGGAACTCTCAATTAATGACCTTACCTATCGACAACGAAGCTGGCCTTCAAGACGAGAATAACAACCTAACGCCTGGGGATAAAACACCACTCGTTGACCCCGTTGGAACACGCGTGCCATAGATCCAATTGACGTTAATTCACATGTGGACATCAAGGCGAACCAACATTCTGACCCCGAAAACAGCATTCATGGTGAAACTCGTTCTGCAGTTCGAAACTCCCAAAATGTTGGAGAAGACGGGATCAGCCTGCATATGATTTTCTAAATGTTCCAAGCTCAACAGGTAGCGATAGCTCAGTTGCAGAGCCAAACCCAGGCACCGAGCAGGCCCGAGCCCGGTCCACCCCTGAGAAGTCACCCACAAAACGGGGCCAGTTGTAGTAAGATCAAATGGACAAGAATCGGGGACTAATCCAGAAATTATTAGGACGCTCGAGGAACTGACAAAACGAATTGAGTCAAGATAAAAGAGGATTGAAGCAAACGACAACAAAGTAGAAACTTATAACTCCAGGGTTGATCAGATCCCGGGGGCACCACCAATATTGAAGGGCTTGGATTCCAAAAAAATTGTACAAAAGCCCTTGCCCCCGAGCGCAGCTCCCAAACCGATCCCCAAGAAGTTCCGCATGCTCGAAATTCCAAAATATAATGGGACGACCGACCCCAACGAACATGTCACCTCTTACACATGTGCCATTAAAAGGAACGATCTAGAAGACAGCGAGATCGAATCCGTATTATTAAAGAAGTTCGGGAAAACCCAGTCAAAGGGAGCAATGATATGGTATCATAATTTACCACCTAACTCTAACGATTCTTTTTCTATGCATGTAGATTCTTTCGTAAAAGCACATGCTGGATCCATGAAGGTCGAGACCAGGAAGTCAAACCTTTTTAAGGTAAGGCAAAAAGATTACGAGATGTTAAGAGAGTTCGTATCTCGTTTCCAAATGGAACGAATGGATCTACCACTGGTCACGGATGATTGGGCCATTCAAGTTTCACCCAAGGACTGAACGAACGAAGCTCGATGGCTTCACGACAGTTGAAGCAAAACTTGATCGAGTACCCGTATGTTACCTGGTCCGATGTACACAATTGATATCAATCAAAGATTAGAGTCGAAGACGACCAGTTGGGTTCTGGGTCCGTTATTAAAAGAGACATCGACTGAGAACCAAGGTCAAATAGGGATCGATACGGGCCGTATAACGGAGATCGTAGGGGTAGCAAACCGGGACGCAACTCCATTTAAGGTGAAAGGAGAAGTGATCGAGGCCAAGGGTCTCGAGGGCTGATGAACAAGAATGGGTTCAACAGGCATACCATACCTAAGGAAGCACTGCGGTTATCAGAATATAACTTCAACATTGATGCATCCACCATCGTGTCGGCTATCAGACGCATCAAAGATACTAAATGGCCTCGACCTCTGCAGTCTGATCCAGCTCAGAGAAATCCCAATCAATTGTGCAAGTATCATGGCACCCATGGCCACATAACGGAAGATTGCAGGCAGTTGAGAGAGGAGGTAGCCCGGTTATTCAATAAAAGGCACCTTCGAGAGTTTTTAAGTGACTGAGCCAAGAACCATTTCAAAACCAGAGAGTTAAATAGACAAAACGAACAAGAAGAGCCACAACACATCATCCACATGATCATCGGAGGTATCAATGCCCCCCAGGGGTCGGTGCTTAAACGCACTAAGATGTCGATTATAATAGAGAAGCAATCTCGAACTCCGAATTACATACCTAAAGGAACCTTGTCCTTTAGTGACGAAGACGCGAAAGTAATCATGCAGCCCCATAAAGATACACTGGTAATATCTGTACTTATGAATAAAACTCAAGTTAAGCATGTGTTAATTGATTCAGGTAGTTCAGCCAACATCATTCGATCAAGGGTCGTAAAGAAACTCGGTCTACAGGACCATGTCGTGCCCGCAACCTTGCTACTAAACAGATTCAATATGGCGTGTGAAACTACTAAGGGCGAGATAATTTTGCCAGTAAACGTGGCTGGGACCATCCAAGAAACGAAGTTCCACGTGATCGAGGGCGATATGAGATATAACGCCCTATTCGGGAGGCCATGGATCCACAACATGAGAGCAGTGCCCTCGACCCTTCACCAGGTTCTAAAATTCCCAACACCAGAGGGAATAGAGGGAATCAAAACGGTCTACGGGGAGCAACCGACCGCAAAGGAAATGTTTGTCGTCGATGAAGTGATTCCGATATCATCACTATCATCGATAAAGGGATCATATTCGAAGGAGAAACGGGACACCAAATAGCAATTACAAACGTCAGCCTCGACCCAACTAGAGAAGCAGAAAACTGGCGAAGATGATGATTATGGGATCCCTCGATCTTTCATGGTCCCCGATGATTCTGACGCTACTAAATCAATGGTCGAAGAACTGGAGCAAATCACGCTAATCGAACATTTGCCCGAGCGAAAGGTATACCTTGGCACGGGGTTAAATCCCGAGCTCAGGAAAAAGCTTATTCAATTTCTTATAGCTAACATAGACTGTTTCGTTTGGTTCCATCTTGACATGACACGGATCCCATCGGAAATAACCACTCATAGACTAAACTTGGATCCGAAATTCCATCCGGTAAAGCAAAAAAAAGGCCCTAGTCCGAGGTCAAACATGCCTTCATCAAGGACGAGGTAACCAAACTTCTTAAAATAGGATCCATTCGAGAAGTAAAATACCCCGAATGGCTAGCAAACGTGGTGGTAATCCCTAAGAAGGGAAACAAACTCAGAATGTATATAGATTATAAGGACCTAAATAAAGCATGCCCTAAGGACTCTTTTCCTTTGGCTAATATCGCTCGTATGATCGATGCCACGGCCAACCACGAGACTCTCAGTTTTCTCGATTCCTACTCCGGGTACAACCAGATACAGATGAACCCGGAAGACCAGGAAAAGACCTCATTTATCACTAAGTACGGTACCTACTGTTATAATGTAGTGCCATTCGGTCTAAAATATGATGGTGCTACTTATCAACGCCTAGTAAACCGAATGTTTGAAAAACAAAATAGGAAAATCAATGAAAGTTTATATTGATGACATGTTAGTTAAGTCCCTACGAGCAGAGGACCATTTAAAGCATTTGCAGGAAACTTTCGATATACTGAGGGAGTACAATATGAAGCTCAACCCCGAAAAATATGCATTCGGGGTTGGCTAGGGCAAGTTTCTTGGTTTCATGGTGTCCAATCGGGGAATTGAGATCAACCCCGATAAAATCAAAGCTATCAAGGATATCACTATAGTGGATACTGTAAAGGTCGTGCAGAGCTAACGGTACGGATAACCGCCCTAGGATGATTCATTTCGAGATCCCCATATAGGAGCCACCGCTTTTTCTCACTACTTAAGAAGAAGAGCAACTTTGCATGGACTCCGGAATGACAGCAAGCTTTGGAGGAACTAAAGCGGTATTTATAGAGTCTGTCGTGGCTTCATACCCCGAAAGTGGACAAACAGCTTTACATGTACTTAGTTGTCTCCGAAATATCGGTAAGTGGAGTCCTGGTTCGAGAAAAACAAGGTACGCAATTCCCTATTTATTATGTCAGTCGGACCTTAGGCGAGGCCGAAACTAGATATCCACACTTAGAAAAATTAACGCTTGTTTTAATAAGCGCCTCTAGGAAACTAAAACCATAATTCCAGTGTCATCCGATATGTGTTGTAACAACTTATCCTCTTCGAAATATTTTGTACAAACCCGAGCTTTCGGGTCGATTGGACAAATGAGCCATAGAAATCAGTGGGTATGATATTGAGTATCGACCACGACCGCCATCAAATCTCAAATCTTGGCGGACTTCGTGGCTGACTTTAATCCTGCCTTCGTACCCGAGATTAAAAAAGAACTACTGATAAAATCAGGTACCTCTTCGGGAGTCTGGACCCTCTTTACGGACGGTGACTCGAACGCAAAGGGTCCGGACTAGGCATCCGACTTAAATCACCCACATGTAATGTAGTTAGACAGTCTATCAGAACTACAAAATTAACTAACAATGAGGACGAGTATGAGATATGATTGCAGGTCTCGAACTAGCTAGAAGCTTGGGAGCGGAAGTCGTAGAGGCTAAGTGTGATTCCCTCCTTATGGTAAACCAAGTTAACGGGACTTTTGAAGTCCGAGAAGATCGAATGCATAGGTACTTGGATAAACTACAGGTGACTCTACATCGATTTAAGGAATAGACCTTGCAACATGTACCCCGAGAACAGAACAGCAAGGTCGACGCTCTTGCAAACTTAGGTTCATCAGTCGAAAATGCCGGACTCAACTCGGGGACTGTCGTACAACTTATGAGATCGGTAATCGAAGAAGGTCACACCGAGATAAACTCCACAAGTTTAACCTGGGATTGGAGAAACAACTACATAGAATACTTTAAGAACGGGAAGCTTCCATCAGATCCAAAGGAATCGAGAGCTCTGCGCACAAAGGCAGCACGGTTCACCTTGTCCGAAGACGGAACACTGTTTAGAAGGACGTTCGATGGACCATTGGCAATATGTTTGGGACTGGGAGACACCGATTACATCCTAAGGGAAATTCACTAGGACACTTGTGGAAATCATTCCGGTGCTGATTCGCTTGTCCACAAAGTAATCAGATCAGGGTATTATTGGACTGTTATGGGCAAGGATGCAAGGGAGTTCGTTCGAAAATGCGAAAAATGCCAAAGGCATGCGCCCATGATTCATCAACCCAGGGAACTACTCTACTCGGTCCTATCTCCATGGCCCTTCATGAAATGGGGAATGGACATCATTAGGCCCCTCCCATCGGCCCCAGGTAAGGCTCAGTTTATTTTGTTTATGATTGATTATTTCTCTAAATGGCTTGAAGCACATGCTTTCGAGAAAGTCAGAGAAAAGGAAGTGATAGACTTCATTTGGGACCACATCATATGTTGATTCGGGATGCCATCCGAGATTGTATGTGGTAATGGAAAACAATTCATCAGCATCAAAGTAACTAAATTTCTCGAGAATCCCAAGATCAAAAGGATCCTATCAACACCTTATCATCCCAGCGGGAACGAACAAGCCAAATCGACCAACAAAACTATCATCCAAAATCTTAAGAAGAGATTGACCGACGCTAAAGGAAAATGGATAGAAATACTACCCGAGGTCCTATGGGTATACCGCACAACATCAAAATCCAATACCGGAGCAATACAATTCTCGTTGGTTTATGGAACCGAAGCTCTGATCCTGGTCGAGGTCGGAGAACCTAGTGTCAGGTTTTGATATGCAATAGAGGAGTCGAATAACGAGACCATGAATACGATCCTAGAATTGTTGGACGAAAGACGAGAAGCCGCTCTCGTCCGATTGGCCGCCCAAAAATAGCGAATTGAAAGGTACTACTTTAACATCGGGGACTTGGTACTAATAAAAGTCACCCTCAACACCCGAAATCCGAATGAAGGGAAACTGGGTCCGAACGGGGAAGGACTGTATCAGGTTCTCGAAATCGTCGGAAAAGGATTCTACAAGCTCGGTATGATAAACGGCAAACAACTACCGATCAATTGGAATGTATCACACCTAAAACTATACTATTGCTAAGGTACGACCCTCCCATGTTCATTTGTATTTCAAAACTAACCCTTGCAGGTGTTCGACCAGAAACATGGATTGATTTTTCAACACGAAGACTTTAGGTATGAAAGCATGCGTTGCACTCTTTTTTCCTTAGACCGTTTTGTCCCAAATGGGTTTTCTGGCAAGGTTCTTAATGAGGCAACCATTTATTGTGCTAACTTAGAAAAATTCAACAATATCTGAGGCCTCTTTACAATCAACCTCGAATACTAGGGGAATTGCCCTCGAATATCAAGTTCGATGCAAGGAAGTTACTTCATGGCAACAGGGTCTCGATAGGAAAAATTTGTAAGGGCCAAATGGTCAAACGAACCATGTCCACATAGTTTGCTCGAGCCCTGGCACAAAAAGAGAAATTTCTTATTTACCAATATCGCATACCTCAGAAAGGTTCTTCTACTTCATATTCTCGATCTATTATGCAAATAGGCTTAAGAGCCGACCATGATCGGAGTTCAAATGATTAACCCCACAAATCGGGGACTGTCATCCGAAAAATAAACGAGATCGAGTTATATAAACTCCGAGGATCATAAGCCCAAGAGGCAAATCCCGAACTAAAGAGGGATTTTTATAGGCCACGGCTACCCTACTCGGGAACTGATACTTCGGGCAAGAACGAAAGTAAAATGGGAAAATAAGCCAAGACGCAAATCCCGGACTAAAGAGGCTACGGCCGAATTAATACGAATCGGAGACGTCCGAATTCCGTAACAAAACAGACCTTCGAAATCAATCATAATCTGGTTTAAAAGGCTACCCCCCAGCAAAATCATAAAAGGCTTCGATAATATCAAGCCTCGAAAATTCTAATGAGTACAAAATTGTTCGAACTCTCGAATAATTCCCTATTTCATGCTAAGGCATTACACGTTTCGCAAATACGAATGATAAGAAACTCTTTCAAGTCGAAAAGAGGAAAAAGCCATAAACAATCTTTTTTACAAAAGCCTAAGGGTTACTTTACTTCGAGTTCGAGCAAGCACTCACTCGACCATAAAGTTTATGGGCTATACTAATTCGGTTCCAATCAAATTGTTTAAACCTCGAATCTTAGAATAAAACTTCATAATTCTATAAGGAATAAAGGAAGAAAGTTTTTTATATATGTCAAAAATCATTTACAAGGGCAGCATGGCCCGATCAAGTTTCTCTACAAAAGACCGAAACGGTCTTAAAAGAAACACAAAACATACTAATCCTAAAGGACTTAGTCCTCTCCGGGAGCAGCATCTTCGTCCTCGAGGCCTCTTCGCTTTCAGATCCGCTCATACTCCCGGTATCATCATCATCAGGAAAGTCCAGCACTATGGCTTCGACTTCGAGCTCCTTAGCATTCTCGATCTCGGTTGTAAGATCGAAGCCATAAGAATGGATCTCCTCAAGAGTCTCCCTTTGAGACTGGAATTTAGCATTTTCAACCAAGTTTGCTCGAGCCTGAGCAGCTTTGGCAACCTCCATTGCTCGAACCTGAGCAGCTTCAGCATCGGACCGATAAACGGCCACCATTGCATCAGCATTTGCCGTGGATGTTTCGACCACCGATTCGGCCACTGCAAGTTCTGTGGCCAGTCTCTCTAGATCAAAATTTGTTGAACCCAACCGAGACTGGAACTCCTCAATTTCCTTGGCTTGCACCAAGGCCTTCTCTTTCAATCCTCGGAGTTGGGTCTCAGCCGAGGCCAGTTGAGCTCGGACAACCTCCTTTTCTGAGGCAAGGCGGTCTATGTTCTTTTTCCACTCCTCGGCCTCTGTTTTCATTGCGTCCACTTCAACACGAAGCTTCCTGATAACATCAAACTTTTGCTAGACCTATGGGACTGAACTGTTAGCCATCACGCCCGAATCAGTGACATTAACTTTAAAGATTTTTTTATCTGCTGGGTCAGATCGGCTTATTCTTTTCGCGCTGCTTCTAGCTTAGCCCGAAGTCCTTTTGCTTCTCCTTCTCTCTGCTTACTAAAAAGTTTGAAGGCATCTCTCTCCTCAGTAAGCCTTTGGATTCTGTCTTCGTACCGGCTCATCTCCCCTCGGGATCGGAGGAACGCCTCGTGATGAAGCGCAAAAGCCTACAAGAAAAGAAAAAAGAAATTATACAAGGAAAGAAAAATACAAATATGAAAATTGACAAAGAGAAAATATGAACTTACCCAATTCAGGGTCTATTGAGCTTCGTTGAAAATACATGACACTCCCACCTCTCCCGAGCTCTTCTTCGGAGCCTCCGAGTCACCAAGACCGGTGACATCTTCTACCATGACAAAATAACCACGGAAATGGTCTTCATCTTCATGGGATCCTTCCCCGTGATAGGCCTCCATGGCCTGAGCGTCGAGTATCATCGACTAGGAAAATGAAGGAAATGAGGAATCCCCAATCTCTATTTCCCCGAGTAGATCTTTTGGGCGTCGCCTCCGTCTTGGGGAGCCTCAAGCTCGGTTTCTGCACCCGCTTTCACTGCCTCTTTGACGATCTCTTTGCCCTGAGGTAAAGCATCTTCGGTTCCCTTTGTCTTGAGAACTTGGGCCGAAGTCTCCTCCTCTACCTCATCGAGCCTAGACAGAGTGGTATCAACTCCCACTAATTCCAAAGCTTTCTGAATATCGGTGCCAACTCGTGCATGGGCCACCAGCCCAGAACCACTTTCTTCTTCTTCTTCATCCCTTAGTCTTTGGACTGACTCCATAGTCAGTGGGATTGTGTTCCCCTTGGGTTTACGGGCCGCACTCTTCTTGGGTTTTTTACCCTCGGGGTTTGAGGCCCTTTTTCTCTTAATCTCCATCACTGATTTCGAGATAGGCAGTAAAGCTTACTTTCCGAGACCTACAAAAGTAGAAAGTAAATAAACTCATACTTGAGAAAAAATGCTTGAACGATAGGCAAATCGGTAAGCCAAGAAGAAGGCTTACCATGAGTACGAGCCTCCCACTGACCCTTTGACAAATCGCGCCACGCGCGCTCGGTGTATGTTGACGTCGACACCAGGATCCTGACATAGTTCTCAAGGTGGGGAACCGCACCTGGCATCCAAGTAATGGTTGTGTCAAGAAAAATGCTGATAAGAAAAAGTGATGAAGTAAAAACAACAAAAACTAAAAACTGGATCACACTTACGTTTCATATCCATTTCTCGGGAAATGGCATAGTCTCAACCGGGATTAGGTCCGAGGTCTTCACCAGACCAAATCGGCCCATCTAACCCCGATCTTTGTCTTCATCTATACTCGAGGTGAACGTCTTAGTGGCCCAGCATTGAAGTTTTATCAGCCCACCTCGGTAAAGTCAAGGGCTATATAATCTTACGAGGTGGTCGAGGGTGAAGAGAAGCCCGTCTATTTTGCTCACAAAGAAACGAAGTAGTATCACAATCCTCTAGAAAGAAGGGTGAATTTAATCGAGGGTCACCTGGTATTTCTTGCAAAAATTGACGATGACTGAATCGAGGGGGCCCAGCATGAAGCAATAAGTGTAAAAACTCAGGTACCCTTCTATGTGGGTAGTGATCGCCTCCTCTGGTGCCGGTATCACAAACTTTTTGTTTTCCCAATTGTACTCTTTTTTCACCAGATCAAGAAGACTTTTTGGTATTGAGCATATATATCTCGATACTGGCTCGCATCGACCAGCAACTGATGAGGATTTCTCGACTTTAAAGTTAGAATCAATAACGCACCCCCCGGGAATAAGTTCTTCAAGGCGTGGCTCCACCAATGTTTTCTCGCCCGCAGACTGAGATGAGAAAGCAACTGCTTTCTACGGAACAGTTTTAGATGTTTTGGCCATTTAGTTTTGTGAACAAAGAAGAATGGAGATGGAAGTATTTGGTATTTTATGAAAAACAGGCAAAGAAATTTGAAAACCTGGAAATAGGGAGATTTTTTAAGGGCAAAGAACTATGAAGATTGCAATGTAAAAGATTTGAAAGTAAAAGTTTGGAATGACAAAGAATGGGGCTATTTATTGGTTTTACAACGACGGTTCAAAACTGGTAGTGGCCAACCATCGACTGACGCGCATTTAATGCCTTGGTAACTGGACCGACGGGACATTTGTCGCATACGTCACAATCGAGCTTTTCGCTGACATCATCATCCACCAAGTCGAAGTTCAGAAATTCACATTGTTTCTCGTCATCTTCTTTTTGAGAAGCGAGGGGACTATCTGTATACGGTCAAAACCAATCCTGCCCTTTATATGATTAATCGAGATTGGAACATGACAGTCGAAGATTCATCGTTGTAATATCGAGCCATGATACGAAGTTAGGTTGTCGAGCTCCAACCCTAAGACCGATCAATATCAAGACCGAGTCAAGATCGAGCTCGAGACCCCGAGACTGACCAATACCGAGACTGGCCAAGATCAACACCGAGTAAAGGAGCAAAAAGTCATTATAGCCGCATTTGGGGAGAGAATCTCGGCGGAAATCACGGCTTGAATCAAGGAAAAGCTAATTAATTAATCTATCATGGGATCCCCACTATGTATTTTTAATTATATCCAAAGTAGAATTCCTCCACTATATTAAGAGTGGCTATAATTTGTAAAAGGGACATTGATTTATTCACATTCAGATTTATTGAGATTTACATAACGTC
Source organism: Nicotiana tabacum (assembly GCF_000715075.1). Lineage (NCBI taxonomy): Eukaryota > Viridiplantae > Streptophyta > Magnoliopsida > Solanales > Solanaceae > Nicotiana > Nicotiana tabacum. The sequence continues at coordinate 126,253,365 of NC_134088.1, read as the reverse complement.
TAGCAAATATTATCCTTTTTGGGCTTTAATATTGATTCATCTTGTTCTCTTATCAATCACTCTCTATTCAATTTGGGTTTGTATTCATTCCTTTTATAACTAATTTCGACATCCATTTACATATTGTTCCCAATTTGTATCAATTTATATCACGAATTTCACGCATGTCGACTCGGTATACAAACTTATCAAAGTCAATGTTTTTGCTAGAAGAGAGTATCATGTCATTACCATAAGGGATCTGACGCCATATCAGATTCCGGTGGTGGAAATGTTGGCGACATAGGCAGAACAGTATGTTAGATCGGAGCCTGAATCAATGGTTGATCGACCTGAATTTGACTAAGGTCAACGGCATAAGATGAACGGAGTGAGTTTCTTCGTTAACGGAGTTTCTAGTGCTGGTAAGAATAGGCACGGAATCCTCGAATTCCGGTACAATATTGGGATGTTCGGGGCGGATGACGTCAGTTTCTGAAGGGAGTTTGAGGTGGGTGACATCATTTTTCGGTTGAGTTAAAGGAGTACGAGCAATGGTAAGGGTAAATAAAAGGAAAAGAACGGCGACGAAGAGTGTTGCCATTTCTTTTCTTTTTTTATTACCTCCTTATAAGAGAAGTGAAGGGTGCTCACTACTGGAGCACCCTACTCTTATCAGTATTGCCATTGTGAAATGTAAAGAACCGTAAAAAAAACATATTGGCATGGTGTGATATATACATTAAGAAGGGGTGTTCGGGCAATTTGGTCAGGTTAGAGGTGGATGTGCAGTTGAAAGAGAGCCTCAGATGGATGAATAAACGGGCAACTTGGTTTACTGCCACGTGGCGGTAGATTGTTTTCTATTTATCCTCTTGACGTCGACGACAGTATGTAAAACAAATACTAAAATTTCAACAAGGAAGTATTCGCCTTTAATTTCCTTTATCTATCTTCCTATTACTAAGGGGAACCTTGGAGTAACAATAAAGTCGTCTCTGTGTAATCTATAGGTTACGGGTTCGAGCCCTTGGGGTGCGGTTCGTGAACGCGACTGTAAGGCCCCATAAATTTCCGGCAAGTAATTTAAGGTTTCGTGGTGCCAAGGTAGGCTAAAGTATTATATTTTCAGACTTTTTGGGTTGAACAGTGAGTTGAATCATTTCGACCTCGCGAAGCCTGGTGTGTAGCGCGCCAGACCGTGTGTCACGACCCAAAATTCCATCACAGGCATCGTGATGGCACTTAGTCTCTAGGACTAGGTAAGTCGATTATAATAACAATTCGAGCTATTTTCTTTTTCTTTTTAAACATATAATTATAATACAAGTGTCAAAATCAACATCGAAAATATTCAAACAACCTCTCAAGACTGATAATATTAAGTCACGAATTCTAATTTAATACATGGAATTATCTCGAGGGTCGAATATATAATACTGTTCGAATAAGAAATTAACATTACAAAAAAATGAAAAGACTCCAAGGGACTGCGACGACCAAGCAATCCTACCTTGAATCCTACCTGCGACGACCAAGCAATCCGATATCTCCAATACCTGGTTCTATACAAAAATGTGTAGAAGTGTAGTATAAGTACATCACGGTCGGTACCCAGTAAGTATCAAACTAATATCGGTAGAGTAGTGACGGGGTACAATCAAGACACTCACTAGTCAAATAACATGTGCAATATAGCATACAAAATAATGAAAAATAAATAGCAGTGATGGCAACAATAATCAATTTGTGACACAAAATAGCAAGACAACAGGAACATCATAAATATTGCTCAAACGAATAATAAACACAAGTACATCCAATTAATCAAGTCCTTCAAAATATACATTTTTTATCTATAAGTTTTTCAAATAAAAATCTTTAGAATGTAATCCGTACAATTAAATATATCCCGAATATACTTCCTTCAAATAAATATCTTACAAATATAATTTTTTCAGATAATTATCTTTCGAATATAATTCTTTCAAATAAATATTTTTCGAATATAATTCTTTCAAGTAAATATCTTTCGAATATAATTCTTTCAAGTAAATATCTTTCGAATATAATTCTTTCAAGTAAATATCTTTCGAATATAATTCTTTCAAGTAAAAATTACCATGTGACACCTCATTTAACTTTCCTGGCACGGTAACACCTTTGTGCATTTATCTTATTAACACCTCAAATGGCACGGTAACACCTTCATGCATTTATCTTATTAAATTCATAACTTTTCTAGTGTGAATAATGTATTCAACACATCACATCGAATGGCACGGTAATACCTTAGTGCACTTGTCTCATTCTCACCCAATATATATGTAGATCAAATCGACTGGCACAACAATACCCTTCGTGCATTTATCTCTTTCTCACAGAGCATATGTAACACTCCTCAAGTCTATAAAATATTCAAGACATGATAAATATAGAATTTAATTTTTTCCCCTTAAATTATACCTCTATTACGGATTTAAACCCCTGTGTTTGATTTTGATTTACTTCTCTATTTATAAATAATTGGATATACAATTAGGGTCTTATTAATAATTTTAATATTATTAATTATTAAAAGTGGGTATCATTAATTATTAGTTAAGTTAAAAAAAAAAAAGGAGATTAACCATAAAGTGGTTGTTGTAGACAAAGGCTTAAAGACTAATACAAAAAGGACGTATATTCCTTTCAAAAGGCAAAAGGCCAAAGGCTTTAAAAGCCTTATACAAAACACAAATAGAACGCTACAAACAACCATGAAACAGGCTTGCACAGGCAACAAAAGGTTGTGGGTTTATTTACAAATCACTAGTTCTTGAACTTAGGTATATAAAATTTCTATTGACAATTATCCTACAGTAGTAGTAGGTATAAAATTGAATTGTTAATTCCCTTCTTTCTCTGTTGATACTGTAGGTTCCATGTTTTAGGGTGAAACTTTAAAATTAATTAAAATAAATTGGTTGTTGTAGAATCGATTGTTTGTCGGGTATAAATGGGACGGGGGCCTACGTATTGGCTCGAGGAGTTTTGAGGTGAGTTGATATAACCCTTTACTAAAGTGGTTTAACTCACAAAAGCATGCATACAAGGTGTTTGATTAATTGCTTAAAAGAGTTAATATGTACTTAATTGGAGCGAGTGAGTACTTATTAGCTTAGAATTATTCTAGTTAAAGTTTGGATGATTTATTTTGATATATGTGCATAAACTTTCAGATTTTTGTGTTATTCTTATAGGCCATTTTCATGCTGAAAAATTCATGAAGAAGCAAGAATCTTCAGAAATACTTTTGAATGTTTATTTCATTCTTATGCCATGCTTGACATTTAAGAATATCAGTATGAGTATGTATAGGATGTTCCAAAAAAGATTTAGACTTGAATGGTCAAGAAAGTGAAGAAGTTGATTTAGATCCTAGCGAGGTCACATAGAACAATTTAGTATTAAAATATATTTTTTGGGGAGTATCCTCTATTTTGAGAAGGGGTCATCGTCCAGACCGGGGGTCCTAACCAAGGCGTTGACTTTCTGAAACTACTTGTGCCAAAGTAGGGAACACACGAGCCGAGGATCTTGTTGCTGAGAATTTGCCTAGCCAAGCTAAGGTATGATACATGAGCGTTGAGAACCATGAAACGAGTGGCACCTTGTGGATTGAGCCTATTCAATCAGGTAGGGATCGAACCCGTGCCGATCACACAGTGACTAAGACAGAAATAAGTTAGGATAGTTGGAACTCCCGAAGTATAAAGTGAAGTAAAAAAAATTTTATAATAAAGAAAAAGAAAAGAATTTATTTTAGAATATTCATAAACTGCTATTATGCAATTGTTTTAGAATTGTGCTTATAAGCTTTATGTTTTTCATGCATTTAGAATCTTTTCTCGTAATGTATATTTTATTAAAGTCTTGTCCCCTGTCGCTGAGACTCACTGAGCATAATGGATGGTACTGACGTTCTCTTTTGTGAACCTACGTTGGTCTGCACTACAACGTAGGAACCGATTTTGCAGGCGAGCAGGCTACAGGTTAGGACTTCCCTCTCTTCCAGTGCTATTGTTGAGCTCCGCTTTTGTTCGCGGAGGATTCCTTTGAGTCATCTTTATTTAGCTATTTCTTTGTTTACTTGGAGAACAAGCTAGACAATCTCATGTCCTGAGCAGTGCGTCAGTTTATCAGTAGAGGCTTCATAGACACAGTCGTTGGGTAAAGATTCAGATATTTTAGATAATAACTTAGCCGTATTTTCAGTAGTTACTACGAATAAAGTTTTGGAGTTGGTTTATTTTAGATATTTAAATTAATTAAAAGTATTTGGTTAAAGTACTGCCTTATTGCATATAAAGTTTGAAGTTATAATAGATTTGATAAGCGTAGATGGTTCGCTCGGTGAAGTTAGTGATCGGGTGTCGGTCACGGGTAGTTCGGAAATTAGGTCTTGACAAACTTGGTATCAGAGCCAGTTTTATGAAATCCTAGGGGTCTATGAAGCTGTGTTAGTAGAGTCTTTCTTATGGGTATGAAGTGCGCGATACTTATAAACTGGAGGCTACAAGCATTTAGGAAAAGTCTCATTTTTTTTTCATACTTTAGATCGTGCAGTAGAGCTGTCACGACCCGGAATTCCCACCGTCGGGACCGTGATAGCACCTAATATTTCACTTGCTAGGCAAGCCAACGTTAGAGAATTATTAAACCAATTCTTATTCCATTCAGTAAATAACAACCATTAGCTAAGATGAAATATAGTAAGTGCGGAATAATATAAAAACTGCATTAAATTACTACCACCCGGATCAGGAGTCACAATTCGCGAGCATTCTAGAATTCATTACCAGTAATAGTCTAAGAGAAATACAACTTTTTGAATGAGAGAAACAGTAAAACAGAAAAGATAGACATGGACTTCAAGGTCTGTGAACGCCGATAGATCTACCTTGAGTCTCCGGATGGAGGGTCCAACAGCTAAAATCTCGATCAACCTGAGCTGGTACCAAAATCTGCACGGAAAGCGCAGTATCATTACAACCGACCCTATGTATTGGTAAGTGTCGAGCCTAACCTCGACGAAATAGTGACGAGGCTAAGGCAAGGTACCTACAAATCAACATGTACAATTTAACAGTGTATGTCCAAATAACAGTAATGAAGAGCCAGACAGGAAATATCTGGAGGGGGAAACATGCTGGGGGAAATACCAGATAAAGAACTACAACATAATGATAATTGGAACAACAAATATACTATGAATCAACAGGAACACGAATACAGTAAAGAAAAAATGCACGGCATCACCCTTCATGCTTTTACTCTCAATCTCACCATAAAATCAATAGAAATGGAATGGCATCACCCTTCGTGCATTAACTCTCATATCATGGCACGACATCACCCTTCGTGTATTTACACTCACAATATGGCATGACATCACCCTTCATGCATTGACACTCTCCCTTACCATAATACAATGAACAATCAACAACAGGGAGATTGAATAACAAGTACAAGCCTTACTTCAGCATTTGATTCCACAACATCGATCTCAACTTCAAAATAAATACTCAATTATCACCAGAAGAACCGTAAACATGATAAGAATGATTAATTTAACAACATTAGTCTAAACAAGTAGCAATTAAGCATGGGAAAGAGACAATATAAGAAGAACGGGAGAAACAGGGAAAACGGGTAAATTGGCGGCGCATAAGTACTCGTCACCTCGCATATACGCCGCTCACATGAATTTCACATTGCAATTAATCTGAGGTTCCTAATTTTCTCAAGTCTGGGTTAACCAAGACATTTATCTCGTTCTGAAGGCCACTTAATACTCAATCATAACTTTTCCTCGAGAATTCACCTCCAAACCACTCGTATCTATTCAACAATGACTCAAAAATATCAAATGTTGCTAAAGGAATCAATTACATTGCATAAATTTAGATTTTCCCAAATTTTCCTCCAAAAAGTCAAAAATCGACCCCGGGCCTGCTTGGTCAAAACCCGAGGTTCGGACAAAAATCCATTTATACATTCACCCTTGAGCCCGGATATATAATTGGTTTTGGAATCCGACCTTAAATTGAGGTCTAAATCCCCAAATCTCCGAAATCCCTAGTTTCTACCCAAACACCTAGTTCTACCATAAAAATTCTACATTTTAGGTTGAAAATTTATGAAATAAAATGGGTAATTGAAAGAAAATGGTTTAGAATCACTTACCAACACTTTGGGGAAGAAATTATCTCTTGAAAATCGCATGTAGCCCGTTTGTTTTATGAAAAGTTGAAGAAATGGCCTGAGTCCCATTTTTGGATTCTGTTTAAGTGTTGGGCGACAGTGTTCATCGCGATCGCGTGAACACTGTCGCGTTCGCGAAGAGAAGCCTCCGAAGGACTTATACGATCGCAGGAGGATCTACGCATTCGCGAAGATTTAGCTCACCTTACCTTCGCATTCGTGAGACAGGGCTCACGTTCTCTTAGAATTATCCCAGGCCCCTGCCCAGCCTAGCTAAAGTTGCGCGTACGCATCCGACGGGTCGCGTTCGCGTAGAGAAACTCCCCCTAATGCTCCGCAATCGCGACCATGGTCTCGCATTCGCGTAGAGTAAAATCCTACCCAGCCCAGTTTCCCCTTCGCGATTGCGAGAGTGACTATGCGATCGCGAAGCACAACATAGCAGACACCAGATACAGCATAAACACACTAGACTTTCCAAGTCTAAGACATTCTGTAGCCTATCCGAAACTCACCCGAGCCCTCGGGGCTCCAAATCAAACATGCACACAAGTCTAAAAACATCATGCAAACTTGCTCGCGCGATCGAATCGCAAAAATAATACCTAGAACTATGAATGTAGCACCAAATCGAATGAAATTTTCAAGAAAGCTTTAAAATTCTAATTTTCACAACCGGGCGCCCGAATCACGTAAAACCAACTTCGTTTCCCACTAAATTTCACAGATAAGTCATAAATATTATATTGGACCTATACTGGGCTCCGGAACAAAAATACGCACCCGGTATCAGCAAGGCCAAACATCAACCAATTCTTAAAAATAATTAAATTTTCAGACTTTTAATTTTCATATAAAATTTATAACTCGAGCTAGGGACCTCCGAAATCAATTCTGGGCATACACCTAGGTCCCATAATTCGATACAGACCCACTGGGACCGTTAAAATATGGATCCTGGCCCGTTTACCAAAAATATTGACCGAAGTCAACTAAAATCAACTTTTAAGACAAAAATTCCTATTTTCATCTATTTTCAACATAAAAGTTTTTCGGAAACACACCCTGATTGTGCATGCAAATCTAGGAAGATAAAAATGAGATTTTAAAGGCTTAAGAGCGTAGAATCGAGTTCTAAAACATAAGATGACTTTTTGGGTCATCACATTCTCCACCTCTAAAATAACCGTTCGTCCTCGAACGGACATAGAAAAGTACCCGAGGTGGTAAAAAGGTGGGGATATCTACTCCGCATATCGGACTCGGACTCCCAAGTAGCTTCCTTAACATGCTGACCTCTCCACTGCACTCAAACTGAAGGGGAACTCTTTAATCTCAACAGGCAAACATGCTGGGCTAGAATAGCCACCGGCTCCTCCTCGTAAGTCAAATCCCTGTCCAACTGGACAGAGCTGAAATCTAACACATGGGACGAATCACCATGATACTTCCGGAGCATGGACACATGAAATACCGGATGAATAGCTGCTAACCTAGGTGGTAATGCGAGTCTGTAAGCCACCTCACCCACTCTCTCCAGAATCTCAAAGGGCCCGATATACCTAGGGCTCAACTTGCCCTTCTTTATGAATCTCATTACACCCTTCATGTGAGCTATGTGAAGTCGATCCTGTATAATCTTTACCTTATCCAAGGCATCATGTACTAGATCTGTACCCAAAAATTGAGCCTCCCCCGGCTCGAACCACCCAACTGGCAACCGACACTGCCTATAGTATAATGCCTCATAGGAAGCCATCTGAATGCTCGACTGATAGCTGTTGTTGTAGGCAAACTCTGCAAGGGGCAAGAACTGGTCCCACGATCCTCCGAAGTCTATAACACATGCGCAGAGCATATCCTCCAAGATCTGAATAGTATGCTCGGATTATCCGTCTTTCTGAGGATGAAACGTTGTGTGGGCTCAACTCAACCTGCGTGCCCAACTCACGTTGTACTGCTCTCCAGAAGTGTGAAGTGAACTGCGTACCTCGATCAGAAATGATAGACATGGGCACACTTTGAAGACGGACGATCTCGCGGATGTAAATCTCTTCCAATCGCTCCGAAGAATAGGTAACTACCACAGGAATGATATGCGCAGACTTAGTCAGCCTGTCCACAATGACCCAAATGGCATCGAACTTCCTCTGAGTCTATGGGAGTCTAACAACGAAATCCATGGTGATACGCTCCCACTTTCACTCAAAAATATCTATCTTCTGGAGCAAACCACTAGGTCTCTGATGCTCGTACTCGACTTGCTGACAAATTAGCTACATATGCAACTATATCCTTCTTCATCCTCCTCCACCAATAATGCTGCCGCAAGTCCTGATACATCTTGGCGGCGCCCGGATGAATAGAATACTGGGAACTGTGGGCCTCCTCTAGAATCAACTCACGAAGTCCATCCACATTAGGCACGCAAACACGACCCTGCATCCTCAAAACTCCATCATCCCCGATGGTAACCTGCTTGGCATCACCGTGCCTCACCGTATCCCTAAGGACAAGCAAATGAGGGTCATTATACTACCGCTCCCTGATGCGCTCAAACAATGAAGATTGAGCGATGGTACAAGCTAGAACACGACTGGGCTCAGAAACATCCAACCTCACGAACTGATTGGCCAAAGCCTGAACATCTAGTGTAAACGGTCTCTCACCGACTGGAATATACGCAAGGCTACCTATACTAGCTAACTTTCTACTCAAAGCATCAGACACCTCATTGGCCTTCCCGAGATGATACAATATGGTGATATCATAGTCTTTCAATAGCTCCAACCACCTCCTCTGCCTCAAATTGAGTTCTTTCTGCTTGAACAAATATTGCAAGCTCCAATGATTAGTGAATACCTCACATGGCATGCCGTAAAGATAGTGCCTCAAAATCTTCAGCGCATGAACAATGGATGCCAACTCTAAGTCATAGATAGGGTAATTCTTCTCGTGAACCTTCAACTTCCGCGAAGCATATGCAATAACTTTGCCACCCTACATCAATACCGCACCCAAACCAATAGGAGATACGTCATAATATACTGTATAAGATCTTGAACCTGAGGATAACACCAATACAGGTGTCGTAGTCAAAGTAGTCTTGAGCTTCTGAAAGCTCGCCTCACACTCGTCTGTCCATCTAAATGGGGCACCCTTATGAGTCAACCTGGTCAATGGGGCTGCTACAGATGAAAACCCCTCCACAAATTGACGGTAATAGCCTGCCAAACCCAAGAAACTCCTTATCTCCGTAGCTGAAATGGGTCTTGGCCAGTTCTGAACTGCCTCAATCTTCTTAGGATCTACCTAAATACCCTTTGCTGATACATTGTGCCCCAATAAAGTGACTAAATTCAACCAAAACTCGCACTTTGAAAATTTAGCATACAACTGGTTGGCTCTCAAAGTGTGAAGTACAGTCCTGAGATGCTGCTCATGCTCCTATCGACTGCGGGAGTATATCAAGATATCATCAATAAACACGATCACAAAGAAGTCCAAATAAGGCTTGAACACTCGGTTCATCAAATCCATGAATGCTACTGGGGCATTTGTCAACCCAAAGGACATCACCAGAAACTCATAATGCCCGTAACGAGTCCGAAAAACTGTCTTAGGGACATCGGATGCCCTAATCCTCAATTGATGGTAGCCATATCTCAAATCAATCTTCAAAAATACCTTGGCACCCTGAAGCTGATCAAATAAATCATCAATCATCGGCAATGGATACTTGTTCTTGATGGTGACTTTGTTTAACTGTCGATAATCTATACACATCCTCATCGATCCATCTTTCTTCTTCACAAACAACACAGGTGCACCCCAGGGTGAGACACTAGGTCTAATGAAGCCCTTATCAAGCAAATCTAGCAATTGTTCCTTCAATTCTTTCAACTATGGCGGGGCCTTGCGGTATGGCAGAATGGAAATGGGCTGAGTGCCTGGAGCCAAATCAATGCAGAAATCAATATCCCTATCGAGTGGCATCCCCGACAGGTCTTCAGGAAAAACCTCTGGAAACTCACGAACAACTAGCATTGAATCCATGGAAAGAACATTCATACTAGAATCGCGAACATAAACCAAATAAGATAGACACCCCTTCTCGACCATAGTCGAGCCTTCACATAAGAGATAACCCCGCTAGTGGAATGGCCATAAGTCCCTCTCCATTCTAATCGAGGCAACTCTGGCAAGGCTAAGGTCACTTTATTGGCGTGTCAATCCAATATAGCCTAATAAGGTGACAGCCAATCCATACCCAATATGACATCAAAATCAACCATACCGAGAAGTAGAAGATCTACACAAGTCTCAAAGCTCCTAATGGTAACTACACATGAACGATAAACACGATCTACAATAATAGAATCTCCCACAAGTATGGACACATACACATGAGCACTCAAAGAATCACGAGGCACAACCAAATATGAAGCAAAATAGGATGACACATAGAAGTAAGTAGACCCTGGATCAAATAAAACTGAAGCATCGCTACTGCAAACTGAAACAGTACCTGTAATAACAACATCGGATGACTCAGCCTCAGGCCTGGCTGGAAAAGCATAACACCGGGTCTGGGCCCCACCACCATGGGATGGCCTCTAGCTGGATGGTCTCCACCTCTAACGGCCTAACTTCCACCTCAAACAGTCTGGCCCCTACCTCTAGCTACCTGACCCCTGCCTCTGGCTTGCTGAGCAGGTGGTGCAATAACTGGTGCCAGAACCATGGCACGAGAACCCTGATGTTTTGAGTTGCCCGATGCCCGAGGCAAAATCTAGCAATGTGCCTCGGATCATAAGTACAACAAGACCTCGGCTGTTGTGACTGTTTGTCATGAAACTGACCCTGTCGACCTGAGTGACCATCCTGAAAACTCTGGAGCTGAGGTGCACTAATAGGAGCTGGTGGTGCACTGTAGGCTAGCTAGACGGAATAAGGAATATGAGGACCACGACCACCTGAGGCACCGTGGGATGCCTGGAGTGATGAATAAAATGGCCTAGGAAGGTGGCCTCTGCCATAAGTACCCTGGCCTCCAGATGAGGCTCCACTGAATCCACCGGAGTGATGAGGCCTCTTGTCATACCTCTGACCACTCCCCTGAGCTAAAACTATCTCGACTCGCCTGGCAACAGTGGCAACCTCCTGAAAACTATCTCACTCCCAGTTTCCTTAGTCATCTGCAATCTGATAGGCTGAGCAAGTCCATCAATAAACATCTTCACCCTCTCTATCCCGGTAGAAAGCAGAAGAATAGCATGACGGGCCAAATCCACAAAACGAGTCTCATACTAAGTAACGATTATACTGCCCTGCTGGAGACGCTCGAACTGACGGTGATGCTCCTTTCTCAATGTGATAGGCAGAAACTTCTCTAGGAAGAGCTGAGAGAACTGGTCCCAAGTAAGAGTAGGCGACCCAGCTGGCCTGGTCAACAAATAATCTCTCAACCATTTCTTGGCAGAACTAGTCATCTGAAATGTAGCAAAATCGACCCTATTAGTCTCCACTGTACCCATGTTCCGTAGGACCTCGTGACAGTTGTCAAGATACTCCTGGGGATCCTCTAAAGGAGCACCACTGAAGTGAATTGGGAAGAGCTTGGTAAACCTATCCAATCTCCATAAAGCCTCAGAAGAAATAATTGACCCATCATCGGTCTGTGCCGCAATAACCAGTTGAACTACTCCGACTGGATGAGCGGCTGGAGTCTTATACTGGAGAGCCATTTGCTCCGGAGTCTGAGTAGCAGGAGTTTGGGCTCCTTCTCCATCCTGAGAGATGGTTGGTGCCATGGGAAATGCGCCAGTCTGGGCCACACTCTCCATAAGGCCCACCAAATGGACCAAAGCGTCCTGAAGCACTGGGTAGCAATGAACCCTTCCGGAACCTGAGCCGGTCTGACAGGCACAGCCTGGGATGGAGCCTCCTCATCAAACTCTACCTGAGGCTCCACCGCTGGTGCTGGTGCTCGAGCTCTAGGCTGAGCCCTGCCCCTACCTCGGCTTCCACCTCTGCCCCTCGTAGGATTTTCCACTGGGGGCTCTGGTTCTTGCTCGGCTGAGGAAGTGGTACGTGCTCTCGCCATCTGTGACATAATAAGAGTATAAGAGTTCAATTAGTATTGAGAAAACAAAATTGCACGACAGAGACGAATAGAAGTGAAATTTATTCCTAAACTTCATAGCTTCTGGAAGATAAGTACAGACGTCTCCGTAAAGATCCTCCAAACTCTATTAATCCTGCTCATGAATTGTGAGACCTAGCAAACCTAGTGCTCTGATACCAACTTATCACGACCCGTAATTCCTACCGTCGGGACCGTGATAACACCTAACATTTCACTTGCTAGGCAAGCACATGTTAGAGAATCATTAAACCAATTCTTATTCCATTCAGTAAATAACAACCATTAGCTAAGATGAAATATAGTATGTGCGGAATAATATAAAAACTACATTAAATTACAACCACCCGGATCTGGAGTCACAATTCACGAGCATTCTAGAATTCACTACCAGTAATAGTCTGAGAGAAATACAACTGTTTGAATGAGAGAAACAGTAAAACAGAAAAGATAGACGGGGACTTCAAGGTCTGTGAATGCCGACAGATCTACCTTGAGTCTCCGGATGGCGGGTTCAACAGCTAAAATCTCGATCAACCTGAGCTGGTACCAAAATCTACACGAAAAGTGCAGAGTGCAGTATCAGTACAACCGACCCCATGTACTGGTAAGTGTCGAGCCTAACCTCTACAAAGTAGTGACAAGGCTAAGGCAAGGCACCTACAAATCAACATGTACAATTTAACAGTGTATGTCCAAATAACAGTAATGAAGAGCTAGACAGGAAATATCATGAGGGGGAAATATGAGATAAAGAACTACAGCAGAATAATAACTGGAACAACTAATATACTATCAGGAACACGAATACAGTAAAGGAAAAATGCACATCATCACCCTTCGTGCTTTTACTTTCAATCTCACCATAAAATCAATAGAAACGGAACGACATCACCCTTTGTGAATTAACTCTCATATCATGTCACGGCATCACCCTTCGTGCATTTACACTCACAATATGGCACAGCATCACCCTTCGTGCTTTTACACTCACAATATGGCACGGCATCACCCTTTATGCATTTACACTCACAATATCGCACGGCATTACCCTTCGTGCATCGACGCTCTCCCTTACTATAATACAATGAACAATTAACAACAAAGAGATTGAATAACAAGTACAAGCCTTACTTCAGCATTTGATTCCACAACATCGATCTCAACTTTGAAATAAATACTCAATTATTATCAGAATATCTGTAAATATGATAAAAATGATTAATTTAACAACATTAGTCTAAAAGTAGCAATTAGGCATGGGAAAGAGACAATATAAGAAGAACGGGAGAAACAGGGAAAACGGGTAAATTGGCGGCGCATAAGTACTCGTCACCTCACATATATGTCGCTCACATGAATTTCACATAGCAATTAATCTGAGGTTCCTAATTTTCTCAAGTCAGGGTTAACCAAGACACTTACCTCATTTCGAAGGCCACTTAATACTCAATCACAGCTTTTCCTCTAGAATTCACCTCCAAATTACTCGTATCTATTCAACAATGACTCAATAATATCAAATGTTGCTAAAGAAATCAATTACATTGCATAAATTTAGATTTTCCCAAATTTTCCTCCAAAAAGTCAAAAATCGACCCCGGACCTACTTGGTCAAAACTCGAGGTTTGGACAAAAATCCATTTACCCATTCACCCACGAGCCCGGATATATAATTAGTTTTGGAATCCGACCTCAAATTGAGGTCTAAATCCCAAAATTTTAGAAATCCCTAGTTTCTACCCAAAACCCTAATTCTACCATGAAAACTCTAGATTTTAGGTTGAAAGTTATGAAATGAAATGGGTAATTTAAAGAAAATGGTTTAGAATCACTTACCAACACTTTGGGGAAGAAATTATCTCTTGAAAATCGCCTATAGCCCGTTTGTTTTATGAAAAGTTGAAGAAATGGCCTAAGTCCCATTTTTGGATTCTGTTTAAGTGTTGGATCGCGTGAACACTGTCGCGTTCGCGAAAAGCAACCTCCTAAGGACTTACGCAATCGCGGGACAGGGCTCGCATTCGCATAGAGTTATCCCATATCCCCTGCCCAGCCTAGCTAAAGCTACGCGTTCGACGGGTCGCGTTCGTGTAGAGAAACTCCCCCAAATGCTCCGTGTTCGCGACCATGATCTCGCGTTCACGTAGAGTAAAAATTCTCCCCAGCCCAGTTTCCCCTTTACGATCGCGAGAGTGACTACGCGATCGCGAAGTACAACATAGAAGACACCAGATACAGCATAGACACACTAGATATTCCAAGTCTAAAACATCTCGTAGACTATCTGAAACTCACTCGAGCCCTCGGGGCTCCAAAAGAAACATGCACACAAGTCTAAAAATATCATATGAACTTGCTCGCGCGATCAAATTACCAAAATAATACTTAGAACAATGAATTTAGCACCAAATCGAATGAAATTTTCAAGAAAGCTTTAAAATTCCTATTTTCACAACCGAACGCCCAAATCACGTCAAACCAACTCCATTTCTCACCAAATTTCACTGATAAGTCATAAATATTATATTGGACCTATACCGGGCTCCGAAATCAAAATACGGACCTGGTATCAACAAGGCCAAACATCAACCAATTCTTAAAGATAATTAAATTTTCAAACTTTTAATTTTCATATAAAATTCATAACTCGAGCTAAGGACCTCCGAATTCGATTCCGGGTATACGCCCAGATCCCATAATTCGATACGGACCCACCGGGACCATCAAAATATGGATTCGGGCCTGTTTACCAAAAATGCTGACCGAAGTCAACTAAAATCAACTTTTAAGGTAAAAATTCTTATTTTTATCAATTTTCAACATAAAAGTTTTTCGGAAACACGCCCGGACTGCGCATGCAAATCGAGGAGGGTAAAAATGAGATTTTTAAGGCTTAAGAGCACAGAATCGAGTTCTAAAACATAAGATGACCTTTTGGGTCATCACAAGAAATTATCTAATGTATTTGTTTCTCCATAACTCGCAGAAATGGCTCGTACTCGCAACTCTGACACTGACACTCAGGATGCTGCCCAAGAAACTATTGCTATTATTGTGGCTCAAGGTAGAACTAAGAAGGCTTCAACTTAGAAAAGGAAGGATAAATCCACAAAGGGGGTTCAAGTCCCTCGGGTTAAAATGAAGAAGGGGTAGAGCATGATGAGCCAGTACCTCAGGATTCAGTGCCGCCCCCAACAGCAACTCCGGCTCAGACAACTATATCTCTAGATATGGGTCAGATGTTTAATGTTGTCAACAGTGTTATGGAGATGTTTAAAGCCTTCATGGCCAACCAGAACGAGAAAAGAGATGAGATTCCACCTCAATCAAATAGACAGAACAATTCTGAGTCCTCAAGAGTGAATGAATTTTTAAAATTGAGCCCTCCATTGTTCCATGGTACTATAGTTGATGAAGATCTAATGTTGTGGCCGGAGGGTGTCAAGAAATCCCTCCGAGCGATGAAGGCATTTGATGATGAAGTTGTGGAGCTTGTTGCCTACCAACTTAGAGATGTGGTTGGCGCTTGGTTTGACATGTGGGAAAAGGAAAGGGATGAAGATGATGGTCCACCTACTTGGGAAGAATTTGAAGAGGCCTTCATGGCTAATTTTATACCAGAAGAGGATAGGAAAGATAAGGCTACAGAGTTCGAGCAGCTCAAGCAAGGGAATAAAAGTGTGCAAGAGTACCACATGGAATTCATAAGTTTGGCTAAGCATGCTCCTCATATGGTTAAGATAGAAAAAGCAAAGATTCACAGGTTTGTTGGCGGTTTGGCTTACCACATTAAGGATACGACATCAGCTGCAGCGGTAGAAATGACAGCTTTCTCCTTTGTTGTGGGGATTCTCCAAGCACTTAGAAAAAGACAGACAACAAAGGAGAGAAGAAAAAGAGCATAAAAAGAAAGCTCGGACAACGGGTGGGTTTAATGGTACATCCAGCGGAGGTGGAAGGGGTTTCTCCAATAAGGAGTCATTAGCACCAACTTAGTCCAGTCATCAGTCAGGTGGTGGGTCTTCCTTCAGACGTACTCAGAGTTATGGAAACCAGTCTCGCCAGAATCAAAATTTTAGGACATCATCCTCACATAGCCAGAGTCATGTTGAGCAACATTCACAACAACAATGTCTTTATGGAACATGTAAGCAGTAACATTCAGGTCATTGCAAGCTCAGGTTTCATGGTTGCTATCTTTGCGGAGACATTGGTCATATAAAAGCCAACTGCCCAAAGTTGCAACGTAATTTCAGTGGGGGTCAACTCATCCTTCTAGTTCCTCAGCTACCACAGTTGCACCACCTCAAGTTCGTGGTTCTCATAATCAGACCAGGCATGGGGCAGGCAGAGGTGCAGATCGAGTTACTCCTGGAGGGGGACAACCATATTTGTTTGCTACACTTAATCATCAGAGTGCAGAGGCATATGTAGAAGTTAATACATGTATACTTCTAGTATACTCACATAATGCGTATGCTATAATTGATCCAGGTTCAACGTTTTCGTACATGAATACATACTTTACAATTAACCTCGGGCTAGAACCTGAAACACTTAGTGAGCCGTTCCTAGTATCTACTCTAGTTGGCGAGTCAGTGGAAGCCACAAGAGTCTATAGAGGTTGTATAGTTTCAGTCCAAGGTCGTAACACCGAGGCCAATCTCATAGAGTTAGAAATGGTGGATTTCGATGTGATCATGGGTATGGACCGGTTGTCTTCCTGCTATGCCATATTAGATTGTCGTGCCAAGTTAGTCAGGTTTTAATTTCCAAATTAATAAGTCTTAGAGTGGAAGGGTAGTTCAGCATCGCATATAGGTAGGTTTATCTCTTACCTTTAAGGCACAACGAATGATCAGTAAGGGGTGTCTCACCTATTTGGCTCACATCATTAATCCAGAATCAGACCCACCAGCTCTTCAATATGTGCCAGTTGTTAGAGAATTTCCAGAAGTTTTCCCAGATGACCTTCCCGAACTTTCTCCTGAAAGAATCATAGACTTTGGCATCGATCTCATGTCATACACTCAGCCCATATCTATACCTCCTTATAGGATGGCTCCAACCGAACTTAATGAGTTGAGAGAACAATTGAAAGACCTTCTTGATAAGGGCTTTCATCAGGCCGAGTGTTTCACTGTGGGGTGCCCCGGTCCTATTTGTCAAGAAGAAAGATAGGTCTCTCAGAATGTGCGTCGACTATCGACAGTTGAATAAAGTTACCATTAAGAACAAGTACCCACTGCCAAGAATTGATGATTTATTTGATCAACTACAGGGTGTAAAGTACTTTTCAAAGATAGACATGAGGTCGGGGTACCATTAGTTGAGAATCAGAGAAGAGGATATATCTAAAACAGCCTTTAGAACTTGCTATGGGCACTATGAATTTCTAGTGATGTCCTTCGGGTTGACAAATGCTCCAGTTGCATTCATGGACCTCATGAATAGAGTTTTCAAACCATTCCTTGATACCTTTATTATCTTTATAGATGATATTTTGGTATACTCTAAGAGCAAGGATGAGCATGCAGACCACCTCAGGATAGCCTCGCAGATCTTGACGGAGACTGAGCTTTATGCCAAGTTTTCAAAATGTGAGTTCTGGTTGCAATCAGTGGCATTCTTATGCCACGTGGTATCTAGTGAAGGCATAAAAGTAGACCCTCAGAAGACAGAATCAGTCAAGAACTGGCCAAGGCCGACAACGCCAACCGAAATCAGAAGTTTCTTGGGATTAGCTGGCTACTATAGAAGGTTTGTAGAGGGGTTTTCCTCATTTGCAGCTCCATTAACTAAGTTGACTCAGAAAGCAGTTAAGTTTCAGTGGTCATACGTTTGTGAGCAGAGTTTTCAAGAGTTAAAGAAAAGGTTGACCACTACACCTGTGTTAACCTTGTCGACAGGTTAAGGTGGGTTCACAGTATATTTTTATGCCTCCAGAGTTGGTCTCGGTAGTGTTCTTATGCAAGATGGAAAAGTTATTGCTTATGCTTCCAGGCAGTTAAAGAATCATGAGAAGAACTACCCCACGCATGACTTGGAGCTTACAGTAGTGGTGTTTGCATTAAAGATATGACAACACTACCTTTATAGAGAGCATTCTGAAGTGTTCACAGATCACAAAAGCCTCCAGGGCAAAGATAATGTGGTAGCATATGTACTTAGTAGGAAGTCAATGGGTGTCCTGGCACATCTTGCAGTACAAAGGCAAGCTTTGGGTCGAGAAATTTGAAAACTAGCAAATGATAGAATTAGATTGGATGAGACCGAAGAAGGAGGTATAACTGCTTATGCCTTAGTGCAATCTTGTCTTGTTGCCCATGTTAAAGCTAAGCAAGACGAAGATCTATACTTTGTGAAGTTAAAAGAAGGAGTCAGAAACAAAGAAATCACGTCTTTCACTCTAGGAAGTGATGGAGTTTTGAAGTTGAATGATCGGTTATATGTGCCAGATGTAGATGGTCTGAGAAAGGCTATAATGGAAGAAGCTCACAGCTCTAGGTACTCTATCCACCCAGGTGCTACCAAAATATATCTGGTCTTGAAAGAGTTGTATTGGTGGAAAGGCATGAAGAAACAGGTAGCAGATCATGTGGCCAAATGTTTGAATTGCCAGCAAGTCAGCCTAGCTCAATATATAGATATACCACAGTGGAAATGGGAGATGATTAATATAGATTTTGTAGTAGGTATGCCTCACACATACCGTAAGCATGATTCAATTTGGGTTATTATAGACCGACTGACAAAATCCGTGTATTTCCTATCAGTAAAGATGATAGATTCCGCATAGCAGTATGCACAGTTGTACTTCAAAGAAATAGTCTGATTACATGGTACTCCAGTTTCAATCATATCTGATAGAGGCCCTCAATTCACGACGCATTTTTGGCAGGCATTTCAAAAACGATTAGGTACCAAGGTCAATTTGAGCACCGCTTTCCATCCACAAACCGATGGCCATGCAGAAAGGACCATTCAGACTCTCGAAGATATGCTGTGAGCATGTGTTATAGATTTTGGAGGTAATTGGGATGATCACTTTCCACTTATAGAATTTGCTTACAATAACAGCTATCAGGCCAGCATTGGTGTGGCTTTTTATGAAGCGTTGTATGGGCGAAGATGTAGATCTCAAGTGGGTTGGTTTGAACCAGAAGAGGTGTCGTTGATTGGTCCTGAGTTTGTTTGTGAGGCCTTAGAGAAAGTTCAGCTAATCAGAGAAATACTGAAAGTGACTCAGAGTCGTCAAAAGTCATATTCTGACAAGAGACATCGTGACTTAAAGTTCATGGTTGGTGACAAGGTATTTTTGAAATTTTCACCAATGAAAGGAGTTATGAAGTTTGGTAAGAAAGGGAAACTTAGTCCTAGATTTATCGGACCTTATGAGATTATAGAAAAGAAGGGAAAAGTGGCTAATGAACTAGCGTTACCCGTTGAGTTGTCCTCTATTCATCTTGTCTTTCATGTGTCTATGCTTAGAAAGTACATTCATGATGAATCGCATATAATATGTGTCGATACCATAGAAATTAAAGAAGGATTGCCTTATGAAGAGGTACCTATAGAAATTCTCGATAGGCAAGTAAGAAAGTTGAGAACAAAAGATATAGTATTGGTAAAAGTTTTGTGGAGTAATCATGATTCAAAAGAGGCTACGTGGGAGGTCGAGGAAGATATGAGGAAGAAGTATCCTTATTTATTTGAGGGACAAGGTATGTGAATCTAGGTTTGTCTTGGCATTTATATTTCACTTATTAAGTACAAGTTAGCATGTGTTTATGTCCTTGCTAGATTACACTTTGTTGTTGAAGTAATTTAGTTTCTGTTAGAGTATATTTAGTTATTAAATAATCCAATACCATGCCAGAGTATTTTATTTCATTAAAGTGATTTACATTTGCTGAAGTATTGTGCTTTAAATTTTGGTTGGTTATTGTTGTACCTCCTTGCCGGAGTATGAATAATTAATTTATGAGTTGTGTATAGTGCTTATGAATGGCATGTTATGGTATATTTGGTTATTGTTGGTGTATTTGTGGTATTGATGATAGGGATTATTTTTTTGGATAGTCCAATTTACAGGGGAAACTCGGCCGAAATTTTTGAAAATTTAGGGAGTTAGCCAAAATGTTGACTCCCTTGGGAAAGTTAGTAGTGCTAAGAAAACTTAAGAAATTCAAGGACTTAAGGAATGATTATTAGCTTAAGAATAAGGCCCTAGCAATATTCGAGGACGAATATTTTTAAGGAGGGAAGATTGAAACACTCCTCAAATCTATAAAAGTTTCAAGACACGCTAAATATAAAATTTAATTTTTTTTTCCCCTTAAATTATACTTCTATTACGAATTTAAACCCTTGTGATTGATTTTGAGTTAATTCTCTATTTATAAATAATTGGATATACAATTAGGGGAATATTAATAATTTTAATATTATTAATTATTAAAATTGGGTATCATTAATTATTAGTTAAGCCAAAAAAAAAAGATTAACCTAAAGCCCTTAAAGTGGTTGTTCTAGACAAAGGCTTAAAGCCTTGTACAAAAAGGACGTATATTCCTTTCAAAAGGCAAAATGCCAAGGGCTTTCAAAGCCTTATACAAAACACAAACATAATGCTACAAACAACCACGAAACAGACTTGCACAGGCAACGAAAGGTTGTGAGTTTATTTACAAATCACTAGTTCTTGAACTCGGGTATATTAAATTCTTATTGTCAATTATCTTACAGTAGTAGTAGGTATAAAATTGAATTGTTAATTCCTTTCTTTCTCTGTTGATACAGTAAGTTCCATGTTTTAGGGTGAAACTTTAAAATTAATTAAAATACATTGGTTGTTGTAGAATCGATTGTTTGACGGGTATAAATTGGACAGAGGCCTACGTATTGGCTTGAGGAATTTTGAGGTAAGTTGATATATCCCTTTACTAAAGTGGTTTAACTCACAAAAGCAAGAATACAAGGTATTTGATTAATTGCTTAAAAGAGTTAATATGTACTTAATTGGAGCGAGTGAGTACCTGTTAGCTTAGAATTATTCTAGTTAAAGTTAAGATGATTTATTTTGATACATGTTCGTACATTTTCAGATTCATGTTGAAAACTTCATGAAGAAGCAAGAATCATTAGAAATACTTTTGAATATTTATTTCATTCTTATGCCATGCTTTACATTTGAGGATACCAGGATGAGTATGTATAGGATATTGCAGAAAAGATTTAGACTTGAATGGTCAAGAAAGTTGAGAAGTTGATTTAGATTCTAGCGAGGTCACATAGAACAATTTAGTATTAAAATATATTTTTTGGGGAGTATTCTCTATTCTAAGAAGGGGTCATCGTCCAGGCCGAGGGTCCTGACCAAAGCGTTGACTTCATAAAACTACTTGTGCCAAAGTAACGAGCACACGAGCCGAGGGTATCGTTGCTGAGAATTTGCCTAGCCAAGCTAAGGTATGATATATGAGCGTTGAGAACCATGAAACGAGTGGCACCTCGTGGATTGGGCCTATTCGAACAGGTTGGGATCGAACTTGTGTCGATCATACGGTGACTAAGACAAAAATAAGTTAGGATAGTTGGAACTCCCGAAGTATAAAGTGAAGTAAATAGTTTTTTATAATAAATAAAAAGAAAAGAATTTCTTTCTTTTAGAATATTCATAAACTTCTATTATGCAATTATTTTAGATTTGTGCTTATAAGCTTTATGTTTTCCATGCATTTAGAATCTTTGCTCGTAATGTAAATTTTATTAAAGTTTCGTCCCATGTTGCTGAGATTCACTTAGTATAATGGATGGTACTGAAGTTCTCTTTTGGGAACCTACATTGGTCTGTGGTACATTGTAGAAGCCTGTTTTGCAGGCGAGCAGGCTACATGTTAGGACTTCCCTATCTTCTAGTGCTATTGGCGAGCTCCGCTTTTGTTCGTGCAGTATTCCTTTGAGTCATCTTTATTTAGTTATTTCTTTGTTTACTTGGAGAACTAGCCAGACAATCTCATGTCCTGAGCAGTGCATCAGTTTATCAGTAGAGGCTTCATAGACACAGTCGTTGGGTAAAGATTCAGATGTTTTTGATAATAACTTAGCAGTATCTTTAGTGGTTACTACGAATAAAGTTTTGGAGTTGGTTTATTTTAGATATTTAAATTAACTAAAAGTATTTGGTTAAAGTATTACCTTGTTGCATATAAAGTTTGAAGTTATAATAGATTTGATAAGCGCAGATGGTTCGCTCGGTCAAGTTAGTGATCGGGTGCCAGTCACGGCTTGTTCAAAAAATGGGTCGTGACAACATACATATAATAGTACCAACTGGGTGGGAGAATGCCAATAATAATAAAAGAAGTAAAGTGGGAGACACACATGAAGCAACAACGACTACAAGTCACATAGAAAACATAGGTGCACAATAACAGCACAAGATAATGGCATGAATGTAAACAAAACAAAACGATATCACAATATAATGTATGTCTCTTGCCCTCGCCTGCACGGAAACACCCTTCGTGCCATAAACATATGATAATTTAGAAACAATGGCACGACATCACCCTTCGTTCTTTTATTCTCATCCTCACTTGATAATATAAATAAAATGGCACGGCAGTATCCTTCGTGTATATTAAGAATGGCACGGCATCACCCTTCGTGCTTTACACTCTCAAATGGCACAACATCACCTTTCGTGCTTTACACTCTCAAATGGCACGGCATCATCCTTCGTGCTTTACACGCTCAAATGGATCGGCATTACCCTTCATGACTCTTCCTTACCAAGCACATGTATATCATTAACAAGCAAGGTAGAAAGCATAAATAACATCAAGGAGAGTGTTTAAATGACAACACAATACAACAATTCATATCACAATTTGCCCATAGGCCACAACCAACTCCAAAGATACAACAAATCAATAAATTTCACAGTAAATAGCCCAAGGCTCCACACAATGTATATGAAACCTCAAAACAACAACAAGGATGAAAAAGTAACTCAGCGTAGGACAACGCCTTCTTAAATCCAAATTTTTGATAAATATACTAATGTCTCTTTTCAAATTTAATTAATTATTTGCAGATGAAAAATCCATAATGAAATTAATTCCAAGAAATTTCAAATCAACAAACACACAGAATTCACATAAAATCCAAGTGGAAATCACCCCAAATTATCATATAAAATACAAACTCGACAAACAAGGAACGAGGCATAATAAATAAAAGATTTACTATGTTCCAATAATTTTCCAATTTAATATATAAGGGTGTCTACAAATTTTAACCGGTATAAATTGCACATATAAACCAAGTAGGTACACGTCATCTCGCGTACATGGTTTTCAATCACACAATTTTCAAATAAGACTCAATGCCTAAGGCGTAATTCCCCCACTCAAGGTTAGGCAAGATACTTACCTTTTTGAAGTTAGTCAGATATTCCAAAATAACCTTCTTGCTTGAATTGACCTCCGTACAACTTAAATCTATCCATATTGATTGTATAACTTCATTAAAATTCATCAAAAACAACTCTGAATAATAAAACGTCGACTTAAAATTTCACATTAAAAAGTCAACGCGGGGCTCGCCTCTTGGAACCTGATAGAATTTTCATGAAATCCGAACACACATTCCGATATCAACCATACCAATTTTATCAAATTCCGATAATGAATCGACATTCAAATCTAAAATTTTCGTTTTTGAAAGATTTTGCAAAAATCTCAATTTCTTCCATCAAAACTCGAATTAAACGATGAATATAACCATATATTCAAGAAATATAATCACAAGGAAGTCAAGAACACTTACCCCAAGTTGTGTGGTGAAACTTGCCTCTGAAAATCGCCTAAACCGAGCTCCCCGAGTCTATTTTTGTCAAAAGTGGCAGAAACCCCTCGTTTATAGAGCATCTGATATTTGTAGCACCGCAGGTGGCATGGGGCGCTGCCTGTGGCACCGCTTCCAGAACTCCAGAAGTCCTAGCGCCAGGGATAGCTACCCACGCTACCCTGGACGCTGATGACGATGGGAAATATTTTCCGATACGGAAATGGGCATAACTCTCTCATATGATGTTTGAATTCGACAATTCTTTTTGCTATGGCTTTGAATTTCAATACGGATCTAATGATTCAATAAAAATTGAATTTGGAGCTCATTTGATTAATATTATACCCCTTATTCTTGAAGAAATGATGTCGAAACATCCTAGAAAAATCCAAATTAAATTCCGTTAACCATCTGAAGTCCACTCGAGGCCCTCGGGACCTCAACCAAATATACCAACAAGTCCTAAAATATTATACGAACTTAGTCGATGCCTAAAATCACATCAAAAAATATTAAATTCAAATCACACCCCAATTCAAGCTTAAATGAAATTATCGAATTTCAACTTCTACATTCGATGCTGAAACCTATCAAATCAAGTCTGATTGACTTCAAATTTTTTCACACAAGTCATAAATGACATAATGAACCTGTTCAAATTTCGACAGCTATCAATAAAATCAAATCCCGGTCAAACTTTCTAAAAATCTTCCATTTTCCAACTTTCGCCAAAATGCGTCAAATTGCCCTACGGACTTCCAAATCCAAATCCGGACATACGCCTAAGTCCGAAATCACCATACGAAGTTATTGACATTATCAAAATCCCATTCCGGAGTCGTTTGCTCAAAATTCAAACTCCGGTCAACTCTTTTCATTTAAGCTTCTTAAATAAATATTATTCTTCTAATTTAATCATGTATCATCCGAAAACTAAACTCAAACACACACGCAAGTCATAATATGTATTACGAGGTAGCTCAAGATCTTAAGCCGCTGAACGGGACGCTAATTCTCAAAACGATAAGTTAGGTCGTTACACTGTGTTATATTCGTCTTGAAGCCTGGTCTGTAGCGCGCTAGACCGTGCTATATCCCTCGCGAAGCCTGGTCTGTAGCTCATTACAGAGCTCGCGAAGCCTGGTCTGTAGCTCATTACAGAGCGTGCCTAGCCTGGTCTGTAGCCCGGTCTAGATTTCGAAGGGTCCATTCTTCTATCTTTATAACCCGACCCTATTTTGATTAAAACCCCTTGGGGATCATTTTGCAGGTAAAAAATTGATTTTTTTAGAGTGAGGAGATAGCTATTTTAGAGAGAGAAAGAGAAGATCTAGCAGGTTAATCACCCATTTTTGTCCCAATCTTCAACAATCAAGGAAGTCAATCACAAGATCTTTATCTAAAAGGTAAGGTTCTACTCCCTAGCCCTAAATTTCGAGATTTAGACTAAAAGTAGGTCATGAGAAGTATGATTCTTAGGTGTGGGAGGTACTCTTTGTGCATGAATTTACCCATAAGGGTGGTAGGGAGGTTGTCGAACTAAATTGGGTGAATGATTTGTTGTGGGATGAAAGGTTCTACCATAGAAACCTTGTAGTGTAATTTGCATACCTAGTGCTTGATGAAATGTCTAAGTGAGCTGAAACCATGGGTATCTCCCTAATTATGGTTCAATCTTGTTATATATCTAGCTGATTGGAATTTCTAGAAGTGTTAGGACGTTGTGGTAATCTAAGGGAAGCTCAAGCAAGGTATGTTGGCTAAACTACTCTCTTAGAATTGAATTTCATGATGTTCCCGTAAGTTTCAAGTATGGTTGGCTCAAGTTACTTATTCCCATGTTCCGGGTTATTCCCAATAAATTCGATTGTCCCGAGTAAGCAAAGGGTCGAGAATTATGTATTCAAAATACGTTCTGAATGTTCCTATCTCTTTATGTTATCCTTCAGGAATGTGTTCAGGAATGATATGTGTATTAAAATATTATGGATTTGAGTCATGTTTCAAATGAAAGTCCATTGTTTTTAACTTGGAAAGAATACTACATACATCTAAAACTCCTATTGCTCATATGTGTACTTAAGGCCTTGATTTCGAAAGCTTATATTGTTGATAATCTATAAAGATGCTTGAAAGTGAAAGAAGTGAGTTGGAGATATAAAGTGTGGCCACCGTATCAAGAATGAAAGTTATACTTCTGGCCAATGATGCCAATGAAAGGAAATGATGCGAGAAAGGTTATGAAATGAGCCTTGATTCAACTGTTCCAAATTGACTTTGAAAATAGATTTGCCTAAAAGCTTATGTACTCAACTCATGCCCAAATGTGGTTGTTTCAACTAATATTATGCTTTGTAAGTATTCCCAACGTGTTTTGAGCTCTTATATATTCATGACTTTAAATTGTGTATTGCCCTTTTGGGTAAAAGTATTTCAAGAATAAATAATGTGTTACTCGTTTATGATTTTAACTTGTGCTTCGATTGCTAATCATTTTACTCCATTTTTTGGAAAGAAATCTATTGTTTTTAAAGCCTTCATTACTAATGAACCTAAAGTTGTGGTTTCCGGAATATTTTATATGTTGATAGTTATGATGATGATGATCCATGAAAGGAAAGATATGAAAGTGTGCAATGTGAAATACGGCCATTGTTCCATGAAATAAGAATCATATGTATGGCCAAGAGAGCTAGTGAAATAATGATGTTGTAAGTGGTTGAAAGTACGAATGAAATAATATATGGTGTGAAAGGTTATGAGGTGAACATATTTGTAATTTTGTTTTCAATGTGTTATAAGCCACTACGTTCCCATGAGTAAAGGCTATGGTGTTCCTAAATGTTTTAAATGTTCTTAATGCCCTATTATCACCCATGGAAAATACAAGTAAGTAAAAGTATGAACATGAATGCGGTCGTTTTCCAAAATGAGAATAATGAGGCATTGTATGTCCCAATGGTTTCAATCATAGTATGTATGTTTCTAAAATAATAATGCAAATGACTTCGATGTTAAGTCCCCAAGAATCATGAGCTTAGCTAATTATCTTAAGTTGACTAGAGAGTATATAATGAGGTGGGAGAGAGATGTCCCCTACTAAATGATGATGAACCTTAAGAAAACAAATTGGGCGCATGTGCCATTGAAATCGAATTATTGATTCTCCATGCACGTGCTAATGTAATGAACTATGTTTCTCCATGATGAGCATGAAAATGAAATGTTTCAATGATCCGGGAACTTACGACCTTAAAAGTAGCGTTAGTCATGTCGCTTGAGTTTATATATGGTTATGTGCATAATGATGTGTTATGAACCCTATGGACGGTCTATGAAACGCATAGGTGTATTGTGTATGGAATCCTATGGATGGTCTATGAAACGCATAGGTATATTGTGTATGGAATCCTATGAACGGTCTATGAAACGCATAGGAGTATTGTGTATGGAATCCTATGGACGGTCTATGAAATGTATATGTATATTGTTTATGGAATCCTATGAACGGTTTATGAAATGCATAGGTGTATTGTGTATGGAATCCTATGGACGGTCTATGAAATGCATAGGTATATTGTGTTAGGAATCCTATGGGCGGTCTATGAAACACATAGGTGTATTGTGTATCACATGATTCATCATACTCATGTTGTATTTCCAAGCCCTTGAATAGGTGTATTTGTATTGTGTAAGTGAATGCTATGAACGGTCTATGAGACGCATAGGTATATAATATGATATGTGAACACTAAGGACGATCTATGAAATGTATAGATGTAAAATAAGAGAGGGACGTGGACAGTCTAGTGAGACGCATTGTTAACGCAGATAATAGGTGCCACTTTCATTGGCCTTGTTTATACATGTTATTTCAATTATATTATATTATTTATTCCACGTATAGTTCATATGGCTCAATTGATCTTAAAAGAAGTTTTGAATGATGCAAGTATAATAAGACTTGAAATTTGATTCTATGGGATGATTCGTAGTTTCTTGATGTACTTTATTTGCCTCTTATTTGAGTTACCGTATTTTCATATGTTGTTTTGATTGCCTTACATACGAGTACTATTTCACATGTACTCATGTCCCTTTTGCCGGGGGCGCTGCATCTTTTAATGGATGCAGGTATACTTTTACACGGTGATATGTATCTTTGATAGAGATCTTCTTTACTACTTAGCTTATGGTAAGCCTGCTACAGTTCTAATGGGTGTTTGGGTCTAGTTCATTTTATGTATTTATGTATTTAGGTATTTATTGTCATAGAAGCTCCATGTACATTGTGTGTTATGTACTTAAAGTTTTGAGCTTTGTCATGTATCTATGTTCACAGTATTTACAGTTATTTATAAAGATATGTATCCATCATGAGGAAAACTTTAGGCCATTGAGCCAATGTATTCAATTTGAAAGCCAAGATCTAATTATGTTATGGTAAATCATGCATGAGTAATGACAAGAGGTTAATGTAAATTAGGCTTGCTCGACTGGGTTTACTCGGTTGAGCGTCGGTCGTGTTCCTCGAGGTCAGGACGTGACAAACATGGTATCAAAGCACGGTTTAATAGTCCTAAGGTGTCATAGAGCTATGGCAGTAGTATCTCTCTTATCAGTGTGTTGCCGGCCACACTTATAATAGGGAGGCTACAACGACATTTAGGAAATATTTCTCTTCTTCTATCCTCGATCGTGTGTTAAGGTTCCGAGTTAGTCTCGGGGTTCACTTGGTAATATCAAGGAATGTTTTCACATCATGCTACGAAATGAGAAAGGCCTAAGGATTAAAGGAATAACGCACATAGTGGGCATAATGTGTAAGGTGCCCAATTATCCTCGTAATTGATGAAGAAAAAGTCAAGGATACGACCAAGTTAAGCAAGGTCATAGAGTTAGCCTAGAGAGTCATGGTTGGTGTTGTTTTCATATATATGGTGCAATGTGGTGTTATCTATATGTTGTTAGGATTGATTTCTGAGATTCTATGACAGGTGGATATGCCCAATTCCAAGGGAAACTCTGCCGAATTTTCACGAAAATTTTGGGAATTAGTCAAATTTGGGAGCTTGGGATGTATGAGAGAAGAGATGTGTTTTATTTGGTATTTGGTACGGACTCTACTCCTCATTATAGAACGCATGATCCTAAGTGGGGAATGATGTAAGGCCCCGTAAATTTTCGGCAAGTAATTTAAGGTTCCGTGGTGCCAAGGTAGGCTAAAGTATTGTATTTTCGGAGTTTTTGGGTTGAACAGTGCGTTGGAGAGTTGAATCATTTTGACCTCGCGAAGCCTGGTCTATAGCACTCCAGACCATGTTATATCCCTCGCGAAGCCTGGTCTGTAGCGCGCTAGATCGTGTTATATCCCTTGTGAAGCCTGATCTGTAGCTCGCTATAGAGCTCGCGAAGCCTGGTCTGTAGCTCGCTACAGAACATGCCTGGCCTGGTCTGTAGCCCGGTCCGGATTCTGGAGGGTCCATTCTTCTATCTTTATAACCCGACCCTATTTTAATTAAAACCCCTTGGGGCACGTTTTGAAGGTAGAAATATGATTATTTTTTTTTTAAAGAGAGGAGATAGCTATTTTAGAGAGAGAATGAGAAGACCTAGCATTCTAATCATTTATTCTTGCCCCAATCTTCAACAATCAAGGAATTCAATCACAAGATCTTTATCTAAGATCTAACGTTCTACTCCCTAGCCCTAAATTTCGAGATTTGGACTAAAAATAAGTCATGACAAGTATGATTCTTAGGTGTGGGTTGTATTCTTTGTGCATGAATGTACCCATAAGGGTGGTAGGGAGGTTGTCGAACTAAATTGGGCGAATGATTTGTTGTGGGATGAAAGGATTCCACCATAGAAAACTTGTAGTGTAATTGACACACCTAGTGCTTGATGAAATGCCTAAGTGAGTTGAAACCATGAATCTCTCCCTAATTATGGTTCAATTTTATTATATCTCTAGTTGATTGGAATTTCTAGAAGTGTTGGGACGTTGTGGTAATCTAAGGGAAGCTCAAGCAAGGTATGTTGGCTAAACTACTCTCTTAGAATTAAATTCCATGATGTTCCCGTAAGTTTCAAGTATGGTTGGATCAAGTTACGTATTCCCATGTTTCGAGTTATTCCCAATAAATTCGATTGTCTCGAGTAAGCAAAGGGTTGAGAATTATGTATTCAAAATGTATTCTGAATATTCTTATCTCATTATGTTATCCTTTAGGAATGTGTTCAAGAATGATATGTGTATTAAAATATTATGGATTTGAGTCGTGTTTCAAATGAAAATCCATTGTTCTTAACTTGGAAAGAATACTACATGCGTCTAAAACTCCTATTGCTCATATGTGTACTTAAGGCCTTGATTTCGAGTGCCTATATTATTGATAATATATAAAGATGCTTTAAAGTGAAAGAAATGAGTTGGAGATATAAAGTGTGGCCACCGTGCCAAGAATGAAAGTTATACTTCTGACCAATGCTGCCAATGAAAGGAAATGATGCGAGAAAGGTTATGAAATGAGCCTTGATTCAACTGTTCCAAATTGACTTTGAAAATAGATTTGCCTAAAAGATTATGTACTCAAGTCATGCCCAAATGTGGTTATTTCAACTAATGTTATGCTTTGTAAGTATTCCAAAAGTGTTTTGAGCTCTTAGATATTCATGAGTTTAAATTGTGTACTGCCCTTTTGGGTAAAAGTATTTCAAGAATAAATGATGTGTTACTCGTTTATGATTTTAACTTGTGCTTCGATTGCCAATCATTTTACTCCATTTCTTGGAAAGAAATCTATTGTGTTTAAAGCCATCATTACTAACGAACCTAAAGTTGTTGTTTCCGGAATATTCTATATGTTGATATTTATGATGATGATCCTTGAAAGGAAAGATATGAAAGTGTGAAATATGAAATACGATCATTGTGACATGAATGAAGAATCATATGTATGGCGAAGAGAGCCAATAAAATAATGATGTTGTAAGTGGTTAAAAGTACGAATGAAGTGATATATGGTGTGAAAGGTTATGAGGTGAACGTATTTGTAATTTTGTTTCCAATGTGTTATAAGCTCCTACGTTCTCATGGGTAAAGGCTATGGTGTTTCTAAATATGTTAAATGTTCTTAATGCCATATGATCAGCCATGGCAAGTACAAGTAAATGATAGTATGAACATGAAATGCAGTTGTTTGCCAAAATGAGAATAATGAGGCATTGTATGTCCCAATGGTTTCAATCATAGTATGTATGCCTCTAAAATAATAATAAAAATGATTTCGATGTTAAGTCCCCAAGAATCATGAATTTAGCTAATGGCCTTAAGTTGACAAGAGGGTATATAATGAGGTGGAAGAGAGATGTCTCATGCTAAATGATGATGAACCTTAAGAAAAGAAATTGGGCTCATGTGCCATTGAAATTGACTTATTGATTCACCATGCACGTGCTAATGTAATGAGCTATGTTTCTCGATGATGAGCATGAACATGAAGTGTTCCAATGATCCGGGAACTTACGTCCTCAAAAGTAGCGTTAGTCATGTCGCTTGAGTTTATATATGGTTATGTGCATAATAATGTGTTATGAACCCTATGGATGGTCTATGAAACTCATAGGAGTATTGTGTACTGAATCCTATGGACGGTCTGTGAAACGCATAGGTATATTGTGTATGGAATCCTATGAACGGTCTATGAAACTCATAGGTGTATTGTGTGTGGAATCCTATGGACGGTCTATGAAATGCATAGGTATATTGTGTATGGAATCCTATGAACGGTCTATGAAACTCATAGGTGTATTATGTATGAAATCCTATGGACGGTCTATGAAACTCATAGGTATATTGTGTTTGGAATCCTATGGACGATCTATGAAACGCATAGTTGTATTGTGTATAAAATATATAGATGTGCGGTATGAATAAACATTATGGACGGTCTACAAGACACATAGGTGTATAATATGATATGTGAACACCATGGACGGTCTATGAGACACATTGTTAACGCAGACAATAGGTGCCACTTTCATTGGCCTTGTTTGTACATGTTGTTTCAATTACATTATATTATGTATTCCACGTATAGTTCATATGGCTCAATTGATCCTAAAAGAAGTTTTGAATGATGCAAGTATAATAAGACTTGAAATTTGATTCTAAGGGATGTTTTGTAGTTTCTTGATGTACTTTATTTGCCTCTTATTTGAGTTACCATATTTTCGTATGTTGTTATGACTGCCTTACATACGAGTACTATTCTACATGTACTCACGTCCCTTTGCCGGGGGCGCTGCATCTTTTAATGGATGTATGTATACTTCTACACGATGATATGGATCTTTGATAGGAATCTTTTTCACTACTCAGCTTATGGTGAGCCCGCTACAGGTCTAGTGGGTGTTTGGGTCTAGTTCATTTTATGTATTTAGGTATTTATTGTCATAGAAGCTCCATGTACACTGTGGATTATGTACTTAAAGCTTTGAGCTTTGCCATGTATCTATGTTCTTAGTATTTACAGTTATTTATAAAGCTATGTATCCATCATGAGGAAAACTTTTGGCCATTGAGCCAATGTATTCAATTTGAAAGTCAAGATCGAGTTGTGTTATGGTAAATCATGTGTGCGTAATGATGATAGGTTAATGTAAATTAGGCTTGCTTGACTAGGTTTACTCGGTTGAGCGTCGGTCGCGTTCCTCGAGGTCGGGGCGTGACAGCAACATACCTTGTGCATCGGGTTGCCCTTTGTCTACCTAGTACTCTTTATTGAGATGCATCATGCTGGTCCTCTTCTAGCATAAGGCTGGCAAGTGGGCCGGTCCAGGCCCGGGACTGCAGGCCAAACGGCTAAACGGGCCAGGACCGTTTGGTCCGATTTTAGCGGGCCTGGTCCGGTCTCGTGGGCCGATCCTATGTTTGGGCCCGTCAGGCCCGGGACCGTTTGGACCGCCAGGGACCGGACCGGTCCCTTAGCGGGCCCAACGGCTATTTTTTACAAAAAAAAAAAAAATTATTTTTAAATTTTTTTTTTATAGCCATTTAACCCCTCAACTTTGTTTTAATCCCAAACTTTTTATAATTACACTTTTTCCCTATTTTCAACTATAAAGATATTGCCATGATTTTTAATGCTATAATAAAAATATAACGCATTGATTTGAATATCTCTTTACAATATTTTTGTCTTTTTATATATCTTAAGCTATACATATAGTATAATATAGTATAGTATAGTATATATATACTATACTATAGTCTATACTATATATACATCTCATAAGATATATAAGCTATATTCGATATACATATATATATAAGCCTATATATATACTATCGAATACGGCTTATATACTATAGTATAGTATAGTATAGTATATATATATATAGTATATATATATATACTATATATACAACTTAAGATATATAAACTATATTCGATATACTATATATACATCTTAAGATATACTATATATACATCTTAAGATATACTATTTATACATAGTATACTAGATATACTAGATATATATATATAGTAGATATACATGTATATATAGTATATCTTAAGATGTATATATAGTATATAAATCGAATATAGCTTATATATAGTAAGATGTATATATATTATAGTATAGTATAGTATACATATAAGCTTTTATATATATATGTATATCAAATATATCGAATATAGCTTATATAGATATACATGTATATATAGTATATCTTAAGATGTATATAT
The DNA here is from genome assembly GCF_000715075.1 of Nicotiana tabacum. Lineage (NCBI taxonomy): Eukaryota > Viridiplantae > Streptophyta > Magnoliopsida > Solanales > Solanaceae > Nicotiana > Nicotiana tabacum. Next base: position 126,219,381 of record NC_134088.1, on the reverse strand, counting down.
AGTATATACTATACTATACTATAATATATATACATCTTACTATATATATTATATATATCTTAAGATGTATACTATCGAATATGATTTATATACTATGTATATATAGTATGTGTGTGTGTGTGTGTGTGTGTGTGTGTGTTTATATATATATATGTATATCGAATATATCGAATATAGCTTATATATCTTAAGTTGTATATATAGTATATACTATACTATACTATAATATATATACATCTTACTATATATATTATATATATCTTAAGATGTATACTATCGAATATGACTTATATACTATGTATATATAGTATAGTGTGTGTATATATAAGATGTATATATAGTATAGTGTGTGTATATATATATATATATCTTAAGATGTATATATAGTATATCTTAAGATGTATACTATAGAATATGACTTATATACTATGTATATATAGTATAGTGTGTGTGTATATATATATATATCTTAAGATGTATATATAGTATATAAATCGAATATAGCTTATATATCTTAAGATGTATATATAGTATAGTATAGTATATATATATATATATATATCTTATATATATATATATGTATATATAGTATAGTATATCGAATATACTATGTATATATAGTATAGTGTGTATATAACTATATAACTATATATATATATATATATATATATATCTTAAGATGTATATATAGTATATAAATCGAATATAGCTTATATATCTTAAGATGTATATATAGTATAGTATAGTATATATATATAAGCTTATATATATATGTATATATAGTATAGTATATCGAATATACTATGTATATATACTATATATATACTATAATATATATATACATAGTTTATAAGTCATATTCGATAGTATACATCTTAAGATATACTATATATACATCTTACTATATATATATATAGCTTATATATCTTAAGATGTATATATATCTTAAGATGTATATATATCTTAAGATCTACTATACTATACTATATATATATAGTATATCTTAAGATGTATATATAGTATATTTTAAGATGTATACTATGTATATATAATATAGTATATATATATATATTATTTTAAGATGTATATATAGTATATAAATCGAATATAGCTTATATATCTTTATTACTATTTTTTTTCTCTAACTTCTATAAAAAAAAAATTAAAAATAGAAAGTTTCTGTTGGGCCCGTTTAGGCCCGTTTAGGCCGGGACCGGCCCACTTAACCCGGGCCCGTTAGTTCGTGGTCCCGGTCCTGAGCCGGTTCCAGCAATAAGCCTGCGAAGTCCAGGACCGTTTAGGACCGGACCGCATAGGACCGGGCCCGCGAAGCCTACTAGGACCGGGCCCGCGAAGCCCACTTAGGACCGGGCCCGGCCCACTTGCCACCCCTATTCTAGCATCTTAATCTGGTATTATGTTATAGTTTTACATATGATTAGTAAAAGGTGGAAATTAATGTCTTTCTATTAATGATTTTGGTTCTGTGTTTCTTTCCTTCTTATGATGCTCCAAGATTAATTCCTCTTCCAGTTTCAGTTGCATATCACTTTGATTGGCTGTGCACTTGCTATCTCTATTACCTAAGTACTGAAAATTTTGATATTTTCTTACACGTTGTTCTGTTTGGAAGGGAAAGAAATACATAAAATAGGTGGATAAGTAGTTGATTATAATCTTGCTTGCTTTTGCAAGGGCTTTATTTTGTTTTATAAGTAAGAGAAGAATGATTTTCCTCTATCCAAAACGCCCAGGCTCCACATGCGGATTGTTTGTTTAATTTTCCCAAAGAAAATAGCTCTTAATTGGTTCAGCCCGTTTAGTTGTGGATAGAAGAAAAGTCCAATGTTTATTGACGAAAAAGTAGCTCTTAATTGTTGTTTGCAGTTGCCTATAAATCGCATTTGGTGAATGAGACTTATAAATCGTATTCAAACATGCTAACTCTTATCATTTTACAGTTTCGATAATACGGAGTATAAAATGCGATTTAAAAGGCAATTTAGAAGTCGCTGTCAGCAAATTCACTACAAAGTATAGCATTTTATGTTTTGCATCTATTATCTGTCCCTCTTTCCCCTGCTGCGTCGAATTACTTCTCCAGCATTCGCCATCGTCATCGACCACCATTTTCCACCGGAAACAATTTTTTTTCTTTAATTTCTCTTTATTTATTCTGTTAGTTCATCTCATTTAGTTTTTGTTAGTCCCGCCAATATTGCTGTATTTGTAAATAATAATTTTGGAAAATATAAGTTATCGTAATGAAACAGTAATTAATTCGAGCTCACTGAATTCACAGTGTTTCCTTAAGGAATTTAATCCCCTCCTAGTACCCAAGTCTATGGATTATTTCCTCCCAGGATAGAACAAATTACACACTGGTGTAGCGGTACTTCAAACCCCAGTGTTTCAGCGAACACAAAGTTCGATAGCCAATCACACTTACAGTTGCTTTGTTTGAAGTTAAAACAATGCAGAACAAAGGAGTAGAAACTCAGAAAATCGTATGGAAATGCTGAGAGGAAGGAGTGGAATGTATAGCGAAAGTTGAGCGTTTTAAGTTTGGTTTATCTTTCTTCAATAGCTGCTGCACATATTTATAGCAGTCAGCAACGACCCTCCAACCTCCATGGTGGAGCATGCACTAGCTTGTTTGTGGAGCAAGCACTTGGCCATGGTGGGAAGAGCATTAGGCGGCTGCTATTGCAGCTGGTGGTCAATACACGGATTGGAACATATCCGTTACAAATGCGGATAATCTTACGTTAATATTTACTATTAACAAATAAATTTGGTCCAAAAAATTAATCAATCAATCATTTGACCAAATCCGAATCCGAATCCGAACCCGAACCCGAACCCGAACCCGAACCCGAACCCGAACCCGAACCGAGCGAGCGACGACGACGACAGCGCGAGGCTTGCTTTCTTCTTAACTCTTTAAGATCTACAAGAAGAGCAATTATATATATACCCACCAAAAATCTTTTCCTCTTCCAATATGGGACAATGTCTTATTGTGAAGAGGGGAAAACTTAAAATTTTACTCAAAAATTTTATTTTTTCCTCCATTTCCCATTCACCCTCATTTTAAGACTATTTCATCTTAAATAACAAAAACCTTAACAATCCCCCACATGAATGGGGAATGGCTATATCACGGAAGTATGCATGGAAAAACTGTGTGATTTGCAAGCAATGATTAATCGCATCTGGATAAGTAGGTTTCCCTTTGAACTTTCCGTAGTGAACTTATGTCGGATATACTCGGTCAATCGGTAGATTTAATATCTTTGAACCGTCGATCTTTGGTGTATACCTAGACAACCATAAGTCACACAATCAACCCTTAACCGTCTTTGGTTCTCATTGTTGTGTTCATTTCAACCATGAACACCGCCTGATTTCATAAGTGCGTAGAGAACTGGCCTTACAAAGTTCTCCTTGAAGCGGCTAACACTTCACACTTACATAGGTGATTCCTAAACGTGTCATCCTGTAGATACACTATTTGATATACCCCGTATCAAATTTAAAAATTATTAAAAAGTCTTAATGCTTTATCCTTGGTACTGAACATTGTCTCATCACGAGAACGGACTAAAATTTTATTTGACAATGTTGAACCGTCATTAATGACTTTGTTTGATCTCCTTGAACCTAGATCTTGGGATCTCCAGTCTTCTAGGTAGAGTTACCTCCACAATGACTTGTTCTCGGCCATAGCCCCATTCCCCTTGATGATTTCTCAACTACCTCTCTAGTTAGGCCTTTTGTAAGTGGATCCGACACATTATCACTTGACTTTACATAGTCAATCGTAATAATTCCTCTAGAGAGTAATTGCCTAACGGTTTTATGTCTTTGTCGTATATAACGAGATTTACCGTTATACATAACGCTCCCAGCCCTTTCAATTGCCGCTTGACTATCACAATGTATGCATATTGGTGCCAACGGTTTGGGCCAAAATGAAATGTCTTCCAAGAAATTCCGGAGCCATTCAGCTTCTTCACCGGCTTTATCTAAGGCTATGAATTCAGCCTCCATTGTAGAGCGTGCAATACATGTTTGTTTGGACGACTTCCAAGATACCGCTCCTCCATCAATATTGAATACATATCCACTCGTGGACTTAGAATCAGTTGAACCGGTGATCCAATTTGCATCACAGTATCCCTCTATCACCGCAGGAAATTTACTGTAGTGCAAGTCAAAGTTCTGGGTATGTTCTAAATATCCCAAAACTCGTTTCATTGCCATCCAATGAGATTGGTCTGGATTGCTCGTATATCGACTCAGTTTACTTATAGCACAAGCTATATCTGGTCGTGTACAATTCATGATATACATTAAGCATCCTAACACACGAGCATAATCCAATTGTGATATGCTTTGGCCTTTATTCTTTGCTAATGCAAGATTCACGTCAATTGGAGTCTTTGCAACTTTAAAGCCCAAGTGCTTGAATTTTTCAAGTACTGTCTTAATATAATGAGATTGTGACAATGCCAGACCTTGAGGAGTCTTATGGATCTTAATTTCCAGAATTAAATCAGCAACTCCCAAGTCTTTCATATCAAACTTGCTATTGAGCATACGCTTAGTAGCATTTATGTTGGCAATGTCATTACTCATTATCAGCATATCATCCACATATAGGCAAATAATGACTATGTGATTTGGAACATTTTTAATGTACACACATTTATCACATTCATTTATCTTAAAACCATTTGACAACATTGTTTGGTCAAATTTCGCATGCCATTGTTTGGGTGCTTGTTTTAGTCAGTAAAGAGACTTAACAAGTCTACATACCTTCTTTTCTTTACCTGGAACCACAAACCCTTCAGGTTATTCCATGTAAATTTCTTCCTCCAACTCTCCATTTAAGAAGGCCGTCTTAACATCCATTTGATGAATTTCAAGACCATACACTGCAGCTAATGCTACTAATATCCGTATGGACGTAATTCTTGTAACTGGAGAGTATGTATCAAAGTAGTCTAGACCTTCTCGTTGTCTATACCCTTTGACTACGAGCCTTGCCTTGAATTTATCAATAGTGCCATCATCTTTGATTTTTCTCTTAAAAATCCATTTAGAACCCAAAGGGTTAATCCAGGAGGAAGATCAACCAATTCCCATGTATGGTTGTTCAATATGGATTTTATTTCACTATTGACTGCCTCTTTCCAAAACAATGATTCCAAAGAAGTCATAACTTCTTTAAATGTTTGAGGCTCATTCTCCAATAAGAAAGTCACAAAATCTGGTCCAAATGAAGTAGACGTTCTTTGACGTTTACTACGTCTTGGATCCTCCTGATTACATGTACTTTCTTTTGTTTCTTCCCGAGGTCGTTTAGATCCTTTACCAAACGACTCACATTCCTTTTTATACGGATATATATTTTTAAAGAACTCAGCATTATCTAATTCTATAACCGTATTATTATGAATATCGGGATTTTCTGATTTATGAACCAGAAATCGATATGCTTTACTATTTGTCGCATATCCTATGAAAACACAATCAACGGTTTTCGGTCCTATCTTTACCCTTTTGGGTTTAGGAACTTGCATTTTTGCCAAACACCCCCACACTTTAAAATAATTCAAGTTGGGCTTCCTTACTTTTCATTTTTCATATAGAATGGATTGTGTTTTGCTATGGGGTACTCGATTTAATATTCGATTAGCCGTAAGAATGGCTTCCCCCCACAAGTTCTGTGGCAAACCAGAACTTATCCACAACGCGTTCATCATCTCCTTTAATATGCGATTCTTTCTTTCCGCAATCCCATTAGATTGGGGCATATAAGGGGCTGTTGTTTGATGAATAATTCCATATTCTAAACATATTTCTTCAAAAGGAGATTCATATTCACCACTCTTATCACTTGTTATCATTTTTACTTTCTTCTTAAGTTGCGTTTCAACTTCATTTTTGTATTGCCTAAATGCGTCTATTGCTTCATCTTTACTATTCAGTAAGTAAACATAGTAATATCGAGTACCATCGTCAATAAAAGTTATGAAATACTTCTTTCCACCGCGAGATGGTATTGACTTCATGTCATAAATATCTGTGTGAATTAAGTCTAAAGGATTTGAATTCCTTTCAACTGACTTATAAAGATGTTTAACATACTTAGATTCCACACATGTTTGACATTTTGATTTTTCGCATTCAAACTTAGGCAGTACTTCCAAGTTAATCATTTTTCGCAAGGTTTTATAATTGACATGACCCAAACGTACATGCCATAAATCATTTGACTCAAGTAAGTAAGAAGAAGCTGAAATATTATTATTGTTTTCCACAACCATTACATTCAGATTGAAAAGGCCCTCGGTGAGGTAACCTTTTCCTACAAATATTTCATTCTTACTTATGACAACCTTGTCGGACACAAAAACGCACTTAAAACCGTGCTTAACAAGAAGTCCAGTAGAGACTAAATTCTTTCTCATTTCGGGAACATGAAGGACATTGTTCAAAGTCATGACCTTGCCAGAAGTCATTTTCAGAAATATCTTCCCATATCCTTCAACTTTTGCTGTTGAAGCATTTCCCATATAAACTGTCTCTCCGGGTCCAGCAGGAGCATAAGTAGCAAAAGCTTCTCTAACTGCACAAATATGGCGAGTGGCTCCAGAATCAAACCACCACTGTTTAGGATTTCCCACCAAGTTACATTCAGAAAGCATGGCACACAAGTTATCAACATCATCATGCTTTACTACCATGTTTGCTTGATCCCTTTTTCTTGTCTTTCTTCGGAGCACAACACTCCATAGATTTGTGTCCGATTTTTTCACAATTGTAGCAGTTTCTACTGAACCGCTTCTTGCTTGGGTTGTATTTCGGAACAGAAGCCTTCTTCCTCTTTTTGTTATCTTCAACAATATTTGCTCCCATTATTTTTGAATTTCCACGGCCTCTCCTTTTAGCAGCTTTATTGTACTCTTCGATTCTCAACCGAACAATGAGATCTTCAAGGGACATTTCCTTTCGTTTGTGTTTCAAATAATTTTTGAAGTCCTTCCATAACGGAGGCAACTTCTCAATCATTGCTGCTACTTGGAATACTTCATTGATGACAAGACCTTCAGCAAGTAGATCATGAATAATCACTTGCAATTCCTAGACTTGGATAATAACAGACTTGCTATCTACCATTTTGTAGTCCAAAAATTTTGCGGCAACGAATTTCTTCATCCCCACATCTTCAGTTTTATATTTCTTTTCAAGCGCATTCCACAATTCTTTTGACGTCTCCACGCCACTGTATACATTATACATATTATCATCCAATCCGCTAAGAATATAATTCTTGCATAAAAAATTAGAATGCTTTCATGCTTCAATCACGATAAAGCGTTCATTCTCTGGAGTTTTATCTGGAGATCAGGAACATCTTTCTTGATGAACTTCCGGTGTTCGGCTTGTCGATGGGTTGGCAGTCACCGCCGGAACAGCTTGATTTTCGCTTTCAGTCGTCATTTTTTCTGTAAAAGAATGACACAAACAAACGTTTAATAAACGTTTTCAAACTGGAGTAAAATTCACGTAGATTTTAATCTCCAACAAAACGCCACGAAGGCTTTACTCTCCAAAACGGGAGTACGCAAAACCACAAAGGTTTTAGTTTGCAGAATAATAAGAATAACACAAATACAGAAATAAATATTAAATTCCTTAAGATTGTTAGTCCCGCCAATATTGCTGTATTTGTAAATAATAATTCTGGAAAATATAAGTTATCGTAATGAAACAGTAATTAATTCGAGCCCACTGAATTCACAGTGTTTCCTTAAGGAATTTAATCCCCTTCTAGTACCCAAGGTTATGAATTATTTCCTCCCAGGATAGAACAAATCACACACTGGTGTAGCGGTACTTCAAACCCCAGTGTTTCAGCGAACACAAAGTTCGGTAGCAAATCACACTTACAGTTGCTTTGTTTGAAGTTAAAACAATGCAGAACAAAGGAGTAGAAACTCAGAAAATCGTATGGAAATGCTGAGAGGAAGGAGTGCAATGTATAGCCAAAGTTGAGTGTTTTAAGTTTGGTTTATCTTTCTTCAACAGCTGCTGCACATATTTATAACAGTCAGCTTTGAAGATGAACGACCCTCCACCCTGCATGCACTAGCTTGTTTGTAGAGCAAGCACTTGGCCATGGTGGGAAGAGCATTAGGCGGCTACTATTGCAGCTGGTGGTCAATACACAGATTGGAACATATCTGTTATAAATGCGGATAATCTTACGTTAATATTTACTATTAACAAATAAAATCCGAATCCGAAGCCGAAGCCGAAGCCGAAGACGAAGCCGAGCCGAGCGAGCGACAACGACGGCGCGAGGCTTACTTTCTTCTTAACTCTTTAAGAGCTACAAGAAGAGCAATTATATATATACCCACCAAAAATCTTTTCCTCTTCCAATATGGGACAATGTCTTATTGTCAAGAGGGAAAAACTTAAAATTTTACTCAAAAATTTTATTTTTCCCTACATTTCCCATTCACCCTAATTTTAAGACTATTTCATCTTAAATAACAAAAACTTCGACAGTTTTGCTAGCAAAAAAGAAAAAAAAACTACTTTTGTGTTTGTATACAAATACACATATATATTGGGTGAAAATGAAGAACTAATTTCTTACACTCATAATATCGATCTTTATTGGTGAATGGATAGAGATAGATGATCATATCGATAATGAGGAATCGTTGACTATACAAATATTTGACCAAAAAATATAATTTTTTGTTCAAATAATTAATTTTTTGTGATAATGAGTTAAACATAGTTAATAGTAATATTTCTAGATGTGAATTTTGAAAACGTGCCTAGCGTCAAATAGATCTTGTGGAAGAATGACAACAGCGTGCAATAACTATGCCAAAAAGTATGAGCAATAATGTAGTATTTAATAGCAATATGAATAACAATAATAAATGGCATTTAAGTAAATAGGAAGAGTGATTCACCCAATAAAGGATGAACTAGATGATTGCTCCTCCTCGCAGTGATGAGTGACAGACAAATACTAGAATGTTCGAACTATTCTCGAATCTGATGGAAAAGTATGGAATAATATGAATGGGAATCTTGATGAAAATGTAGTGTTTGTATCTTAGTAAAAGAGTGAATCTTTTGTCAAAAGTCAGTTCTTATAAAATGAATGTCACATGCCCCATATCATTGTCTCTTTTCCTATTTATATCAAACATTTTTCTAGTAAACCCTAATAGTACAAGTGCATAGAATATCCTCTAGAATATTCTCTTTAATATCTTATTTTCAAAAATTAATCGTTACCGCTTCATCAACGGTGCTCGACGTCGACCATTGTTGCCATCTCGATCACGAGTCTCGATGCTTCCTGGTCGACCTCGACTGACGACGGCTCGAGGGCTCTTTCTTTAGTGTTATATTATCTTAAATATTCTAGGGCAAATTTTGACTCATACACCAAGTATCTAAGATTACTTACTTGAAGTTGTAAAAGTGTGTTATTAATTTGGAATAGCCTATGAGAATGTTCTTGATATATGCTTTGTTAGGGACCATATATTTTATTATTTGTCACTTCTTTAAGTGATTTTTCATGTTTGGATTTTATCTCGCTTGCCGTTTGAGACTTTGATATAGTAAATGTGGTAGTTTTTGTATGATCTTCTATTGTAGAATCCAAGTATCATATATATTTGTTCCTTCTGTTACTTTGATTTATTAGAGGAACCACCCCTATTAAACAAGGTGGCCTTATTTTATGACAAATCAATTAAAATTGAACACGACCTATACACGTGTATGAAGAAAAAACTAAAATAAAACAAAATAAGAATAAGAAAAAAAACAACCCTTCATTTTGGTCAGACCTCCTTTATGCTGCTTCTTTTTTCAATTTAGAATTCGTAGAATTCTTTTAACAGTACGCGCGGCCTGCTTTAAATTTTTCTCTTTTCCTTTAATCTTCACATTAGAATCAACAATTTCTATCAGAATAAAATTTTGAACTCATCTCTTATGGAGGAAGAAAGATATTGAATGGCCAAATACATATATAGCCCTTCAAACACGATATGAAATTCCATTAGATACATCTAATCAATAAATAATGATTCGAAAACTTCAACTTGTCCGAGATGTATCTCGTGAATACAAGAGTCAACAAAACGAAAAGAGTGTAATATGAAAGTTGGTGGCGTGGTAAATGGTAATGAAAAATGATACATGCATCATTAGAAAATATGAATGGCCAAATATATATATATAGCCCTTCAAACACGATATGAAATTCCATTAGACGCCTCTAATAAACAAATAACGATTTGAAAACTTCAACTTGTCAGAGATGTATCTCATGGATACAAGAGTCAACAAAACAAAAAGTGTGTAATATGAAAGCTGGTGGCGCGGTAATGAAAAATGATACATGCATCATTTAGAAAAAGAAAAAGAAAAAAAAAATACCTTGGTATAAAAAATAGAAGACTAATGCGTCTGCCGGGAGTCGAACCCGGGTCTATTGCTTGGAAGGCAATTATCCTAACCGTTGGACTACAAACGCCTTGTTGTATACTATTCATAGCCCTACATATATATTGCATGTAATTGTATATGTCATATATGGCATGTAATTTTATTTATTTATTTTTGATAGGCAAGGTTTACTCTAGCGATAGAGTATTTCTACAGCCAATCGGCAAATTGAAGGTTCGAATCACATGAAGAGTAAGTAGGACACTATCGATTCTCTTGAGTGGAGCAATGACTTAAAAAAAATCTATAACCAATAAATTGAAGGTTTGAGTCACGTGAAGATTCTCACTCTTTTTTTTATATTATCATATCAAATTTGATATGAAGAGACGTGTATAGGAGCAAATTAATTTTATCAGATCGTACAAAAAAATTGATACACTATCAATGCACAAAATTTAAGCTCATTTGATATTAAGTTGGTTGATAATTTCATAAGGATATCCACGCATTCGAGGAAAACAACAATGAAAAAAAGAACAAAACAATCTTATAAATTGATTTAATTTACTCCCACATCGCATTATTCCAATGTATATACTCTTCTTATTCATACAATATTCCCTCTATTGTTATTTGTTCATATATTGCCAGAAAAGAACCAAACTCTGAAAGCTTCTCTAAGAGGTATCAAATGTAGCCAAGATCCTCAATTATATTTTGATCAAGGGACGATTATTCCAACAAATTTTTAACATTTTGTGTGTAAAAAGACAAAACAGCATTTCGGCAATAAGCATTGTGCCTCTAATACCAACAATACTGTGTATCTAACTCGGTGGCAGAGCTAGAGTATTAAGTACGGGTTCAGATGAATCTAATGGTTTTTGCTTAAATTTTGTACTTGTATTAAAAATTAATTAAATATGTATAAATATTTTATTACGAACCCAATAATTAAGACGAACTATCAATTCAAGTTAAGAACTCATAAACTTTAAATCTTGACTTCGCTTCTGATCTAACTTAGAACTATCAGAAATATTATAACTTTTTGCAGGTGTATGTGTCTTCCGAATATTTTACTTAAACAAATGTCTCGAGTTTGAGTTTGGAGAACCACTTTGTTGGAAGTGTTTTACCCTCCTTAATGAGCATTATGGCGTAAATTGGATTTGTTGGGTTAGTGAACTTCGAAAACTATATGCTTAAAGAATAAAAGTACTAGAAATCTTGCATCGTTTCTTCTACCATAATTCCAACAAACCTAAAGAATGGGGTAACAAGTTTTAATGTGTTTAAAAGTGTAAGATAAAATTTGGAAAATGTAGAACTTGATCATAGTTCTTGAATTCTTTCTCATATATTACCAAAAAATAAAGATCTGAAACAGCCTCTCTAGTCCTCCGGATTAGCCGATTAGGGGTAAGGTCTGCGTACACACTACCCTCCCAGACCCGTAGAATTTTACTAGGTTGTTGTTGTATATTACCAAAAAATAATGTTAACAAATAACAAAAATATATACAAAATATAATACCTATTTAGAAAAGTAAGCACTAGTTTTTGTAATACAAGAAAAGAAGTACATAATTTTTTAAACCAAAGATTGGTGGTCCAGCTATTTGGTAAATCTCACTAGAAATTCACTCCTGATTTTGACTAAGAGACAAAAGAACAATGATCATGGACTAAGAGAACAATCCATATGGGAATCTTGAGTAACATGGATCTCTCCAATAGCATTTTCTTAGTTTATACTAAGCATTCTTAAATAAAATGTTAAAAGAGTTTAACTACTATATCGTCGATGTAAAAGATTCAAACTATTCAGTCACGTAGAAGATAATGGTAGGTAACTGTCCAGAAAAGGTGAGATTATTACAAGCCTGGAAAACAAAGCAGGTTACACAATGTCTGTATAAACGATAACGACTACGCCTCAATCCCAAACAAGTTGGGATCGACTACGCCTTAGTCCCAAACAAGTTGGGGTCGACTACGCCTTAGTTCCAAATAAGTTGGGACAGGTATATGAATCCTCACTAACCGTGTTACTAAGTTAAATTGAATATTAAAAAGCATGGAGGAAATGACAAAGTTGTAACCACCTTTGTGTTTTTTAAAAAGTCTCATAAATAGTCTTTTTTCATTGTAATTGTCAAGTTATAGAACTTTGCAGCCAACCTATTCTAAACTATACTTAATTAAACTCTTAATAACTGAGAGATATTTGTGCCAACCTATTCTAAACTATACTTAATTAAATTCTTAACAACTGAGAGATATTTGTTAGTTCATTGTTATAAATTATCTCCACAGCATTTCTTTAGGCAGAGACTCTCATTTCCTACATCTTCTGTAGTTTGTAAAACAGAAGATGTGTCCAACAATACTTCCTTATTCACCCAACTCTTGCCTTAGAGCAGGAAATGGAAGATTTTCATCTGAAAATTGCAGAGGAAAATTACCTATAAGAGCTGAAGTTCTTACAGTTGCACCTAAGAAGAAGGGACAAAGTAAAATCCATGAATTATCAGTACAAGGAATTGCTCACACTCATCAACGTGTTCGCGAAGTTGTTTGGAGGCAAACACATGTTACAAATGATTGTTATAGAAAGCCAAGTTTTGATCCTATGTTTCTTGAAGAAGCTTATGAATTATGCAGGAAAATTTGTGCAGAATATGCTAAAACTTTCTACTTAGGTTCATCTCTTGATCCCTTCTCCAAGATTGACATATGACAAATAGTATAATATCAAGTTATACGTGATAGATATCTCTTTCTTGTTACAATTTATGGCTTCGAATTTTGCTATAATTGCTAATGTGCTATTAAGTTACACTTTCAAAGTTTTCATTTTAATGGTTATATGACTAATGTCCTAATACCTTGTTGATACTATTGTTTGTTTATTGCTCCCTTTTCTGTTCTTGAGCCGAGGGTCTACCTGAAACAACATCTCTACCTTCATAAGGTAGGGGTAAGGTCTGCATACACACTAACTTCCCCAGACCCCATTTGTGGGATTCCACAGGGTTTGTTGTTGTTGTTATCTCCGAGTTTAACCTCCTTATGACTAAAGTTCAATTTGATCATGTTGCAGGAACTAAACTGATGACTGCAGAGAGACAAAAAGCAATATGGGCTATCTATGGTAAGCTATAGTGATAGAATGATCCCAAGTTTTAAACAAATTACTAGGCCTTAATAGTAAGGTCTAAATTAACAATATCCAGTATTGGAATTGAAGCAAAGATTGTATGGAACTTGTATTTGATCTATATCTTGAAAGTTGAACTGAAAATTGTTCTGCTTCTTTTTTTTGAAATAGATGCAGAAGGACAGATGAACTTGTCGATGGACCGAATGCTGACTACATGAACAACACTGCTCTTGATAGATGGGAAGAAAGATTAGAAGACATTTTCAACTGCAGACCTTATGACTTGCTTGATTCTGCTTTAACTGATACCATTTCCAACTTCCCTTTAGACATCAAGGTACAAAAAGAAATTCAATATCCCCTTCATTCTTGTTAAAAATAGACTAAACTGTTTAGTAAGTTGATACAAATTTTCGCGATTATGATATGTAGCCATTCAAGGACATGATAGAGGGAATGAGAATGGACACGAGGAAAAGCCGATATGCAAATTTCCAGGAACTATATATGTACTGCTACTGTGTGGCTGGAACAGTTGGACTAATGAGTGTACCAATAATGGGAATTGCACCAGAATCTCCAGTTTCAGCTCAAACTGTATATAACTCAGCACTTCATTTAGGCATAGGGAATCAACTTACTAACATTCTTAGAGATGTTGGAGAAGAGTAAGTTCACATTTAGGCCAATTCTTGGTAGTGTAAATCCAACTTGCCATGTTAGATTATCTAACCATTTTTGCTACTGATCTGTTTTAGTGCATTGAGAGGAAGAGTTTATCTGCCACAAGATGAACTAGCACAGTATGGAATATGTGCCGAAGACGTGTTTTCGAGAAAAGTCACTGATCAATGGAGGGAATTCATGAAAGAGCAGATCAGAAGGGCAAAATTCTACTTCAACTTGGCTGAGGAGGGTGCTTCTCATCTTAACAAAGCTAGCCGTTGGCCGGTAAGTTCACTTTCAAAAAGTTACAGTATTAAGTATTCAATTCAAGATAGGCAAAGGCTAATCAAGATTCATGTATATGACAAAACCACACACAGAAAGTTGTGAAAATAAAGGAAAGGTTTAACTACATTTTTCATCCTTGTGTGTGAGTGCGTGTTTGTGATAAAGGTCTCCCACCAACACAGGTACCAAGTAACCAAGTAACTCTGGTCTTTGCCCGACAAGGCTTAGTTAGATCGGAAGAAATCACCTAATGCCTTTTGTCACTGTTGGAATTTGAACTCTGATTTCCCATAATTTTCACCCACTTTATTGACCGCTATACCACGCTCTTGGGTGCAGTTGTGTTTTTGTGTTTCAAAGATCATTTCACATACTCTTACAATATGGACATAACCTTCCTAGACTTTGTGGACTAAAGTGAAATGGTCAAATTTTGCATCCATACCAACTCTAGATGTGATTCAGTCACTCAAAATTAGTGTTCATACAGGTTAAAAACACTTTTGTTTCACAAACAACATTAATATGACCAAATTATCTTCAATGAAAAGTTAAAATAATTTGATTCAATTCAAACGTTCATGGAAGTTATTACTTAAGTTTTTTGTCCCAAACAGGAAACATAAGGATATTCCATTTGTTACGTTGTTCAGATCGATTAGAAGGTATCGAAATAGCTAGAACTGAATGCAAAATGTATACACCTAGGTGGTGGTGGGCATCTAATCGGCTATATAGTATAGTTAGTGGTCGAAAAGATCCTATATTTATGACCAAGAACTTGTCTTTCCTCTTGTTCTCATGACACGAGCGGACAACAGCCATGCAAAGCCTAATTCAACTCGAGGATAGTGTGTACCTAAACCTAAAAAAACAACACTTATGATGTCCTGTTTTTACTAAGTCTTGATCAGTTTGTTATATGTTTTCTTGGGTGCAGGTTTGGTCATCCTTAATTTTGTACAGGAAAATTTTGGATGCAATAGAGGAAAATGATTATGATAACTTAACAAAGAGAGCTTATGTGGGGAGGGCCAAAAAGTTGGTAACTTTACCTGTTTCATATGTTAAAGCTCTATCACTGCCAAGTTTGGCCATTCAATAGACAAAATACAGAAAGTTGTAAGGTGTAAAGATAATTATTGTATTGTATTAATATAGAAGGAAATGCCATTCTCTGCTTGAAAAAACTCCAAATTTGTCTTGAATTCTATGATTAAATCAAGTTATTGACACATGCAAACGAAAGTCTTTTAATTTATTATGTTTTAGAAGATATCAGGTAAGTTTCACATAGACAAAACATGTGGACTTAAAAACATACCACATGCCAAACTATTTACCAGACGTTAGGTCATAAAAGATAGATTAAACTCGACAATCTTAAGTTTAACACTTAATCGCAACTACTATTAGCCAATCACTAGCTTTTGTTATAATAATATCGTAAACGCAAAGAGAAAGAAGAATGTGATGGAAAATTATTTTTTTCTGGTCTAGCCTTTAAGTGATTCCGGAGAATCACTCTTGCATTTTCTCTCCTCTTTTTTTTTTGTATCTTGTGTTGTTGTCACTACCTGTCGCCTCCTTCTTCTCATCTTTTCTTCAGCCGAGGGTATTTCGCAAACAGCCTCTCTGTCTTTCCAGGGTAAGGATAAGGTTGCGTACGTTCCACTCTCTCCAGAACTCACTTATGAAAATACGCTAGGTTTGTTATTGCTCTTATTGTTATGTACCAATTAAGCAACTTTTTCCATCCCGATAATTGAATCATTTATGACTTGATAGTTCAATTTAATGATCCCCACAACAGTACAATTAACTTTAATAACTTCCACTAATTAAAACATATATTGAGTGATTGATGCAGCAAACTAGAATTGGCTGCTGATTAATCCTGTGAAATCGCACATACACTAGAAAGACGTTTAGGCAAGTCTTTTTTATAATCAACTTGAATATAACCACTTTGCAAAATTGAAAAAAAGAGTGCAGACTGAGCAAGGGATAAGAAAATAAATTACTCGAGCACCCATTATAAGGTAAAAATAATATCTTGCCTCTACAGAGCTCACACAAGAGATATCGTCTTTCTACAGGGGGGACAAAAATATCAAGGAAGGAAATGATGGTCCTTTCTACTAGTAACCAAAAAAATATGTAACGAAAAGAAAACGGTTGAACATTGTTTGTTGGAAATGATACATGCAGTAGTGACTCCGTTATCGGTTTAACTGTCTTTTCACTGCATTTCCATGAAGTTTCAGGAGAACTCTGAGAGGAAGAACACGTCACCTGCCCGATGTACATGCTTCATGTAATCGCAGTATCGTGATACTATAGCAGTAATAACTATAGAACTCCTCGGAAGCTCACCAAGTTTAGCAAGACCTGCTGCAATAAATCACCAAGTTTCTGTGGCTTCATCATAAGAAGTAATCTGGCGTTCTTCGGGTTACATCTGGTTCCCCTCTTCTAGGAGCTGGTTCAAACTACAAGAAGAAGAAATTTATTTCAAACAAGAAGAACAATAATCTTTTTGTTCCAATTTATATGGCAACATTTCCTGTTTAGACTGTTCCAAAAAAATGACACCTTTTTTTATTTGGAAATCTCTAACTTTAAACTTTCTATTCCACAGTTAATGACATGCTCTTTATAGCCATAGAAATGTCATAGCATGTTCAAGACAACAAGTTCTAAGAAAACTTTTGGTATGTCTGGAAAAAATTTCTTAGACTTTGTGTCTAGTCAAGCACTACCATATAAAATGAAACGGAGGGTGTAACAATTCTCAAGCTAAGACAATATTATTTGCAAAAACTACTCGTCTGCCATCTTGGAAAATAGCAGTTCGTGAGAGAGAGACACCTGAATGAATGTATGTCCATTGCAGTCGTCAACTTCCAAGATGGATGCCATATTCCCACAGCGGTAGCAATAATTAGGGGCACTAAATATGGTAACCACTTTTTGATCCTGCAACAAGAAAGTGGTTAAATCGGTCTCTCTTGGATCAAATTTGCACGCAAAATATATATATAAGGTCTATAGGACTAGTTACATGTGCCCAATTGAATCCCTCCATGACCAGTTGGTGTGCTCTCACAATTAGCTTTAAGTTGTTGGTGTGGTTAAACTGCTCAGATATATCCTGTTAGAATACAAAACACGATATCCACAGCTTCATTAGCTCATACGAACAAATAAGAACCACTAGATACGTCAAAAAAAATTGAAGTGATACAGAGTAGGTGTGTTACTTGGCCAAATGTATATCCAGCACCCCTGGGTGAAATACCCCAGCCGCAACGATCATCAGGATCAGACCACAAAAGATCACACATAGCCCCTTCATGTGGAACTTCTTGGACTCGGTCAAAATTACGTATATTATCAAGAGTTTCAATAGATGGCGACAAACCACCATGGAGGCAAAAAATTTCGGATTCAACCTAGAAAGATTCCAGAAAACCTGTCAGTACAATTTCAAGACCACAAGAACTTCGGGGGAAAAAAAAAGCAAGTTTAAGATATAAACAAGAAATTGCACAAGAAGCACATCTTTCCTCCTGAAATTATACAGAGAGAAAACCTATATCCATCAACAACAAGCAAGCATTGCAATAACGGCAACAGTGATGATATTTGGCATGTTGGTGCAGTGCTAGTTAGTTTAACTTCAGTCAAAACGCAAGGCCAAAAATAAATCAGTAAGTTTTGTTCTTCCCATCACCGCTCCACCAGATGGGCTAACTTCAGTCAAAAACGCATGGCCAAAATTAAATCAGTAAGTTTTGTTCTTCCCATCACCGCTCCACCAGATGGGGAGAGAGAAAGGGGACAGAAAGGAGCTCTTTGAATAGTTAATTACATGCCAATTAGCAACACGTCTCCATCAAACAAGGATTGATGATTATGTCATACACAAGCTTAAATACTATCTATTCGGCAATCAAAAAAGGGCAGTCCGGTGCACGAAGCATCCCGCATTTACGCAGGGTCCGGGGAAATGCCACCCAAGGGGTGTGATATAGGCAGCCTACCCTGATGCAAGCATCAATGGCTGATTTCACTATTCGGCAATCAAAATGCTTACAAATTTATATTTTGATAATGTTCAATATACACTTATAAATTAGCTGCTATTCCCTTGGCAAAATATCTTGACATTCTCAGAGTGCTAAATGCAAAATTCATATCTGCGTACATACTACCCTCCCCAGACCCACTTGTGAGATTACACTGGGTCTGTTGTTGTTGTTGTACATTTGGGAAAAAGCTTCTCTGAGATAATTTTGTCTCGTACAAGCAAAACCAAGTTGAAATGCATAGAATGCGAGTAATGTAGGTTGCAGAACACTTTGAACATCAGAATGGAGCTCCGAATGTGATTTTGAACCACTAAAAATGTGTTCCCAAATAAGGCCTACATAAAATCTACAAGTCATGTACAAAAACAGCTCATTGGGATGCCCAACATATTGCCGAACCAAATTAGTTTTTTATTTTTTCAATGAAGTAAGTGAACTAGGTTATCCCAATAAGTTCGAATCACATGTTCAAACATATGAACATTTATGCCTAGAGAAAATGTAATATCACTTCTTCCCACCAAATTCAGGAATAGTCAACAACCTAGCTTATTTCGCAAAGCTAGTTTTCCTTCATCAGAAACATGTGCAACCTGTCATTGCTTTTACCATGAAAAGCAGCAACTTCATAGTATGATAATACTATTAGTGCCCCTCCCTTGAGTTAAGAAATACATAAAAGCAAGTTATGGGATGCTTAATTCAACTTAGAACACAACGAATTGGTGTTCAACTTCAAGGCCATCTCAATATAATTCCATGACAATATTAAAAGGTCATTGAATTTCCATAGCCCAAGATTTAAGCATCAGCATCAGCTAAATACGTATTAAAAAGAGAGAAACACAAAGAGACATAAATGTAAAACAAAATTAATAGATAGTACTCGTCCACAAAATCAACATAACTAAATCGAGGAAATAATACGAACCAAAGCCGTGAGAGGGAAATAGTCAAATAGATCTGTGAAAGTCTTCCACACATTGGCATTACCATATCTGTAAAGGGCAAATGCAGTCAGTCAGTTACACCACTCCACCCCCGAAAACAATAAAGTTATGAGACAATGCAACCAAGAAAATGTATAAAATAGGAGGACTCACTTTCGTAAACATTCATCATAAAACCCATACACCTGAGTAATCTGCAAGATGTAAACAGACAATCAGAGCTCAAAATCTAAACATGAACCAAGCCCCAATCCAAAATAGAAATGGAAGAACAAGTATTTGTAATGCAACTCAAAAGGGATCCATTTGATGCAAAATGTAAATAAAGAAATCCTAATATAATTATATATACCTGACGACTCTCATGATTTCCCCTCAAAATTGTAATCCGCTGAGGATACCGAACTTTGAGAGCTACCAAAAGCTGCAAAAACGAACAAGTTAATATTCAAAATGACACCATCACTAGCAAAGTAAGCACGACACTGCTTTGCCCTAAACAATTGAGATATTGGCGCACAACAAAATCCTCCTACTTCTATCCATGAAGAAGTAATAAATCCCCTCTAACTGCACCGATTCAGAAAAGTGTCAATTCGGACCCCATGAATGTACCAGTTTCACTCAAATAGTACACCAATGAAAAAGCTTTGCAAACTTCAGATTTTAGTGGAAAGCATAGAACATATCTCCAAGTCTTAAAGACCACCTCCAAAAAATCATCCCCTCCGAAGCATCTTCCCAAAAAGGTCAACACGATAAGAAGGGAAGAGAGATGTCCAGGGCCTACTGAAGGAAATAAGTAAGCACGGCACTGCTTTGCCGTAAGCAATTGAGATATTGGTGCACAACCAAATCCTCCTACTTCTATCCATGAAAAAGTAATAAAATCACACTAATCGCATTTGGACGTTTAAGAGCTAAAAAAACCTCACCGTTACTGTTTCAACAGAATAGTATCCACGATCTACATAATCTCCCATAAATAGATAGTTAGTGTCAGGACACTGCAAATAAAGAAAAAACAGAACATATTAGAAAAACAACTTTGACTGCCATCGCCTTCATTAAAGTATAGGCATTACAAAATACAAATCATTCTAAAATAAAAAGAAGCTAAAAGTTATCAAGAAATTCACTACAATAGAACCCCAATTGTTTTTTTCCCTCTTTATAACTACTCCCTCTGTCCCAGTTTATGTGACCCTTTTTGCTTTTCGAGATTCAAACTATGTAAACTTTGACCGACATTTTGAAAAACATATTTTCATCATATTGACATGAGAAGAATTGCAATTGATAGTACATTAGTATAGTTTTAGAATGTCTAAATTTTAACTTTTAAAAATCGAGTTAATATAGTCCAACTTAGCTTCAAAGATTAGTCAAATTGACTCTCGAAAGCCCAAAAGGTTCACATAAACTGGGACGGCGGGAGTAGCATTTTATAGCTCACTAGCCATAAAAAGTCAACAAACCCTAAGAGCATGTTAATCAAATGACCAGCCATCTCATAGGATTTCTAAGGATATTAGGTCCTTGATCCTTCCCTTGCATATGGTTTTGTATAGCCCTCGGCTTATGTGAAGGAGTTAAACTACAGTCCCATCCTCGGGGAGAGAGAGAGAGAGAGAGAGAGAGAGAAAGAGTGATTATAGAAACAAATATATACTTCAATAGTTAGATAACAATATATGCACCCTTGTTTATCTCTAAAAACCATATTGAGAACAATTTCCCCTTCCTCCTTCAGCACGCACACACAGAGAGCGAGTGAGAGAGAGTCTTTACCAACCAAATACCTAACATGTTTTCAAATGCTCATTGCCACCGAAAGAGGAAGTGAAAATTAAAAGGCAGTTGTTCTTGCCTAAGCAAGAACCTAGTGACTAGTCCCATAAAGATAAACAAAATCCAGAAAGACAAAGCAAAGGACAAAAGTGCAGGTACCTTCCCACCAATACGAAAAAGCTCAGCAAGATCATGGAACTGCCCATGAATATCACCACATATAGTCACAGGGCTTTTCACTGGCTGCAGCAGGGAAAGTTAAAACCATTCAATCCTACAATAAAATAATCATGCACTTTCTAAATCTTTCTAATAAGACATAAATGTTAAATCTGAAAGCCTGAGAGTTCTCTCAGCTTGATAAGAGAAAAATTTGTTTTTAAGTTCGGGCTCATACAATGAATCAGTATGATCTTGTATCAGATATAAAATCAGATTAGGTACTGTTTTAAGTATATTAATGTAGGCTGAAGCCTTGGTTACAAGCTTGTGGACTAAAGCTTCAACAATCTAGAGAAAATAACAATATTTTATCAGAATACACCTCTCTTTGCACCTCTCATACACCTATATTTAAAGTTTTACACCTCATTGCAATGATGTGAAAGAAAATAAACAGACTTTTTGTAAAGAAAGAAAACAAACACAAATTCCTTCTCAACAGATAAAACAAACACAAATATCCCTGCAGAGACAGATCACGACCATCTTTGTTACCGTGTGAAACTTGAAAACAAATTAACAAAGTAATTAACAAGCATAATTTGGTGGGGAGGTCTTAATTCAAAACAAAAGGAGGAATTTTAAGTCCCGGGCAAGGCCCGTCCTCCCCTCCCAAAAATGAAAACAAACAGCCGCAAAGAAAAAGAGAAAAGGCAATCTTTAAAAGTACAGTACCTGCACGTTGCTTTCATCCATTAAGATCTCTTTTGCTTTCCCGCATAATCCTCTTACCTAGTGACATTAAAATAAAATAAAAGTAAAAAACCCGGCAGATTAAAAATGTAACACCTTTTTTTTACATAGCAAGAAGCCTTAAAGTAAGGCAAATTAAGAGAAGACTACACGCAACAAGCCATTGACAAGAGCGGCCATAGACATATGCTCGAATGTTGTAAGCTCAAAAATGTAACAAGTTCGATTTTGAAGAATGTTCATCGGGCTATCCCAAATATAAGTTTTAAAATCAAGTTTAGCAGAAGAGCCAAAGTATTGCTACAAACTTCTATTTAGACTACTTTCTTTTGGCACGATTAACCACTGGACGCGCTAATTTATCAGATCACTAGTCACTACAGGAATAGAGAAATGCACAGATGGGAACCCTTCTTTTTGTTTTTATTAGAGGGTATGTAATGCCAACCACCATCTTTCAACTTGAAAAACTATTACTATGGCAAGATTACAAGTTCATGAAGACATAACATGAATCACTTGCTGATTAAGAAACATGTTCGAGTATATAAGCTTAAACACAGTTAGACTTCGGCAAGTTATCATTAGGATCTTGGATTGCCTGAAGAAAAGAGAATCAAGACAAATAAGAAGAAAATGTAACCTGACGACATGAACCATTTGTATGTCGAAAACAAGTTGTAACTTTAAGGTAAAAGAACAGCAATACCTAACCAAGTTTTCCACTTGATTTTGTGAAAAATAAGAAAAAACATATTGAGGCTCTTATAGTAACAAAAATATACTGTCTCGGTATATTTCACTGTTTTACAGCTATAGGTTGGAGCCATTACCAAACGACTGAAATTAATCAATCATTCATAAAAAAATTATTTTTTTAAGCTAAATTACAAACTTCACCAACTATTTTCTTCTATAACTATACTCAGTATGGAAATTATAACAAAGAAACTTAAAAGAAAAAAATAGGAAATTGAAAAAAAATTCAAATTTTGGAAATTACCCATATATCAATTCTGAAGAACAAAACAATCTGATTCAAATAATTTCCTCATCACCTCAAAAGTTCCAAAAGAGGAAAAAATATACCACACAGATTCTCAGATCAACAAACAAATCACGAAATGAATAAAAAGACATACAAAAAAACACAAAGAATAATCAAACTCAGATCCAAAAATCTTCCAAAATTCATTAAGGAAAGCAAAACCCGTTAACAAAAACAGCAATAAAATTCAAATGGGTAAAAGGTGAAATTTTACCTCTTGTTCAGATAAGGGCTTGCACTGCATAAGCTGAGCAATTTGCTCATCAAGATTTCCTTGAGATGACACCACTGGATCTAAGCTCATTTTTTTCCTTCTGGGTTTGAATCTTTTCTTCACAACAAGCACAAAAAATACAAAAAGATTGGAACTTTACCACAATTCACAGCAGAAGGGGAAATGGGGGTGGTGGGTTTGATTTGGTTTTTTGTTGTTCTTGTTCAGGTAGTATACGACATCGTTTTCTCAGCTCCACTCAAGAGAGAGAAAGAGAGAGGAGTGAGTGGTGGTGATGGAACCAAAGAAGGGGAAAATTGCAAAGAGCCCTCTTTAGCTTTATTTTTGTTCTTTTACTTTTTCAAGTAACTATTTTTCCTTCTTTATATATTTTTTATATACAATCAATATTTTTTTTATATATATATTTGACTAACGATTATAATTATTTTTATCGACTCATCAAATATATTAAAAGTCTCTTTTTCACTTGGTGTGTATTATCTGGTTTGGGGTCTCAACTCTAAATTGATTTATATTCTAACCGTATAAGGCCTCCAAGATGAAGAAATATATTCTACCAATTTTTTTTTTATTCTAAAAAGTTTAAAGCTACTTGAGGTCGAAATCAAGGTGGAAAAAATGTTAGTCATTCTATCGCAACATTTAAGGCTAAGTAAGTATGTCATTTTATAACTTTACTTTTTGGAAAAATAAACAAGTACTCATATAATTTAATTCCAATAAAAATTATTGATAGGCCTGATTCAAAAATTTTAAATTATTGAATGGCCTCATTCAAAATTTTTGAGTTTTAATTTTTTTTTATTTTTCGATAAAATATTAGGTCGCATGTAATAAAATAACCATTTTTTTATTTCTAAGAGTTCATAATTTGAGATGTTTTACATTTTGTTATAGAGCCCGTTTGGATTGGCTTAAAAAAATTATTCTTCAGCAGAAATAGCTTTTAAGCCAAACAGCAATAAGTTGGGGTTGCCTAACTTATTGCTTTTGGCTTGTTTTAAGCAAATTTTAACTTATTTTAAGTATTTTTTTACTTTGTCAAATACTTAAAAAAACTTTAAAAAAAGTTAAAAGCTAATTTGAGCGGCTTAAAAGTCAATCCAAACACCCTCATATTCGCCTTGCAGATTCTATGTACCTTGAAGAGATAGTTATAAGGTGAATTTATCTCTCCAAATTCACTTTTAAATTTTTTTCTAAATAAAGAATGATGCAGTTATGGCATATATCTACAAGAATGAACTCTCCATTTGGTCTATAGCAAGAGCCAATATCTTCATGTGTCTTTACTGTTCGTTCCGGAGGAGCATTAAAGAATTTTCTTTAATTCCAACACATCAATTGATCCTTAAATGACTAATACCTAGCAAATCCCAAAAGGCAAACAATGATTGTCTAATATTTTTGCTCGAACTCTCAACCTCATGTTGAAAGCAAATGAATTTTAACATTAAAACAATCTTCACTCGTTACACAAATAAATCAATAAGCTTTATCAACAAGGATTAATGTAAACTAGTAATGATTATTTCATTCTTAAACTGAAGTTTTATATTCGAGTCTTAGGTTTGAAGTCATTTTTGTTAGGGAATATTTTATCCCTAATATGGACATCGACTAATTCTAACTTGAAAACCAAACGTAAAAGAGTTGTAGATAGATGTGAGAGTCTCTCTCTCTCAAAAAAATTATATCTCTTCCCAGCTCCCACACACTTTAATTTTTACTTTTTCAACTCAGCCTCCTTGAATGCCCAGACCTCCCAACGAGTCCTAACATCTCTAGTCATGTATCTTCTCTCTCTGATCACGAACCACCTGACATTGGAATCATGTAAATTGTTGATCCCGCCTCACCTGCTTTAAATGCAACTTTCTTACACATACTGGTCTCCAACACGCAATCCTCCTCCTTTCTAACGGCAAACTATACTATCAACAAGGAAATTAACCTCTCAGATGAAAGCACCAACTGTGAAATTGATGATGATAATTTTATTTCACTCACCACCTCTAATAAATCTAGACTATACTCCATATGGTAGTTTTCTATTATTGTCAAAGGTTTTGGGAAAAAAGGACACCAGATTCTCCGAAACAAAATTACCTCACTTTGGAAGTCCACTGAGGATCTCCCATTAATCGACCTAGGGTCTGATTTCTTCCCAATCAAACTTAAAAGGGAAGAAAACATGCATAAAGCTCGTCATGGCGGACCTTGGTTTATTCCCAATTACTTTCTCTCCCCCACCCCCCTTATTAGTAGTCGAAGTAAAGGCCAACATGAGATCAAAGTCAAGTGTCGTATATTCGCTCTCTGTTCAACAAAGGCCATTGATATTCCCTTACTTCTCAAGTTTTAAATTTTATGAGCCCTTCGATTGTATCCCATAATAAAATCTCTCTAATAAACATCTTGTCGATGATTCGATTTTAACATATTATTTAGAATCTTCGTGTGCGCTTTTCGCTTTCGAAAATAAAATCAAAATTTATCGCTCCCAACACACAACTCACATACTCGGCACTGTGGGTTCACCTACCTGAACTTTCCACATAGTTTTATGATTTAAAAATCCTACCACGAGTAGGTTCTAAATTAGGACAACTACTGAAAGTAGATACTTGCACTTCGGCAACCACCAGAGGAAGGTATGCCCGTATTTGTATTGAGGTTCCACTAGAAAAACCACTCAAAATACATATACACATAGCAACCATAAGCAGACATTGATATATGAATGCCTTAATTTACTATATATTAAATGTGGCCATTTTGGGCATACAACATGGAATTGTTACTACGTCCTTAACTCACATACACATCTACTCCATACTGCTAATACACCTTCATCACCTACACCACATACATACCACCTACCAGTATAAGCATAGTGAAACACTGACACTTTTCAAAAGAAATCAAACATACGATACAACAACCGTCCATCCAACATCTACAACGAAGAATTGCAATCCTTCAAACCACCCTTGAACACACGAGCGATAGGGCTGGAGAAGGTGGTGACCGCCCACATGGAAACAACCTCACCAAGTATGTCCTCAAACCCTAATGGGCCATCCCCAGTCCATTTAACACCGGCTAAAGCAATATTGGGAAAAAATGCCATTACAACTATAATTAATCGATTATCCTCGTTAGAAAATATTGATCTAAACTTAACCATAGCAGATCTTGCCTCTAATAGCCCAATGCTTATGTCCTCATCTGCCAAGCCCATCCAACCTAATGAATCCAATATAAACAAAGACACACTTCCTAATGAGAAGCAAAACAACCACTCAACAACAGACCAACAGCCCATGTCCACCAATTACTAGCAAAGTCATACCACTTATGACCATCTCTACCTATAGCACATAAAACCATAGTATTATATCCTGGGCTGGACACGCCACATAGCCCTGAAAAACCATGTCAAATTAATATTACACCTCATGACAAAACCACTAATCCTAACGAATTAAAGGTTGACACATCAATCCACCAAATAGTAACTTCATTTACTCCGCCAAACTCAACGAACCATAGCACACAAAATTTGCATGCTACATTACCCATCCATCAAACCAACCCTACTACATCTCTACTACCATTTAAACATAATCATTCCCACTCACGTGAAAATTCTTATGCAAATCCAAACATCTAATCTTCTGAGATATATGAACAGAACTCAAAATACATACAACTGTCCTTACCCTTCATTAATACTACACCTGTACCATCTACCAATCTATCTTGTACTTAATCTATTACTACATCTAACGTAAATTCTCCAGAAACTAAGCGTGCAGTGTCCCGCCTTCCCCTCAACCCACAACAACATGTACTTGAGGGATACCATCAACGCAAACAATCAATTCTTCCACCTCCCCTGACACAACTCCATGACACCTTAGGACTCCTAAACCATGCTCTGATACCATGTTTGTCACGCCCCGAACTAGGGGAGCATTACCGACGCTCAACCAAGTAAACCCGGTCGAGCAAGCCCACTTTACATTAACATCTCATCATAACTCATTCATGATTTATCAAAACATCATTAGATCATGACTTTTAAATTGAATACATTTGGCTCAATGGCCTACAATCTTTCTCATGATGGGTGCGTAGCCTCATAAATACTGTGAACATAAATGCATGACAAAACTCAAATACTTAATTACATTACCCACAGTGTACATGGAGCTTCTATGACAATAGATACATAAGTACATAAAAAAAACTAGACTCGAATACCCACTAGAACTATAACGGGCTCACCATTATCTGTTGGGGAAAAGGGTGTACTGCTATCACTAATCAATGTCACCTGGTGTGAAATCACCTGCATCCATTAAAAGATGCAGTGCCCCCGCCAAAAGGGACGTGAGTACATGTGGAATAGTACTCGTATGTAAGGCAAAGAGAACGACATATGAAGTTATGGTAACTCAACTAAGAGGCAAATGAAGTACTTCAAGAAACTACGAAAACATCCCATAGAGTCACATTTCAAGTCTTATTATACTTGCATCATTCTAAACTTCTTTTAGGATTAACTGAGCCATATGAACTATACGTGGAATATATAATATAATGTAATTGAAACAACATGTACAAACAAGGGCAATAAAAGTGGCACTTATTGTCTGCGTTAACAATGTGTTTCACTAGACCGTCCATATCCCTCTCTTATTTTACATTTATACATTCACATGTGCGTCTCATTGACCATCCATAGTGTTTACATATCATATTATACACCTATGCATCTCATAGACCGTCCATAGTATTTATTCATACCGTACACCTATACATTTCATACACAATACACCTATGCATTTCATAAACCATCCATAGGATTTCATACATAATACACCTATGTGTTTCATGGACCGTTTATAGGATCACATATACAATACACTTATGTATTTCATAGACCGTCTATAGTATTCACATATTATATTATACACATATGCGTTTCATAGCCCGTACATAGGATCACATATATTTTATTATACACCTATGCGTTTTATAGCCCGTCCATAGGGTCCATAAACACATCATTATGCACATAACCATATATAAACTAAAAGCGACATGATTAACATTATATTTAAGGTCATAATTTTCCGTATCATTGGAATACTTCATGTTCATACTCATCATGGAGAAACACAACTCATTACATTAGCACATGCATGGTGAATCAATAAGTCAATTTCAATGGCACATGAGCACAATTTCTTTTCTTATTCATCATCATTTAGCATATGACATCTCCCTTTCATCTCGTTATTTACTCACTTATCATCTTGAGGTCATTAGCTAAGTTCATGATTCTTGGGGACTTAACATCGAAGTCATTTGCATTTATTATTTTAGAAGCGTACATAGAATGATTGAAACCATTGAAACATACAATGCCTCATAATTCTCATATTGGCAAGCGGCCATATTTCATGTTCATACTATCACTTACTTGTACTTGTCATGAGTGATCGTAGAACATTAAGAGCATTTAAAACATTTAGGAACACCATAGCCTTTACTCATGAGAACGTAAGAGCTTATAACACATTGGAAACAAAAGTACAAATACGTTCATCTCATAACCTTTTACAACATATATCACTTCATTCGTACTTTCAACCACTTACAACATCATTATTTTATTGGCTCTCTTGACCATACATATGACTCTTCTTTCATGGCACAATGTCCGCATTTCATATTTCACACTTTCATTTCTTTACTTTCAAGGATTATTATCATAAACATCAACATGTAGAGTATTCTTGAAATGTATTTTCCCAAGAGGGTAATACACAGTTTCAACTCAAGAATAATATGTAAGAA
This sequence comes from Nicotiana tabacum, assembly GCF_000715075.1. Lineage (NCBI taxonomy): Eukaryota > Viridiplantae > Streptophyta > Magnoliopsida > Solanales > Solanaceae > Nicotiana > Nicotiana tabacum. The sequence continues at coordinate 126,189,845 of NC_134088.1, read as the reverse complement.
CTCGAAACATATTGGAAATACCTACCAAGCATGACATTAGTTAGAACAACCACATTTGGATATGACTTGAGTGCATAAGCTTCTGGACAATTCTATTTTCGAAGTCAATTTGGAACAGTTGAATCAAGGCTCATTTCATAATCTTTCACACGTTATTTCATTTCATTGGCACTATTGGCCACAAGTATAACTTTCATTCTTGGCACGATGGCCACACTTTATATCCCCAACTCACTCCTTTCACTTTCAATCATCTTTATAGATTATCAACAATAAATCATCTCTAATCACGGATTTCATTACACACACGAGTAATTAAAAGTCTTAAGAACATCGAGATTTCTTACACAATTTGGCATAATAGCCTTCATTCGAAACACGACTTAAAGTCATAACATCTTAACATACATCCCATACTTGAACACATTCTCGTATGATATCATAATAGGACAAGAGTGTTCGGAACACGTTTTGAACATATACCTTTCGATGTAAAGCTTATTCGGAATAGTCATTTTATAATAAATAACTCGGGACTTACAAGAACATCATAGGATTCAATTATAGGAGAGAAGTTTAGCCAACATACCTTGCTTGAGCTTTCCTTAGATTACCACAACGTCCCAACACTTCTAGCAATTCCAATCAACTAGAGATATAACAAAATTGAGCCATAATAAGGGAGAGATTCATAGTTTCAGCTCACTTAGGCATTTCATCAAGCACTAGGTGTGTAAATTACACTACAAGATTCTTCTACAAGATTTTCTTCAATCCACAACCCATTCAATACCAAGAGTTTACTCATATTAGCTCAATCACCTTCCCATCATCCTTATATTTACATGCATGCAAAAATAGCAACTCTCATACCCAAGAATCACACTCCCAATTTTCTATCTTCTGCCCAAACTCGAAATTGAAAACTAGGGTTAGAATCTTATCTCTTGGGTGAAGATCTTGTGAGATTTCCTTGTTGAATTTCAAAGCTTAGACAAGGATTGCTAGAAAAGGGGCTCTCTCTCTCTCTCTCTCTCTCTCTCTCTCTCTCTCTCTCTCTCTCTCTCTCTCTCTCTCTCTCTCTCTCTCTCTCTCTCTCTCTCTCTCTCTCTCTCTCTCTCTCTAGAAAACTCTCACTTATCTCTAAAAAGATCAAAATTTTGCTCCAAAATAAGCTTCAAGGGCTTTTAATCAAATTGGGGTCGGATTATAAAATCAGAAAATGGACCCTCCGATCTTAATTCTATGGTCGCAGAATGTACCGCAGATCTCGTCTGTGGTCCGCAGACTGGACCGCAAAATGGTCCTCCAAATCTGGACTGGACTGGACAGCTGTGCAATAGATCTGCGGTCCGCAGACCACTTATGCGCCCGCAGAGTAGACCGCAGAATCACTCTCCAAAATTCTTCATGCCAAGTATGCGACGAATGTGCAGACCACGAAACAACTATGCGATCGCATAATGGACCGCAGAACAACCTTCAAAATTCAACAAATTCTTTGCTCAAATCCGCGATGATTATGCGGCCCACGAAATGGTTTTGCTGTCGCGAAACTGACCGCATAATCGCCTTCTTCAGCCAAAAACTTCCATCAACTCCTCAGTGCATTCTTCAACCCAAAAAGTTCATACCTTTCTACAATCCTCAAACACGTAAGCCTACCTCGGCACCACGGAACCTTAAATTCCTTGGCAAAATTTTACGGGACCTTACAACCTCTCAACAGTAGACAATGGACCAACCACTCCAATTGTGGTTGAAGATGGGATTACAAGGTTATGCTCTCATCTTCACACTATAACTCAACAACAAAGAGGTGATCCTTCTAGTCAAAAACCCCACTCACTTAGCGGAGATAGTAACGAAAGGGATGAGATTTGGCATGGAAGCCTGTGTCCAAACCTAGTAGTACACAATGCAACCCCCTCTAATGGTGGATCTTCATCCATCAAGCTCCCAAATACCCTAGTGGACGTACCCCATGTATCCTCCAACCCAACAGATTAAGCCAACCATGAACCTCTTTCCCTTCTATCCTCCCCACCACAGGGGACAAATATATACCTTTGGTTCCAACCCATCAACTCATTCAATCTTTTCTCCTCCTATGCCATACCCAGCAACCCTTACGACCCTCTGAACCCACTAGACAGTCATATCCACCAACACCCATCCCTCTCCAAACGCACTAGACATTTAAACTAGGCAGAAGTTAGCAGAGATTCTAGCACAGATGAGGGAAACCCGGACGGAATTTTTATGGTTAAAGGGCATACAACTCTACAACCTCAAGGAGTAGTACGAAAAAAAAAATTATACTCAAATGTCCGCCAGAACAAGAAACATGTAGCCTAAATTTTTGAGTGACGACCAACCGCGAAGCCAAGAAATATAGTTCATAATTCTGACGCTTCACCCGACTCCAAATGCCATGGATCAGGAGCAGACGACAATACTAGCCGCCCATCTCCAGATCCTAGACCCAACTGAGCTTACCATCTTTCCTCACTCAACTTTGAATATCTTAATTTGGAATTGTATGGGCTCTCATAATGCAAAGTTTAGGCGTCACTTTAGGTCTATCTTGGATAATCATAGGCCAGTTCTAAATGTCCTATTAGAAACTCACATATGCAGGATCACACAATCCTATGCGACGATTTTCATTAGGGTTGTAGGTTAGGACGTATTCATGTCCGGGGGTGAGGCTAGTTTGATAGGATTGGCTTTAGACTGCTAGTGGTTAATATTGTGTTGACACTATCCTTCCGTTTTTCATAGCATCATGGTTTATTTTCTGGGTTTGTTATTGTATTTCAACTATTTCTAGTTCTTATGATGCTGTTATTATTTTTTTGGTTTCTGTTTGATGGTACTAATATATTGTCACTTCCCTTCTCTTCCCGTCTTTCTCGTCTTCTATAGCCGAGGGTCTTTCGGAAATAGCCTCTCTACTCCTCGGGGTAGGGGTAAGATCTGCGTACACACTACCCTTCCCAGACCTCACTTGTAGAATTTTACTGCTTCATTGTTGTTGTAACATGTACCAGGTATCAACAAATGGCCTCATGGGAGGTTTGATAGTTTTATGGAATTGTGTTTTAATCAATGTGGAGGAATTGCGGATGTCTGAACAAGAAATTCACTGCCTAGTTCAGGTATGGCCAAATCCATTTAAAATGTTATTTTCTCCCATATATGCTAGTAATTGCTTTCAATTTCGTAATATTTTAAGGGAAAACTTAATGCACCTTCATGGCACTTTTAAGGGACCTTGGCTAGTAGTGGGTGACTTTAATGAACTACTTCGATCTAGTGAAAATTTTGGAGATAGAACTCTTAGAAATAATAGAGCAGACACTTTGCACGTTGTATAAACTAGGGGTTGTACATGGTTCGGTTCGATCGGTTATTTTGTAAAATTCATACCACACCAATTTTTCAGTTATTCTATTATGTATAACTAAAATTGAACTTTCGAAACCGTCCCAATAATATCGGTTTCTCTTTGTATCCATACGGTTCGGTTAATTTTCGATATTTTTTTAAAAATATCATGTAAATTCACTAATATGAGTAGAATACAATAATATACATACTTTTATAAGACTTAGCAAAACTTTCTTGATATTTTTACATTTGAAAGGGTGATAAATTAAGAAAATATGAAAGATGGATAGAGTATAGATACATCAACTATTCTACGGCGACGTAAAAGAAACTAAGCAAATTAATACAAAGAAAATATAAACAATACGAGTGGAAAGATATTAACCAAGTTGGGACTGAGACTCAAGAATAAAGTCTATAAAAGATTGAATATTCAAAAAGATAAATCTAAATCATACGAAAGGAAACATATTCAATACATTGTAGTTTGCTACTCATAATCGCTACAATGCCTTGTGTCTTAGCTTGCTAGTGAATATGTTGGAAATAATTTAGTTTCAATAGGAGTAGCATAATAGGTTTGAGAATTAGGATTTTGAGTTTGATTACTTGCTGGCTTATAACTGTTTTCATAAATCCAATACTAAGGAAAAATTTAATTCATTATTATTTTTAAAATTAGTATATAAATATATTTTTCATATGTAAATTTATTCGGTACGGTTAGATATTTTTTCAGTTTATTTTCATAAAATAAAAAATATACCCTAATAATCGGTACAATTATACATTTATATAAAACTTACGGTTTTATTAAAAGAAACCTAAAAATCGGTTCAGTTCGGTTCGGTACAACTTGATCGATTTAGTCGATTTTTAAATATCCATTGATACCCCTAGTATAAACTACTGTAATTTAATTGATCTACGACTTAGGGGTAGCCGCTTTACATGAACAAACGAGCGTTGTCATGGTTACACCATTATAGAGAGACTAGATCGTATGTTAGCAAACTATAAATGGCTAAACACTTATCCAGAAGCAACAATGCAACTTTTACCATGAAGTTACTCTAACCATTGTCCTCATTTACTAACTCTAGAAACTAGGCGTCCCTTTACTCAAAAAAAAAAAATCGCTTTGAAACCATTTGGACCTCACACCTACAGTTCCAACAATTAGTTCGTCAGGTATGGGCATCAAATACAAATCTCCTTAGCGCCACCGAAACTTTTTAAAATGTAGTCCTACACTGGAATAAGCATTCCTTTGGTGATATTTTTGAGAGTAAGCATAAAATATTAGCTAGACTAGCGGGTATTCAATCCTCCGTCCACTATCCCACTAGTTTATTCCATCAATATCTAAAGCAAAATCTAACTATTGATTATAGTAATATATTACTATTATAAGAATATTTTTAAGAATTAAAATCGCGTATAGCTTGGCTTAATGAAGGTCACACTAACACCAAATTCTTTCATATGACAACTCTCCAAAGACGGCTGAAGAATAGGATAATCGCTCTTAAAGATACAATTGGTAATTGGTACTTTAACACTACTGACATTCATAATATAATCCAAGCATATTACCAATATTTGTTCACTATAGAACACACTCAATCCATATACTTACACCATGACTATAACTCTCATCTCCTAAGTAGTGAAGATTTTCAATTCTTGGAGAAGCCCTACAAGATTCAGAAATAACTAGAGCTCTATACGCATTCAAGCCTCTTAAAGCCCCTGGGCCGGATAGTCTACATCCCTATTTTTATCAAAAATATTGGGACGAGGTGGGTCCCATGGTTAAAAATTTTGTCATCAAGTTTTTTTAGACAAGTTCATCCCTCCATAAATTAATCTTACATACCTGTGCCTAATTCCAAAGGTAAAAAATACTCATACTATCCAACAGTACATGCTAATTAGCCTATGTAATACTATTTACAAATTTATCACGAAAATTATTGCTAATAAGCTTAAACCTATAATCTCAAAAATAATAGGCCCAACTCAGACTAGTTTCCAACAAGGTAAGTGGGCTTCATACAATACCATTATTGTTCAAGAAACTCTAGCTTTTTTCCAAAAAAATGAAAGGAAAAAATAGTAACATGCTTCTAAATTTGGACCTTAAAAAGGCTTTTTATCACCTAGAATGATCATTTATCATGAAAACTTTACTCTTTTTAATTTCCCTACTTCTTTAATTAACTTAATAATGTCCTGTATTACAACCACTTCAACATCTATTTTAATCAATGGTACTCGCGCACCTTATTTTTATCCATCTAGAGGCATTCGCCAAGGGATCCTTTGTCACCCTATCTATTCATAGTATGTATGAAAATGCTCTCACGTAGCATATCATTGTTTGTGGACTACCTTAGTTGGCAACCAATAAGACTTTCCAAATCAGGCCCTACCCTATCACATCTCTTCTTCGCATATGACCTTATCTTGTTATCTAAAATAAGTACAAAAAATTGCCATGCCATAATAGATATACTAAATCATTTTATCATGCATTTAGGCCAAAATATTAATTATAAAAAATTCAAGATCTTTTTCTCGAAAAATTATTCCCAAGCAAATAAAAACTTTGTTCTAAGTTCATTCCAAATGTCAGAAGGGACCAACTTTAGTAAATACCTAGGTTTCCCTATATTCACTTCCCATCCAAAACAAAAGTGACTTTCAATTCCTACTAGATAACTTCAAACATAGACTAGCTGGATGGAAAACTAGTTTCATGACCATGGTTGGACGAACCACTCTCACCAAATCCACCCTAAATGCTCTTCCAAATCATGTCATGTAATATATTTCCATTCCACAGTACATATACCAACACAACTTTCTCCGGGGTACCACTGCAACAAGAAAAAAGCTGCATCTTGTCAAATGGAGGATATTTACATCACCTAAAGAAATAGGAGGCTTGAATATATAACAACTCTAACAAAAAAAAAAACTTTACTTGCTAGCCTATCTTGGCGGCTTTTCCACTCTCCACATTCCCTCTAGGCTAAGACTTTAATTAATAAATACATACATACTTCTTCAACAACAAACCACTCTTAAACTTGGCATAATATTATTAAAGGTTGGAATCACTGTCAACTTGGTCTACAATGAAAGATTGGGACGGGCAACCATATTAGTTTCTGGAATGACCCATGGGTTAGGACAGGTACACCTCTACGCTCTCTTATTCAAGGACCACTTCCATACCACAATCAACAACTTAAAATATCATCCTTTTTGACACAAGTAAGGTGGAACTGGGCAAATATGTCGTTCGAATTATCTTCGGATATTCAAAATGCAATTCAAACGCCTCACATTTCCTCATACACAAGTCAATCAGATCACACATTTTGGGCTCTCACACCTAATGGACATTTTTTTGTCCATTCATTGTATAAAGCACTAGTAAATAACAATACTCAAACTTCGGTTCTCTCAAAATTGTAACTGAATTTGGGGATTGCCAATAAAATCCAAAGTCAAAACTTTTTTTTGGCTCCTCGTCCATAACAGATTACCCTCACACCATTACCTCCATAACAGATTGCCCACGCGTCACTTTCTCCATTCTATTGGTATTATACCGGATTCAACTTGTCACTACTGTCAGGAAGCCGATGAGACCTTAACTCATATATTTTTAACATGTGTCAATGCCCAAATATACTGGGAACAATAGGCTTCAGGGCCATATCTGTGTGCTCACACATATGGATAACACACAACAATGGCTACACACTCTAATCCATTCGAAGCCATCCCAGTTACCTCATAAAATTAATCATCGCACCTTCCTACCATTAAGCCTATGGAACATTTGGCTTACACGTACCCGTACCCTTTACAAACAAACATTCTCACAATTTAGCCCACAACATACAATAAATCAAGCAGTACAATTTTTCTATTTGGCTGCATCACAACATGCAAAACCTACGCGGGTTAAAATTGTACTTAGATGGATACCTCATAAACCAAACTTTTACAAACTAAATACAGACGTCGCCACTTCTTGCACATCTAATACAAATAGCATAGGAGGAGTCATTCGTAATCATCTCGGAGACTGGATAGTGGGTTTCGCAGGGAAAACTCCCCACTTCAATTGTATTACAGCAGAATTGCAGGCCCTGATCCAAGGCCTCAAAATAGCAATACAACTGCAACTGACGCCACTTGAAGTGGAAATATATGCTAAGGAGGTAATCACACTATTAGCTAACAACAATATTATCTATACTAATATGCTTTTTGATTGCAGGCACCTCATCCAGTTGCTACATAATCCAATGGTTCACCATGCGTACAAAGAACAAAATAGGATAGCTGATCAACTAGCAAAATCAGGCACCATAATGGAAAGTAACGCTACTCTATAATTTTTTGAAGTTCCACCACTTTTTATGATCAACCAACTCGTCGCAGACTAACATGTGCTAACTACCATAAGAACAATCCCATCCAAGACAAGGCATGCAACAGTAGGCCAAGATACAATATCACTTTTGAGAGGTAACTTGGCAGATGTTCCTGATGGACCTAACGTTTTGAACAATGACATACCAGAGCCACAAAATAGAAGCACTTGGAGTTGTGAAGACAGTCTCATTAGGGGCTCCACCACCAAGTTAGCTACTAATAATAATATTTTTGTTTGTAGTATGGTGCAATTTGAGCATCACCATACGCAAATGTTTTAAATTAATGAATATTATCTTTCAAACAAAAAAAAGAGAGACTAATTCTAACTTAGTCGGACTCCATTACTAATACCGATATTGAGTAGTAAACTACCAAAAATAATCAATAAACATTTGGCACAAAAAAAATACTCCACGTCGAAAGATATTTTCACTGCAGACATATCTTTGTCTTGGAATAACATAATAGGTCATTGACCCCCATAGTTGCTAATAGTGACAAATCTCTAGAAAGATACTGGAACTAATCAAATCTTTTTGGAGCAAAGTGAATAAATGGAAAAATTCCGATCATAGAATCTCACCACTTTTCGACACCCATATGTTTTAGAAATTGACATTATAGTCTCCTACTTAACACTTTCTTTCTTATACTCCCTAAATTTCATTATCTCTTCTCAATCTTGAATTCTTGGTATAATCATTCGCACAATTCTCTTCGTTTTTTTAAATAATCGTAGTGTCCGATCAAACTTATGCTCATCTCGATTAATTTTATGAGGTATCTTCTATCTCCTATCGGTACATATACTATATAACTCTATCCATCAAGATTTGAATGGATAAAAATAAATAGTATAGTATCTTTGCATATGTTCAACTTTTTCCATTGTAACATTCATTTTTCTTGTCTTATTTTTCGTGCAATTCACATTTGCTTATTCTTCAACAGAAGCAAAGATAAAGATGGAAGAAATCAAGAATGACGTATATCGAATCGAATGGAAGGGATTACAAACATGTCTATATTTTATGTGTTATCTCTAGTATTTTTGTAGAAAAAATATCTATATATTTTGAATTAGCAACTCACGTGTCATATGTCACTAAATAAGTAACTAAATTTACCATCAAAGGTTATGATATTCTTTTATATTTAATTAAAGGTCCCGAGTTTGAACCATATGAATTATATATTTGGCAACGAGAGTTTGGAGCCCAAAACAGATACCAAATACGAGAAAACCCAAAAAAAAAAAGGAGTAGTTATATTTTGCGTTAATAATCGTCATAAAATTTTTTAAAACTATTCTAAAATATGAAAATATTTGGACTAATAGTAGTTGAAAGAAAAAGAAGAAAAGTAGGCCAAAATTTAGCCTAGCCGCAATCACGAACTTGTGTATACATAACGTACGGAGAAGTCTCATTTCTCCCTTGCTGGCCTTACTCTTTACGTTTAATCAACGGAGACGCAACAAAGAAGATAGAAGAAACAAATGTATATATATAAAAAAAGAAGGTAAAAAGAAAACAAAAAAAAAACAAAACCACAACCAAGATAGTTTTGCATTTCTGCCTTCCGATCGGAAACACTACTTTTTTGCTTCTCAAACTTAGAGGTTTCTTCTCTCTTTCTTCTTTCATTGTAAGTCAATCTTGTCCCTCTTTTCTGTGTGTGTTTTTCACATTTCATTGTGTGTTTAGGGCATTTTTGTTTGTTTATTGGGTTTTATTCTCAATTCCTGATATGGGTTTGTATTGAAATTTTTGTGGTTTTAACTGATTAGTGAAATGGTTATTTATTTTTATGTTCTTATCTCAATTTTGTTAAGTGGGGTTTTCTTAATTTGCATATTTGATTATGATTTATTGGTGCTTTTACATTTATATCTGTGTAGTTAACTCAATCCTGAAATGGGTGTAATTTTTTATTTTTTAGGATTTATTTTACTGATTTTTTGAAATTGGCGTTGTTCTTATCATGTATGTACGGTCATCTATGTCAGTCTTGAAATTGTTTTTCTTTGTTGTGTTTTTATCTCAATCTTATGTGGGGATTTGATCATTTGGCTATAATTTGTTGATTTTTGATAATGGTGGTGTCTTAGCTAGTTAGTGACCTCGGCTATTCCATCAAGACTTACTACCTCTCACCAGCACACATACCGCGTAACTTAGCCAAGGCTTAGGTAGGAGGAATGATTTAGCTATGATTTTTTTTTAAAGTTTTCATTTTTTTCCTGTTTGGGTATTTGGGAGGAAGATTTTTTGTTGCATTTTCTTTGTTTTTCATTTGGGTTGGATGGCATATTCTTGATACGATATTGATTGTTGCATGCTGTGCAACATGGTGTTTGTTTGATAGATCATGCTTGGATTTCTAGAATATGTGCTTATTTAAGTGGATTTTTGGATGTGTCCAACTGATTTTTTGGGTTGTGGAATTTGCAGGCTGACGTGAGATTAGGAGAATTTGATTTGATGATGACGAAAGTAGCTGGGTTTTAACTTGAATATTGGTGCTAGGAAGGATTTTGTAATATTAGCTGAATTTTTGTTTTGGATATCGTTTTTGTTTTTCGTTTGGCAACTTGACGAAAGATAAATATTGTGTGATTTTTGGGTGACTGACTATGGCAATGTCGTGGGCTGATTCTGTTTCTGCAGCCGAGAATCCGGCTGGTGCTGCGTCCAAGTCAGCATATGTTCCACCACATCTAAGAAACAGACCGTCGATAGAACCTCCTGCACAGGCTTCGTATGCTGGTGCTGCTGCATTAGGTAATGACCACAGTGGTTATGGTGTCCCAAATGTGGTTGGCAGTCGTTGGAGTGGTCAAAGGACTGAAAACCGATCTGGTTATGTTGGTGGAGGAGGACGTGGTGGTGGTTGGAATGGGGGACGTGGTGGTTGGGATCGTGAGGTTAACCCCTTTACGGACGAAGATAGTGAACCCTTTAGTGAACAAGAGAGTTCTGGGATCAATTTCGATGCATATGAGGATATTCCAGTGGAAACTAGCGGGGATAATGTGCCCCCTCCTGTGAATACTTTCGCAGATATTGATTTAGGTGAAGCTGTCAACGAAAATATTAGGAGGTGCAAGTATGTTAAGCCGACCCCTGTGCAACGACATGCTATACCTATTTCACTTGCGGGGAGGGATTTGATGGCTTGTGCTCAAACTGGTTCTGGAAAAACTGCTGCTTTCTGCTTCCCCATTATAAGTGGAATCATGAGGGGCCACTTTCCTAGACCTCCACGTCCACGTGTGGCATTTCCTCTAGCTCTTATTCTCTCCCCAACGAGGGAGCTCTCATGCCAAGTAAGTTTTTCTGGTTTTTGGTCTATTTAGTCGAAGAAGAGAGGGAAAAATGAAGTTGCTCTCCGTACATTGATATATGGTTTGTTTTGCAAAATCTGCAGATTCATGATGAAGCTAAAAAATTTTCATATCAAACTGGCGTCAGGGTGGTTGTTGCCTATGGTGGTGCTCCTATAAACCAACAGGTCTTATATTTTCTCTTGTTTGCTTGGTACTTCAGTTTTAATTTCTTATGTTTTGCTGGAACCTATTGGTTCTTTTTGGATTTGTATTATTAGTTGCGGGGTTTTCTTCCATATGCAACGTTAGTTTCTGTCGTAATATTTGAGTGATTAATTAGAATTGCACAAGTATACTGTGATATGATATCTGTGTTTAGGTTGCTGCATTTACTTTGTCGCTTACTAGAGCTTTCAGTTTACTGTTGATGCTGCACTTTCTGGAGTGTATATTCATGTGGTACAATCTCTAGCAAAGTGATTGTCCCTGGCATGCATAAATATTGGACAAAACCACTATGAATATGATTTTTTCTGAGGTTTTGATATTTGCATTCCTTGTGCTACCAGAGGGATTCATGTTCTGAGGTAGGTTGTTGGTCAAGTTCAAACTGGAACTTGCCTACACTCACTTTTTATAACTTTCTTTCTTTAGTGAGTACATTTTTTTTAAACAATGCAGACCTTGAGAGACTTTCCGAGTCTCAAAAAGAAATTATACACGTGAAATTGGCATTCATTTCACTGAACTTTGACGCACATGAAGAGGTTGTTTGTACCTATCTGGTTTATATTGCTAATGCAATGGTGGCAATAATTGAAAACTTGGTAGAGATTTTGAATATGCATTGATTAATTGTTGCAAAGTTTCATAGGTGCATTTAATGATAGTGAGAGTTTTGAGTAATTTGTGAAATTAGAGTTTGATGCTAGATCCTCATTTCACGGTGGAAATATAGAGAGCTTTCCTTTTCTACCGCTTTGCAGGCACTCTTTTGCACTCTTATTATATGATAATCTTGAAGCTTGAGAGATTGATTTGTTACATCGTTTAATGTGTACAAGTGTTTTCTGCTTTGGTTCATAGGTCGACTGATAAGTTTCTAATAGTTGATTTCGTGCTCTGACACTGTTAATAGCTTCGAGAATTAGAGAGAGGTGTGCATATTCTTGTGGCAACCCCTGGGCGGTTAGTTGATTTACTTGAGAGAGCAAGAGTCTCGTTGCAGATGATAAGGTATTTGGCTCTAGACGAGGCAGATCGAATGCTTGATATGGGTTTTGAACCTCAAATAAGGAAAATAGTGCAACAGATGGACATGCCTCCGCCAGGTGTACGACAGACCATGCTGTTCAGTGCCACTTTCCCAAAAGAGATTCAGGTCATTTTTCTACATGGACAGACTCTTTTTTGATCCACTATTTTTGTTTCTTTGATATCAATTTACTTTAAAGCTCCTTTATCCTGTGGACTTTGCTGCGTCAGACTGCAAACTGGTTATATCACAATTTGTAGCTGCCATCGGAAGTTATAACAATTTTCTTGAGCTGCTTGCTGTTCTACAGTTGAATGGAGCTTCTCTTTTTCTCTACCTCTTTGCCTATGTGTTAGAGCATAGGGAGAGTTCCTTGGTAATGATTGTCGCAAAATTAATACACTTAAACTTTATCTGAATGCAGAGACTAGCCTCGGATTTTCTATCCAGTTATATCTTTTTGGCTGTGGGAAGGGTCGGCTCTAGCACAGATTTGATTGTCCAAAGAGTTGAATATGTTCAAGAGACTGACAAGAGAAGTCACTTGATGGATCTTCTTCATGCACAGAGGGAAAATGGTGTTCATGGCAAGGTAGCTTCCATCTATTTGTTTCAGTTTTACTTAATTATCCAAGGTTACGAGGTAGGTGTCTCATAAATATATTGCTCACATCTATAACTGGGGGGGGGGGGTATGTTTCCGAGTTCAATTCTTGGTCATGGATTTCAAGAGCAATGGCAACTTGCAAGGCCTTGCTAGTTTCCAGGTGAAGTCAGCATAACTCTTTGTGAAATTTATCAGGATGAAAGAATTCCAAGTTTTGGTACTTGTATGATATTGGTTGGCTCCGTATCCTGAAAATTCTTAGAATCGCTAAATATCAGTAGCTGGAGGTAGAAAAATTTAGGTATTAAAGGAAGAGGCAACCAAGGTTGATAGTCTTCCTAAATTGTCGATTTGCATCAGTTGCTGTGTTTCTGGTGTAGCCTGTGATGTCAAGCAAAATGTTCAACTTTTGGAGAGAAACAAATACATTCATATCTGTGGATACTCCAGAGGAGATTTAACTTTACGATTTTATAGAAACGGTTGCTGTACCCATATTTTTCACTTTATATTTTCTTCTTAGTAATCATCCAATTTCAAACTTCTCAACTTATTTATTGCTCATTGCTTCTCTCGAATTTTCAGCAAGCTCTTACCCTTGTTTTTGTGGAGACTAAGAAGGGAGCCGATTCACTGGAGCATTGGCTTTGTATGAATGGTTTCCCCGCTACTGCTATTCATGGCGATAGAACTCAGCAGGTACGGTTGCTTATTCCTAGTGCACTTCTTGTTGACTGATTTCATGATACATAAGCTATAATGTTTGTTTTATTCTCTCTGAGTGTTTTTTCTTGATGATTTCTTGCCTCTCTTCCTGATCTTGTTAAATTCTTGTAATCCATTTTGGTTGTCTTGTATAATTGTTCTCTTCTCAGTTTCAATTAGAAATCGAGGAACTTTTGTTAATAGGCATGCCATGTGAAACCATGAATTAGCATTTGAACTGGAGGATTTCTTTAATTTTCTAAGGTCAATAAGGTGTACATGCTTCAATATAGCTTATTACTATGGAATCTCAATCTTCTTGTACTTTACTATGTTTGGTTGCTTCTCCTGCTTCTAAATAACTTCATTTACATTGTCTGCGTTATGATTAGCTGGATTGTGCATATGCTCCGGTTCTTCCCGTTCTAAAACCAACAACAACAACAACAACAAACCCAGTTTGATCCCATTTGATCCCATAAATGGGGTATGGGGAGGGTATTGTGTACGCAGACCTTACCCCTACCTTATAGAGATAGAGAGGCTGTTTCCGATAGACCCTCGGCTCAAAGTTCTAAAACCAATATCCAAAAAAAAAAAGGATTTTGAATTTTCTTTTTTCTTCCTCTTAATTTCTTCAGTAATCTCATTTGTCCATAAATGAAAGAATTTGATGAAGAAGTTGCTTCCTTCGTAGAAATAAAACGAGATTGGAAGTAGTGCTTCTCAAGTTCTATAAGATGTTGCTTTGGATTGGTACATCTGCTCGTGTTTAACTAAAAAATATCTTAAAGTTTAAAAGTGATAAGAAGAACGTTTCTGGTTAGATAAGCACTGCCGTGTTTCTTATGTGCTATTATACTAAGAAAGCTTGTCCAATTAAGTTTAAGCTTAGATATGGCTATGCTGTATGAGATGGCATTCTATAGGTTCCCTGTGGAAGGTAAGATTTGTCCTTGGCGTTGTGACATTGAGTGTTGAATTGTCCATAATCTTTCTGCTTTAGTAGATTCCTGATTAGATAGATCATAGATGAGTTTCAGAATGCAAAATTTGACTGGTTAAATTAGCTATCCTTGTTGTAATCACAGTGTTTTAGTTCTCATGATTCTCTCATCTTGGCACTTTTTTACCTTACTAGTCTCTGGACACGCGCGTTGCGCGTGACCCTTATCACATAAGTTTTTAAAATCATATAAATATTATTAAAAAAATGTGTTTGGGTGATAAATAGTTTCTAAAATTTACAATATTGATTCTATTCAACTAATTCAATAAAGAGAGAAATATAGATGCCTTATTATAATTTTGATATTTGTTTTCGAAGTCCTGACAGAGTAGCACAATGAATAGATTTATATTTACATTGAACACAAATATTAATCTTTCTATGACTTTTGCACATTTTTAGAAAACACTTGAAAAATAAGCCTTAATATCACAAGCCTACACAGTTTAAAGAAGTTGAAGCAATTTGCTACACTCATGCACAATACTATTATTACCTTGGCCAATTGAACCTCACTTTTTCTCAAAGGTAAAAGAAAATACTTCGTGTTTACATTAAAATAAATAAGCTATATATAGGTCAATAAACTATAGAAGATCATAATAGCTCATGAGAGACAATATAATATTGAAATTCAAAGAAGATCGGAGACAACACTAAAAGTAGTTAAAGAGACGAAGAATCCGTTGCCAATATATAAGAACCTTTAACTCTGTTGTTCTTATACCTTGCTTTGCCACTACATTGTTAGTGATATATATATATATATATATATATATATATATATATATATATATATATATATATATATATATATATTAAAGAGATGAAGAACCTCCGTTGCCAATATATAAGAACCTTTAACTCTGTTCTTATACCTTGCTTTGCCACTACATTGTTAGTGATATATATATATATATATATATATATATATATATATATATATATTCTAACACTGTCTTTTAATCTAATCGAGACTCCCTCCAAATCTTTTATCGAAAATACCAACTTGATAACTCTACTGATTTTATTAATTAAAGATCTAAACTACTGTAATAGTGAAACACTGTAATTGTTTGCTTCTAAGCCACTTTAATTTTGTTTTCACATTTTGAAAAAATACTTTTCAAAAGTAGGCTTTTTTCTTATCTAAGTTAGTGTCTCTGATCTAATCTCGCTTAACAATATGATAGTTAAGAAGTTACTTAGTTTAATTAGGAAAATATTTCAAGAGGTTTAAAAACTCTATGTAGGAAGAAGTTTACAAATAACCGATGTGGTAATCAGAGGCGGACCCAGTATTTTTACACGGCGGCACATTATTTTACTCAACCAGTGCCCCCGAAAGGCTTTTAGTGATCAGGGTGCCAAGTACTTTAAATTAACTATTTAAGAAGTATATATATATATATATATATATATATATATATATATATATATATATATATATATATATATATAGATAGATAGATAGATAGATAGATATATGGGATCCGGTGACCCCTCATTATAACATATAGGTCCGCCTATGGTGGTAATGATCAAAATCTACAAAGAGCAATAAAGCTTCTAGGTGGTCGTTGGGAAAATTAACCCCCACAGAAATAATATTCACGGTATATGACTATAATAAATGCGAATTACTAAAATACTGTAACCAACGATAATAATAAGAGAAACAAGGACACCGAGATTTTTACGTGGAAAACCCTTCTGAATAAGGGAAAAATCACGGCCCGAGAGGAGCAACTGATTTCACTATAGCGAGGATTTTACACTTTATGGTACCGAGTAAAATACTCCAAGACCACTAAACACTCAAAAGAAATAACCCTCTTTTGATTTTTCCACCTCACTACAATACCGCTCAAACTTTTTATATTTTTCCTCACAGAGTATTTTGCTTCTTACTCTGTAAATCACTCTCTTTCTCTTTGTTTTGGTGTGATTACAAATGAAGGTAGAAACACCTATTTATAGTTGAAGAATGCCCATATTGATGTATCCAATGACATCAATATTCACTATTTCACTTCAAAAGCTAGTTGCCCAAATTGAACTTCTAAATTGGTTGGCTTGACAAAACCAAAAAAGAAGCTTCATCTTCTTTCACATGGGCCATGGGATGGACCCAATACTCGTTACACGAGAATACAAGTAAGATGAACACGCACATGTTATGGTACAAATACGAGGATTACTCATTAACTATATGAGAACTATCAGATAATAGAAGCAGCAAAGTGAAGCGGCTCCTAAACAAACATGAAATGCAATAATGAAATATTGGATAGCTAACTCTAGGGAAATATGTAGTACCAACCACCCCCACTCCTTGATAGTGAAGATGATAAATTCAGTTGCTATCCCCCGCCAATAGAAAAACACTACTGTCATATGGCAAAGTCCTTAGAAAACTCTTGTGAAGTATATGTACTTATAATTGAAGAACTTTTTTCAAAATTGATGTGGAAATCTCAAAAGTTAAGGATAGGGAAAGGTCCTTAAAATAATTGGTTTAATTACTTCCTACCTGTTACAAACTACACATGCATGGTACATTAGAAGCGCTTCATATCCCATCAACTGATGTCAGTGGCGGAGCCACCTTATAGGAAGGGGTGTCAAATGACACCCCTTCGCGGGAAAATACACTGTGTAGCTAGGTAAAAAATAAATTATATGTAAATATACTATGTATTGACTCCCCTTAATTTCCTGGTATGTTTATTTTTATATATTTTGACACCCATAACGAAAATTCTGGTTCCGCCACTGACTGGTGTACTAATTTCAAGTTTGCAATTAATTTAGAAGCTAAAGCAGAAAGCTCCAATGCTAATGACGGTAACACACTTTGCTATTGAGTTTATTGACTTTTGGCATATTCATTGTACAATATAAATTGGGAGCTTTTTGTTGCCTAATTAATTGTAACTAAAACGGAATATTCATCCACCTTGACATTTGCAGTATTTATTTACATTTTTGTACATTGATAATAAAAAGAATATTCTATGATTGAAGGGCAAAAAAAGTTTTTAACTTTTGATGTCTGTTTTAGTCTTTTAACTTTGCATGTTGGAGCTTCCCACTTTTAGTATAATATGATTCCTTCGTTGTAGCTTATGTCGGAGAATCTTTTCCCTCTTTTTTAAATCCTTGACCCATCGGTGTGCTTCTTTGGCAGGAAAGAGAATATGCCCTGAGATCCTTCAAAACTGGTCACACACCAATTATGGTTGCAACAGATGTGGCAGCACGTGGTCTCGATATCCCCCACGTTGCACATGTTGTCAACTTTGACCTGCCAAATGACATTGATGACTATGTGCACCGTATTGGAAGAACAGGACGAGCAGGAAAAACGGGTTTAGCTACTGCTTTCTTCAACGAGAACAATTCTTCATTGGCAAAATCACTGTCTGACTTGATGACAGAAGCAAACCAAGAAGTACCTGCTTGGCTCTCTCGCTTTGCTGCTCGATCTAACTATGGAGGGAAAAGTCGACGTGGTGGAGGTCGTTTTGGTGGTCGTGACTTTCGAAGAGATTCCTCTTACAATCGAGGCGCTGCAGACTATTATGGTGGTGCCAATATGAACAGCGGATATGCATCTGGGGGGTATTCATCATATGGAGCAGCAGGTGTGACTAGTGCATGGGACTAACCGGACTCATTTTGCCCCGTTAGCAAATTCAGATGTAGTTTTAAGTTTACGCTAGCAAAGTACTCACTTTAGAGCTTACTCTTGTTTTGCTCACTTTGGTACTTCTCTTCCTGTACTCGAGTTTTCACTTCTGTGGTGGTTGTCGGTTGTGGGCTCTAGTGAATGTGTAAATCTTGGCAGGCGGTGGCGAATAATTACTAACCGATTAGGAATTTTTTGCCTCATTTTACTTCTCCCTTTGGGTTTTCACTTTGCTTTAGCATTCTGTAGGTGATGGATGGTTGAAAAAAAGTAGGTCATGGTAAGGGGAGTTTTAAGTTTCTGCCAGAAATTTGGTTTATGCTTCTCTTTGGAGTATTCTTTAATCAACCCAATTTGTTGGTTGTAGATATCTTCTGCAGAGCCCTTTCAATCAAAGTTTGGAACTGAAGTTATGTTCAACTTTAAACAATATTGTAATATCCTAAAGTCAGTACCAGATTTACTATTGTATAGGCCTTAGAGTAAGTTCTTGAAAAAGTTTTTGCTGTTTGATACTTTCATTTCTCTTTCATGATTGGTAGTGGTTTTGTTGGTTGTGGATTGAGTTTGTAGAGTTGTCTGTGTCTTTATCTAATGGATTATTTTACAAGCTTCTTTTAGGAAGTTTTTTTTTGTTAACATTGGTGTCGGGTATCTTGTGCGCACCTCGACTATGCCACTGAATGTTGCAGAAGGTAATGGTTTGTTGGTGTGGGGTTTGAGCTTGTAGAGTTATCTGTGTCTTTATCTGATTTATGACTTAACAAACTTCTGTTTGGAAGTTGTTGGTCCTTTTCCTGTTGTTACTGATTGAGCTCTTTCTAATTAGTGGTTTAGTTGCCAAGGAAATCTGAATATCTAGTTTGTGAATTAACAAAAATAAAACAACAATAACACCAACAACCCAGTATAATCCCACAAGTGAGATCGGGAAGGGTAGTGTGTACGCAGATTTTACTCCTATTCTGGGGTAAAGAAACTGTTTCCTATAGACTCTCGGTTCAAGACGATAAAAAGAGACAATATAACAGTAATAGAAGTCAAAAGACACTACCAACAACCTAAGAACCAGAAAAATAAATGGAAAAAGCAATATTTGTGAATTAACTCCATTGTATTTACAAAACAAAATAGCTTTTTTTTTGGTAACTCCATAAGATATTGTTTCATAGAGAAAGAGTTCATTTAGAAAAAAAACGAGAACAGGAAAAATGATTTTTTCTTTATTGTTTCATTTTTCACCATTCTTTGATTAGATTGAATAGTATGAAATAAAGGACATAAAGGAAAATATACCAATAAATGACATCATTTTTGTAAAACAAGGTTATAGATAAATTCCACTAGCTATTGGATTAGTTGAAAGACTTCCCATCTTTTGAAAGTTTTTTTGTTTGTTTTATATTTTGTCTTCTCTAAAACCCTTTTCATTAGGTGAGATGAGTTTGAGAGATGCACTTGTTTAGTTTATTTACAAATTCCTTTGCATCTGTTGGGACTTGAGTGTGTGTGTGTGAGCAAAGAGTGAAAATCTTTTAGAAATTGAGATTATTAATAGAGATTATTATAATAATAATAATAATAATAATAATAATATCAAAGGGAGGTAATTTTGTGGTATGTGATGTGTGTAGATGGAATTATTTGACCTTTCGAAATCAGACAAAATGGCAAGTAGTTGTTTGGTGTGGACAATTGTGGTTTGCCTAAACTCGTTTCTAGACTTAGTAATAACAGTAGTAGTATTTATTGATAATTTTTTCTTTTTTGTAAATTGTCACACATCAAGCTCTAAAATAATTTTAGTTGCTTATCATTTTTCGAGATGTCTTCACATACATGTAATTAACTAACGTGAAGGGTTGAAAAAATTAATTCGAGTGATATTCTTTTTATGTCATGCCAAGGAGATTACGATAACATTATTCTATATTTTTCACTTTTTTTTTAAGAATTGTATTTCTCATCCACCCTACTTTTTAGAGTTTCCTAACTAGTCCATTTTTTTAACATGTTAAATTTATTATGGTAAATAAGGTTTTAAAATTTATGTACAGATTTATCAAATAGTTAAATTTACGTATAGTGGTCTTTATTTAAAAAATGGAATAATATTCAATTGGATTTCGATTTGAGAGTAAAGTTTATACTTGACAAGCTGATGTAAAAAATATATTTATGGAATTATTGTCGTGTTATAATTACGGTAATGTAACTTAATTTACGTAAAAAGTACAAGGAAAAAAGGTGTTTATCATGAATAATAGTAATGTAATATAATTACTAACTTTCAGATAATTATTACGGTATGTTAGTATTTTTAATTTAATTATAACTAACTTATGATGAAGGGAAGAAAAAGGGGGATCAAATTGAGTGCATTTAATTAAGTGCATGAGGGATGTCAAAGAAAAAAATTGTAACTACAGTACATGTTATTAGGGGCGTATATAGACCGAGTTGGTTCGATTTTTATCAAAATCAACCCAAACCAACTATATTGGTTTGGATTGATTTGATTTTGTCGGATTTTTCGGATTTTTGATTTTTTTGTTATATTAATATTATTTCAATCTTACTTTGTCAAAGTTATAGATAAAATTTTGATAAATGAATATATTTTTAGTAAAAATTAAAAATTTTGACAAACATATAATCTATTAAAATATTCTTATGGAAGAATTATTTTTAGTAACACATGATACTTATTTTCTTAGTCATCTAACAATATTTTTTCATTGATGTACGCTTTCAAGGTTAATTGAATTTAATAATTAAACATAAAAATTAATATGATACCAAAATAATGATATGTTCTATTTAATTTTAAATTATCTAAATATCATTTCAAATTTGAAAAAGATATAAGAAATTTTGTCATATGAATATGGAAGAACAAAGAGATGATTGATATATTTGAATAACACTTGATAAGAAAGTGATCAACCTATTATTTAAAGTAAATAAAAAATGAATGCACTTCATAGTTCTATTAAATTTTACATCCAATGAGAGGATTCCAAATATTTTTAGATTTTTTAAAAAGAAAATTTTATATAAAGGCTTAAAAGTATATATAAAACTTATATATTTATATGTCGGGTTGGTTCAGATATTTTACTTAATATCACACCAAATCAAACCCAACCTAATCGGATTTTTTAATCGATTTGATTTGACTTTTCGATTTAGTGCTATTTTTCGGTTCGGTTTGAACACCATTATTATCATGTTGATTAATAAAAACAAAGTTCGAATCTTCACCTATAATTATCAAAAACTATAAATGGCCATCATAATGGATAAATATCCAAAAAGGACCCACAATAATGCGTTATAATATGGAAAATGAGCTAACTTTTACATCTTTATTTGACCAATCAAGTCATGTTTATGAGGAAATGATTATTGCTCTTCTTGTGACTCATTGCTGAAAAATCTCCCATTTGAAGAATAATAAATCCTTTTATTGAGCAATTTTCTCTTTAATTGTCCTTATTATGCGACGCGTTTCAAATTAACATATCCCCAATGCGGTAAAAAAAAAAAAAAAAAAAGAAGAAAAAAACCATTCTTTGAAATTTCCACTATTGTATTTGAACGAGTGAATCAATATTTTACTACGATAAATTTTATGTTGAACACAATATTTATTTAGAAAATTATGATCACATAATCCTAATAAATCGTTTTCAAGTAACAAAAGTTCAATATCTTTTAACGAATTATTGTGACAATAACTATTATTGTAAAATTTGATAAAATGTTTCAATCATATGTTTTTCTGCATGACCATGCTATGGTGGCCAAAAATTAAATAATGAGGAATTTTCAGAAATCACTATTGTTTAGTGGCTATTATAACTTCCTATAGCTACCATATACATAATTACTTCCTATAGCTTTTATTCAGTTGTTACGGTAGTGTATTCACATATATTCGCGCTGCTGTATTCATGAATACAGCAACAAAAAGCGCCTAAAATCAGGGTAGTCCAGCTGTACGCGCATGTATTCACATGTATTCGCGCCATGTATTCATGAATACAACAGTAAAATGCGCTTAAAATCAGGGTAGTCCAGTTGTACGCGCATGTATTCTCATGTATTCGCGCTGCTGTATTCATGAATATAGCAATAAAAAAGCTCCTAAAATCAGGACAGTCCAGCTGTACGCGCATGTATTCACATGTATTCGCGCCACTATAGGAGGTAAAATTTCCTTAAGGAGGAATTTTCGGAAACCATTATTATTTAGTGGCTATTAACTTCCTATAGCTACCATATACATAATTACTTCCTATAGCTACTATTCAGTTGTTACGGTAGTGTATTCACATGTATTCGCGCTGCTGTCCAGCTGTACGTACATGTATTCATGAATACAACAGTAAAAAGCGCCTAAAATCAGGGCAGCCCAGCTGTACGCGCATGTATTCACATGTATTCGCGTTGCTGTATTCATGAATACAACAGTAAAAAAACGTCTAGAATTAGGGCAGTCCAGCTGTACGCGCATGTTTTTATATGTATTCGTGCCATGTATTCATGAATACATCAGCAAAAGGCGCCTAAAATCAGAGCAGTCCAGCTGTACGCGCATGTATTCACATGTATTTGCGCTGCTGTATTCATGAATACAGCTGTACGCGCATGTATTCACATGTATTCGCGCCATGTATTCATAAATATAGTAACGATAATCCCTTTAAAATAGGTATGTATAACTGTCTAAGAGAGAGGAAAAACATAAATAACGTATTTCATGCCTTATTTCATGCCTCAATGGTAGTTTATACCATAAAATACTTATTTTTCTATAAAATATAAAAGGTTGCTATAGAAAATAATATTTTAAAATAATTTTGGTTTATAATAAATAGGATGTATACCTTTGTTATAGGAGGTAAAATTTCCTTAATAATCAATATAAGGTAGTTAATTATCAAACATTGAAGCAAATATCAGTTCAAAATTCTCACATTTAATTCACTTAATAGAAAAGAACAATAAATCCTCATTATGCTTAATGTTCACTTCGTAACCACCCAAAATTCAATTAATGGAAGATGGCCAATTATATGCCAGGGGAAGCTAGTTAATTTTTTTTTTTTAAACTATCATGTAATCGAAAGAATATTTATATATAAGCCTTCTTAAAATGTGATTTCTACTATTAAAAATAAAATAAATTATTTGCTAGGACAGATAAAGATAATCTGCTAATGTAAAAATTCGTAACCTGATAATGTATATAACCTAAGTTTTTTTTTAATATTGCTTGTTGAAGGGAGTTTGGTGTTTTTGGTTGTGAAGAGACCTTTTCTTGGTGATTATAGGTAGAGGCATTAATTATAGATGAAGGCTAGTCTTTTTCAAATTATTGTTATTACATTTACTTGAACTCTTTATATGGTTAGCAACAACTAACGGTTTGCCAAAATATCATTTAAAAGAAAGATATATCTACAACAATGAAAATAATTTTTATTTAAAATTTAGTTTTCAATGTAGCGAGAGGGAAACTGGTTTAATTTGAAGTTCTAAAAGAATACCAAGGGCAAATCTATAAACAAAAAATAATATGGTGAAAATTACCAGAGCAAACATGTTATTATGGAAATAAAAACTCACGCCATAATCTCAAGTTGGACGAGAAAAAATAATCTAATCTCGCCTATTAATGACAAATATTCGTTTGAGTCGTGTTTATAAAATATCAAACAATTTGAATTTAGCCGTTAAAATATTAAAGTTTATATATTATTTAAACTTGATTAAGTAATAAATGTATGTATAAAAACCACATGTCTTTTAATATTTACTATTAACTTAGTATAAACTTCGAGCGCGAGTAAATTCTTAGCATAATCAAATTTATAGTTGATGCTTATAGTTAATCTTTTGAGATTGGATTGATAATCTATGACCACTACTACATTTTGGACCTCCAACAATCTAATTAATAGTATTAAAATTTGAAAGGAACATTCATAAAAAAATATTACTAACAAGCATGAAAACAAAGTCATCAGGCAGAAAACTTTAAACAAATGAAAATCCAGTAGACAAAATTTCTTTCAGCTTATTTTTAATAAGATATTGTATATCTTCTTTCAACCCAATTACCCAACATCAACATTTCCTTTCTCTTTTTTCCTTTTCTTTAAAATCTAATATATGTTCCATCTTCACGCAACAGTAAAAATTATCAACATACGATTTCGAGTTCAAGTTGCCACTTGCGAAAGTAATATTTTGTAGGAATACAAAGTACGATTGCGTATATCAGACTCCATGTGGTCCGATTTTTTTTAGACCTTGCATATAACGAAAGCTTAGTGCATGAGTTACTCTTTTTTTTTTTTTTTTATATGTTTCTATCCAAATAAAATCTTATACTATTCTGGTGCTGACATTTTCAATATATATTTTTTTAATATAACAAACCCCAACCCCAAAATCACCCCGCTCCCCCTCCTTTAACCACAGCCCCTTCTCTCTTTCACACACAGACAGAGAGAACAGTTTGGGTTTGACCCAATTAATTAATGCCAGCATTAAAAAAATCTGGTAAAGTTTCTTGTCCTGTGACTAAAAACAGAAAATATTAAATTTCTCAGATTACAGAAAAAAGATTATTGTAATAATAATATAGCAGTATTAATTATCAAATCTGCAAAAAAGATTTTCTTTAATTTTTTCAAGTAGGTGAAAGACAATAGTCTTGGTCTATTTAGAGAAAGAAAAAAAGAGAGAGAATGCTTATCACAATTTTGAAGTTGCTGTAGTTCTAACTTCCAAACACTGTTTTTTGTTTTATTTTTTTGTTTCTTTTTATTGCATTTTAAAAAGGGGTATAAAGTGAAAAAAAGGGTATTCCAAAGCTCTTCTTTGGGCTTTTAGCTCTCTTGATCTGATTCTTCCAAGGGGTGAAATTTTGAATCTTTTGTGCATGAAATTTTCATCACAGAAATGGACCAAACAATTGAAAGGTCTCCAAATGCACATAGGGGTTTTCGAGTTCAACCTCCACTGGTGAGTCCTCAAATCTTTTTGACTTTTTTTTTATTCTGTTAATTTGTTTGATTAATGCCTTTTCTTGAAATACCCTGATGATAATTCCTAGTAAAGGTGCTATCTTTACAAGAATTTTTGGCATTTAGCTTCTTTTTTTGAGGTACCCTGATGATAATTCCTTGTAAAGGAGCTACCTTGGCAATAATTTTTGGTATTTAGCTTGTTTCTTGAGGTACCCTGATGATAATTCCTGGTAAAAGAGCTACCTTGGCAAGAATTTTTGGTATTTAGCTTGTTTCTTGAGGTACCCTGATGAAAATTCCTGGTAAAGGAGCTACTTTTGGAAGAAATTTTGGTATTTTAGCTTTTTTCTTGAGATACCCTGATGAAGATTTTTGTAAAGTTTTAATTTTTGTAGGATTTTGGGTACTTAGCTTGTATTGTTTTTTGGGTCTGTCTTAATTTGGCCTTTTGGGCTTCTATTGGTATAAAATTGGGAGGTGCTCAGGTGAAAATCTTGGTGAATGTGCAACTTTTTAAGCGTTCTTTGAGTTTTCCCCATGTTATTGTTTTCAGCGCGTTTCTGGGGTTCACCTCTTCCTGAATTTAAAGCTTCTTCTTTGCAGCATTATAGACTGAGAAACACATATATGTCGTTGTGGTCATGTTTCTGAAGATGAGCCTCTTTGATCTCTTTGTTTTCCATTTGCTGCAGCTTTTATGAAATTCGTTAATTTGCAGAGGTGTTCTTTAACAATCATATTAGTTCTCTCTTTAACAACTTTAATTCAATTTAGCAACTAGAAAAAGATGATTGAATGTTGAGTTGACTTGAGTCCTTGAGCTGTTTCAAGACGAAAATTGCCTTTCAGGAAGAGAGTATCCCATCACAGGCTCATGGTTAAGTTTTGACCGAAATCAATTATTTGTGATAAGTGAATAAAGTTACAATTACGTTGCATCTTATTCAACTGAACCTTTGTGTTGTGTAAGAACTAGAAGTTTCTACTATGGTGTGAGTCTTTTTCTTTCTTTTATTAGAGAAGATTGTGATTTCCAAGGAAGGCTTAATTTTCGATCTGCATGTGGTTATCTGGTTTTTGATTCCATTCATTCGTTAGGAATAGTGAGGACATTTGTGATTGTCTATCAGATTGACATGGAGCTATAATATTAGCAGTTGTCTTTCCATTTTCGTTTTACAAGGGGTTCTCTTCATTTGTTTTTTGAAACACGAGTACCTGCATTTCTTGTATATGATGAACTTGTAGGTGCTGTGCTGTTCCACTTTACTGTGATCAATGTCGAAACGAGTCCCTCTCTTACTCGCCTATCAAAAAAGCAAAAAAAAAAAAAAAAAAAAAAAACCTTTCTTGCTAGCTGTAATATTGTTTGTCTTTTGCATGAACTAGACGTGCTAATTCTGCACTGGATTTTCATTTGAATTCAACTCTGCGAGCAAGAGGGGGTATGATATTCTACTATTTTATACTTCCTTTTATGATTTCTTATGTAGAAGTACGAGGAAATGGCGCATTATTACATAGACTAATATTGATGTTGAATATATGAATGTGGACCTTTCAAATTTTTTAAAAGTTTTGTACTAAATGAATAAGTTTGTGCAATCCACTGAAAAATAAGGTCCTGCTTTATGAGGAGCAGTCTCATAAACTTAGAACATCAAAATTAGGTTACATTGCTGTAAAGCACAATGGAGTAGGTGCCCGTCTTATGCTCTTTTGATAGATTTGTGTGGACTAATGACTGACGAGACTTAAATCAAAGAACTTATAGAAATATGATCATTAAAGTGGTGATATATTTTCCTGTAGGCTTATATGAGAGCTCTTAGCTAGTAAATTCTGATATTCGGTATGCACCATATTATTTAGACCATGGTGTTTATACCTTGTTCAGGCATATCCTCAACTTTTCCTTTCTCAATTTTGGTGTAAATAGTGAAATGATGATTTGTCTATATTTCAGTTTTCCTATTAGTGTAGAGAAGGCATTCTCCTTTGCTATATTTGTCTGGTGCTGGAGTACACCTGCATATTCTAATTGGTAAACATTTGCAGGTTGACTCTGTGTCATGCTATTGCAAGGTTGACTCCGGATTAAAGACAGTTGCTGGGGCAAGAAAATTTGTCCCAGGATCGAAAATTTGTATCCAGCCAGACATTAATCCTCGTGCACACAAGACTAAAAACTCTCGCAGGGAGAGGTCAAGAGTGCAGCCACCTCTTCTACCTGGCCTACCAGATGATCTTGCAATTGCTTGTCTAATACGTGTTCCTCGTGTTGAACACAACAAGCTTCGTCTGGTCTGCAAAAGGTGGTATCGGCTTCTTGCTGGAAACTTCTTTTACTCTCTCAGGAAGAGTCTTGGAATGGCAGAGGAGTGGGTATATGTGATGAAGAGGGATCGTGATGGAAGGATTTCGTGGCATGCATTTGATTCAACCTATCAACTGTGGCAGCCACTTCCACCTGTTCCAGGGGAATACAGTGAAGCCCTTGGATTTGGTTGTGCTGTTCTTAGCGGTTGCCATCTGTACCTATTTGGTGGAAAAGACCCAATTAAGGGGTCTATGCGACGGGTAATCTTTTACAGTGCTCGAACAAATAAATGGCATAGGGCACCAGACATGCTTCGTAGACGTCATTTCTTTGGTTCTTGTGTAATCAACAACTGTCTCTATGTCGCCGGCGGAGAATGTGAAGGAATCCAGAGGACTCTCCGTTCAGCTGAAGTTTATGACCCCAACAGGAACCGCTGGAGCTTTATTGCTGATATGAGCACAGCTATGGTGCCCTTTATTGGGGTTGTTTATGACGGGAAGTGGTTTTTAAAAGGGTTGGGATCTCACAGAGAAGTTCTGAGTGAATCCTATAACCCAGAGATGAATGCATGGAGCCCTGTCAATAACGGGATGGTTGCTGGTTGGCGCAATCCAAGCATCTCCATGGATGGTCGCCTTTATGCTTTGGACTGTCGTGATGGGTGTAAACTTAGAGTATATGATGAAGCCACACATTCGTGGAATAGATTTATTGACAGCAAGCTCCATCTTGGAAGTTCTCGTGCTTTAGAGGCTGCAGCTCTGGTTCCCCTCAATGGTAAACTCTGTATAATCCGTAACAACATGAGCATTAGTATCGTTGATGTGTCAAGTCCTGATAAACAAGTTGAAACTAACCCACATCTTTGGGAAAACATTGCCGGTAAAGGGCACTTCAGAACTCTGTTCACTAATTTATGGTCAAGCATTGCAGGACGAGGAGGGTTGAAGAGCCATATTGTGCATTGTCAAGTGCTACAAGCTTGAGCATTGACCGTACTATATACTCGTCCATGATAAGAACTGAGAATTGGTTTAACTTCTTCAACCTCAAGAACAAAATCTCTTCCATTAAAGCAGTTTTGACATCCTCAACATGGTCTAGTGCCAGTTTGTGAACCAAATAGTTGCATAATCCATTTTCACTTCCTGATGACCTTCTGCAACCTCTGCAGATAACGCTCACCTCGGTAATATATTGTATATGTCATATGGAAGTGTTTGGATTGGACATAATTCGATATTGGCCTTGAAGTGGAGGGTTTCAGCATCAACAGCTCAAGCGTGGATTTCCTGGTATTTTCATACTTTGCCATTTATTCATCAGCAGATGTCTGTTCAAATACAGAGCTAGCTTGCTAATGAATTTCGAAGTAGAAAAAATGAGGCTATTTCGTCGCTTCATAAAAGATTAAAGAGATCAAATAGCTCTATATTTTGTGTATCCATTTGGTCTGTTGTTTTGCACCAATAGTAGAAAAACATAGTTGGTTACTGAAGGACATATAGGTAGAATCTCTGCTTCTTAACTTCTTCCCTTGCTTTCTTTCAAGATCTGTACAATATGTGATTGGGATAGAGCGGCATTGAACTTGCAACCATTGGCTGCTGAAGTGGCTTATTTAGAAGTTCCTTATATTCAGCATTATGATCTTGCTGCTCCTGCTCCTGCTCTTTGAATATGTTGCTTATGATCGGTTAGAACATAGTGGCAATGTCTATTTCCTAAAGCTTGTGCTTTTCGACGAAGGATTCTATGAAACAGGTATTGGTAGGTTCAGTAATGTGACATTTTCAAGATTTTTCATAACATGTTGAGTTTGTATTCTTACTTACAAAGGTTATGTGAAATCTTGAAAAAGTTATATGATGCATTATCGCATTAGAATTCATGGAATTTCCTTTTGCAGTAAATATAGATTGGCATTTGGTCTATATGTATTTCCAAAGTTCATTTTTATTGAAGATGTGAATTGCTTACTAGTCTGGAAACTTTGTCAAAAGATATGTGATCGTCAACAAATGTTTTCATCCTGCTTGTAAAGAATGATCCTTTGGTATAAAGATATTCTGTCCTCAAGCTAAATTCATTGTTCTTTGAGCTGAGGGTCTATCGGAAATAACCTCTCTATCTTTATAACGTAGAGGTAAGGCCTGCGTACACATTACCCTCGCCAGACTCCACTGATGGGATTATACTGGGTTTGTTGTTGTTGTCCTCAAGCTAAAACCTCTTTACACAAATAAGAGTCTTCTCGTCTTGTCTTTGATTAATTAAAAAAAGGTAATACGGTACACAAAGCATCCCGCATTTATGCAGGGTCCATGTAAAGGCCGTGCCCTTAGGGGTAATGATGTAGACAACCTACCATAATGTAATCATTAATAGTTGCTTCCACGCACAAAAGTTGACCACTATCTATAAATTTTAGCAACTTTATTTCCTAATCAGAACTATGACAGAACAAATATACTGTGTGTTTACTTGGGAATATTACAATTCCAAGTACACAAGAAAGAACTAAACAAAGAATCAACTCTAGGTACCCCTGTTAAGCATTTCTTGAAAACGTTTTAATGATTCTTCTCTTTCAAACTTAAGTTGCTTCCTGAAATTCTTGATAAAATCATCAGCAGATTTATTCACATCCTCCATCAAGAACCGCCTCGTCGACGCAATTCTCTCTCTTCTTTCACCATCTTTGTCCATCCCCTTCATATTTGAAGAATCATTTTGGTGTTGATCCATTTTGAAGCTTAATCTATAAACTTCTTTTAGTGTTGAAGAGTTAGTTAAATGGTGATGGATTGTTAGCTTGTGAAGTTTGCTATATATATAGTTGTAAATTATGAGTTTAGGATGTTGTTCTTAGCTTTGAAGCATGAGTTTTTCATGGGAAAAAAGTAAAGGAAAGGAGAAGGAAAGAAAGAGTGATTATCTATGTTTGTTCATGAGTGGAAGGCATTCTTGTGGATTGTTGAAGCCAAAAAGGAAAAGGCAAAACACTTCTTTATTTTATTGTTAGTTTTTGTGTTTCTATATGGTTTAACATTTCAATGGAAGTTGCAGGCTATGATTAGTTTATTTGTAGTGCAAGAAACTGACATAAGTCCATAAATAGATTAGTGGATGATTCATATAGATTAAGGTATTAATTTGTATATCTAACTTTGTAACTTTGAATAGATGGTGGAAGAATTTATATATGTACTACAAAACGAAGTTTCTGAGGAAATTAAAAATAAATATCTAACTTGTCCATCATATATTATATTATCACTTGTCTTTTGAGTTTCCTATAGCGGTAGTCTTGGCGTAACTGGTAAAGTTGCTGCCATGTGATCAGGAGGTTACGGGTTCGAGCCGTGGAAACAGCCTCTTGCAGAAATGCAGGGTAAGGTTGTGTACGATAGACCCCTGTGGTCCGGCCCTTCCCCGGACCCCGCGCATAGTGAGAGCTTAGTGCACCGGGCTGCCAAAATTATTTTTAAGTCTCTTGACTCAACTTTTGTACTATTTTTGACTTCAAGAGGGTGTGAGAAGGGCTTATCTAAAAAGTCCTACTAAGGGACATTGACTGTTATTAAATCCTTAAGATGAAAAAGCAGTACGTCTAAGGATCAATTCAAGCTAAGAATTAATCAAACACAGGCGCTTATTAAGACGTTTTGGCCAAGAAAAAAGAAATTTTAAAGATTAAATTCAAAGCCATCTATAAGTTAATGTTGAGACGTATTATTTTGCAATTGGTTATTAAAATCAGATCGCCATAAGAAACTTATCCGTACACAGTGTTTATACATAACTTATGTTTCTCTCTTGAATAAACTTTTAATATCACTTAGCCATGGTTAATTACTATGTATTCTCGCCTCGATTTATAATATAATCATGCTAAGTTAATGCGATTTTGTGTAAACACTGTGTGTATAAGTATCTATTATTTCAACAACAACAATCACCCGTATAATCCCACAAGTGGGGTATAAGTATCTATTATTTCAGTTAACAAAAAACGAAAGAAGCTTCTTTGTAGTATCTAGCTGGGCAATTCCACCATGTAAGCTCCTAACATTTGCATTAAAAGTTTATGAAATACTTTCAATACATACAATTTTGTTAAAAAATGTCATAGAGAATGTTAATAATAGTTGACAATCTCAAAAACTTTTATTTCAATTCTTTGAAAAGGTAGAATATTAGTAGTTGCTAATAATCCTGCCAAATCATATGTTAGCCAAAAAAAAAAAAAGCATGTTAGCAAAATATAGCATTATAGACTTTTGAGAAATTGGAACTCTATATCATCCAAATTTACTTGCAATTCATCTTCCATACTGAGTTTTAATCATATTCATCTTTTATCTTCTCCTTCTGGCTTATGTTCCTGTTATCATTTTATTGAAACTAGGAATAATAGGCAGATTCAGAATTTAGACCTGATGGATTCAAACTTTAAGTTTATATCATTGAATTCATTTAACTTTTTGAGATTTGTGACCAAACTTTCCACATGTATATTACTTTCCGTGTTGAATATACTGAGTTCAGTTGAATTCATTTGTTATAAGATTCATCCCCCTCAGGTCTAAACCATATTAAAAGTTACTTGGATGTTGCCTTATGGTGCTTG
The DNA here is from genome assembly GCF_000715075.1 of Nicotiana tabacum. NCBI lineage: Eukaryota > Viridiplantae > Streptophyta > Magnoliopsida > Solanales > Solanaceae > Nicotiana > Nicotiana tabacum. Next base: position 126,157,397 of record NC_134088.1, on the reverse strand, counting down.
ATATTGTTGGACTTTTGTTGAGAACCTGCTACATGACGATAAATTAATGTGGTTGAACTAATAATATAGCACGTTGATCAACCTTTATTACCTTCACTTCACAAGAAGTGAAGTAAATAATACATTTGCCATTGCTCCTTTTAGCTTGAGGTGCATATTTGTCCCATTTACTCAGTATTAAGCATTTGCATATCATTGACAGGAGGTGGAAGCTGCAGCAAAGATAGACAATTGGATGTTACAACTTACAAGCTATAAGACTTTAGATATCTTCTGAGTCACTTCTGAATAAATAGATCAATCAGACTCAGCGGCGAAGCTAGAAGTTTTTCCAAGAGTGTTCAAAGTTGAAAGAAGTCAAAAAAAATTCCTTTATAAAGGGTGTTCAATATATATTATATACCGCTAAAACTTAATATTTTACCTATATACACAGTCTAATGTTTTCACGAAGGGTGGTCAATTAACCACCCTTGGTGCAATGTGGCTTCGCCGGTGCACGAAGCATCCCGCGTTCACGTAAGGTCCAGGGTAGGGCCACACTCCAAGGGGTGCAATGTAGGCAGCCTATCCTGATGCAAGCATCAATGACTGATTGCACGGCTCGAACCTGTGACCTATATATCACACGGGGATAATTTTACCGTTACTTTAAGGCTGCCCTCGCAGAAAAATGGTGAAGTTGTCGATGAAAAGTGAGTTTTCACGCAAGAAAATGAAGGATACTGAAAAGACTTGTCCAAAATCAATATGTTATACGTGTGCAATTTATTCCAGTAGAAATTCCAAAATCCAAATATAAGCATTGGTTGGAAGGAATTACCCTCAGTTGCTAGCTTGTAAAGGCAAGTTATAAATTTGGAGACACAGGAGAAAGCAAATTAGTAATACATAGGGAGGAGAAGAATACAGAGAAAATTCTGCTTATCTTGGCACAAAAATAATATAAAACAAACTATACACACTATTAAAACCTAGCTTTGTAGGGTTTTCACATTAAAATAACAATTGTTCAATTCCATTAGTCAACTATTCAGGGGTTGACTTGTAGCTTTTGTTCAAGTAATAATAGTATTATTTTCTCAACCTATGACCGCTCTACTTGTAGTGACTTTTTCTCATTTGTAAGTCATGTTAACATACCTAATTTGCAAAAGGCAAAGAAATTATTTTTAATGATTACAGTTACCAAAATATTATCCAAAAATCACAGAGAATCTTATTCAACAAAATCCTCACTATTTTCATCTACGTTATTCGAATTCACCGAAAATATCATTAGCTGTATGTTTTGGATCCTTCAAAAGTAGACCATTTTTTTGAAAAGTTGGCGTAACATAGATTTTCACCCGCTAGCCAGAAATGGTAATGCAAACAACCATTTTGAACATTACTACATCTCCCAATTAAATGTCAAAAAACATTTTCACCAAAAGTGGAAAGGGAATCATTTTCCTACACGATTATCTCAGCTCTTAACTTCATATAACTGCTTTAACTAACACTTAGACATAATTATCAATTTTTACTACTCAATACTTCACCAAAACACTATCCAGTTTGCTAAACAGTAAATCGGATCGGCTATTTATGTAAAGATCCCGAATTTCGAAAAGATTTACCTGTAAAACTTGTCTCAAAGATCCACCACAAGAGCTCAACCAAATTCCATTGTTCATACAAGAATGAATAGTCTCAAACTGATTCACATCAAGCTTCTTATTAACAAAACCAATCTGAAAGTAAACACTATCAGAAGGTGGCAAATCAACTCTAATTTCATTAACATTGAACCAAAAAAAGAATCTTTTCAATTCAATCCCTTTTAACTCAGTCATTGACCCAATACCTAGCTTCCCACTAATCTTTTCAGCATAATAAACCAAGTATTCGAACTCAACATAACAAGGGGTCTTCAAAAAAACTTCAAAGTTTCCATCTTTATCAAGATTGAAGGATTCCACAGTGTCTGGGAAGATGCCACGTGGAAGCCCATATTCTGGGAGAATATCATATATTGTGGGATTTGGTTCTGGCTGTGGTGATGGGCTGAGAATGAAAGAGAGGGTAAAAGGGGGTAAAATGAAGAGAAGAAAAATACCCAAATGGAATCTTGAATTGGAAGCCATGTTTTTTGAAGAAATTGAGCTTTGGAGTGAAGGTAGAGTGCCTTAGATGGTTGTACTTTCTGCTTGAAGAGATGTACTTTATTTGGATGGAGGAGAAAAAGAAAATAGTTTAGTTTTATTGGTTAGAGAAAGAGAGAGTAGTTTGTTTTGGACTTTTGTGATGACATCGGAGAAAGAAGCCAAAAAAGTGCAATTTCTTGGAAGGTGGGAGTGTTTAAATTATTTAAATTTGTGGGTATATTATTTCTCCAAAACTTAGGGCCATATTTATCTTTTAATTATTCAAATTTCATGTACTACTCTTGCTCAAAATTAGGGACTTTCTTAAGAAAGTCAAAACTTTAATTGCGTCTAGTCAACTATAAAAAATCTTCATTGTTTTAAAATTAATTTTATATAGGACAAAATCGTAATTAAATTACTCTCCCTAATATTTAGGAGTTTTAAATCAACTAAATCATTATTTTCTTTATATATTTACGGCTTTGAAATCACATAAAACTTTTCATATTAAAACTTTTCTTATTTAAACTATGTATGGAGTTCTAATGTCTTTTAAATTATTATAAAATTGTAATTACCATCCGAAATTAGGAATTCAAAGCCTACTAAAAACATTTCTTAAAGAAAGTTGTGTCTAATATCCTTTTTAGTTCCAAGATCGTTGAACATACTTTGACGGCAAGTATGACGAATCTATACTTAAAACTTGGACATTAGCTACATCAACAAAAATCAAAACAATTTAAAACTTAATCATAACGTTAAATACAATTAGTGAAACAAGTTTCAATACCCTTTAAAACTAGATTTTATATTGGATATAATTATAATTTAATAGTCTCCCAATATTTAGAACTTTTAAAAAATACAAACTAAATTTTAGTTATTAAATCTTCCCTTATTCGAACCATCTTCCCTTATTCAAACTACATATATATAGAAACTACTAGAATTTAAAACCAAACAAAAATTTATTTATAAATCCTTTATGTATTTAAATTTAATTATGACTTTTTTCTTAGGTATATTAGATAAAGTGTATATATGCGTACATTAAAAATTTACAAATAAAATTTTAGATCTAATTTTAAGTCTTCAAAAATTGAAGATTACTATACTATGTAAACCAAACTTATAACATACTAGGACGAGTATGAAAATATATGTAAATAAGTTAAATACGACATGCTTAGATTTTTAAAATAGTAATAGTATTTTAATTTAAAGTAATACGTACTATAATGTACTTTAAGTTAACTATATGAATACATTTGTGATGACCCAAAATGTCAGCTTATGTTTTAGAACTCGAATCTGCGCTCTTAAGCCTTAAAAATCTCATTTTTACCCTCCTCGATTTGTGTGCGCAGTTTGGGCGTGTTTCCGAAAAACTTTTATGTTGAAAATTGATGAAAATAAGAATTTTTGCCTTAAAAGTTGATTTTAGTTGATTTCGGTCAATATTTTTGGTAAACGGTCTCGGATCCATATTTTGACGGTCCTAGTGGGTCCGTATCGAATTATGAGACCTGGGCATATGCCCGGAATCGAATTTGGAGGTTCCTAGCTCGAGTTATGAATTTTTGATGAAAATTAAAAGTCTGAAAATTAATTATTTTTAAGAATTAGTTGATGTTTGGCCTTGTTGATACATGATCCGTATTTTGGTTGCGGAGCCCGGTATAAGTTCAATATAATATTTATGACTTATGTGTGAAGTTTGGTAAGAAACGGAGTTGGTTTGACGTGATTCAAACGTCCGGTGGTGAAGATAGAAATTTTAAAGTGTCCTTGAGAATTTTATTTGATTTGGTGCTAAATTCGTAGTTCTAAGTGTTATTTTGGCGATTTGATCGCGTGAGCAAGTTCGTATGATATTTTTAGACTTGTGTGCATGTTTGGATTGGAGCCCCGAGGGCTCGGGTGAGTTTCGGATAGGGCATAGGATGTTTTGGACTTGGGAAAATATGGTATTTTACTGCAGCAGGTGTTCTGGCATGTCCTTCTTCGCGTTCGCGAAGGTACTCTCGCGAACGCGGAGTGATATGGGATTTACCTTTCGCGAACGCGACAGACTCATCGCAAACGCGAAGCACTTGGGGACCTGGGGGAGGGTTGGTCTTTCCTTCATCGCGAAAACGAGCAATGTCTCGCGAACGCGAAGGCCAGGGGGCGTAACCTTCACGAACGCGGGCAAAGTCTCGCGAACGCGAAGGCTTGGCAGCTCTGGTCTTCGCGAACGCGATGCACACTGTCGCCCAGTGCATAAAACAGAATCAAAACGGGACTTAAGCCATTTCTTCAATATTTTCAAGATCCAAACGGTTAGAGGCGATTTTCAAGAGTCATTTTCTTCCCAAAGTGTTGGTAAGTGATTCTAAATCATTTTCTTTCAATTACCCATTTCATTTCATAAATTTTTAACCTAAAATCTAGAGTTTTCATGCTAGAATTAGGGGTTTGGGTAGAAATTAGGGATTTCAGAAATTTTGGGATTTAGACCTCAATTTGAGGTCGGATTCCAAAACCAATTATATATCCGGGCTCAGGGATGAATGGGTAAATGGATTTTGGTCCGAACCTCGGGTTTTGACCAAGCGGGCCCGGGGTCGATTTTTGACTTTTCGGAGGAAAATTTGGAAGATCTAAATTTATGCAATGTAATTGATTCCTTTCGCAATATTTGATATTATTGAGTCATTTTTGAATAGATACGAGTGGTTTGGAGGTGAATTCTAGGCGAAAAATTATAATTGAGTAATAAGTGGCCTTCAGAATGAGGTAAGTGTCGTGGTTAACCCTAACTTGAGGGAATTAGGAACCTCAGATTATTTGCTATGTGAAATTCATGTGAGCGGCGTATATGTGAGGTGACGAGTACTTATGCGCTGCCAATTTACTTGTTTTCCCTGTTTCTCCCGTTTTTCTTATATTGTCTCTTTTCAATGCCTAATTGCTATATATTTAGTCTAATGTTGTTAAATTAATCATTCTTATCATGTCTACGGATCTTCTGGTGATAATTGAGTGTTTATTTCGAAGTTGAGATTGATATTGTGGAATCAAATATTGAAGTAAAGCTTGTACTTGTTATTCTATCTCCCTGTTGTTATTTATTCATTGCATTATGGTAAGGGAGAGTGTTAATGCACGAAGGGTGATGCCGTGCCATTTTGTGAGTGTAAAAGCACGAAGTGTAATGCCGTGCCATATTATGAGTGTTAATGCACGAAGGGTGATGCCGTGCCATATTGTGAGTGTAAACGCACGAAGGGTGATGCCGTACCATATTGTGAGTGTTAATGCACGAAGAGTGATGCCGTGCCATAATATGAGAGTTAATGCACGAAGGGTGATGCTGTGTCATTTTGATTATTTTTATGGTGAGATTTTGAGTAAAAACACGAAGGGTGATGCCGTGCATTTTTCCTTTACTGTATTCATTATTTATGTTGATTCATAGTATATTAGTTGTTCCAGTTATCATTCTGTTGTAATTCCTTATCTCGTATTTCCCCCATCATGTTTCCCCCTCCCTGTATTTCCTGTCTAGCTCTTCATTACTGTTATTCGTATATACACTGTTAAATTATATAGGTTGATTTGTAGGTGCCTTGCCTTAGCCTCGTCACTACTTCGTCGAGGTTAGACTCGACACTTACCAGTACATGGGATCAGTTGTACTGATACTGCACTCTGCACTTTCTGTGCAGATTTTGGTACCGACTCGGGTTGATTGAGATTTTGCTATTGGACCGCTATCCCGAGACTCAAGGTAGATCTGTCGGCGTTCACAGACCTTGAAGTCCCCGTCTATCTTTTATATTCTACTATTTCTTTCATTTAAACAATTGTATTTCTTTCAGACTATTACTTGTAGTGAATTCTAGAATGCTCGTGAATTGTAACTCCAGATACGAGTGGTAGAAATTAATGCAGTTTTTATATTATTTCGCACTCACTATATTTCATCTTAGCTAATTGTTGTTATTTACTTAATAAAATAAGGATTGGTTTAATGATTCTCTAACGTTGGCTTGCCTAGCAAGTGAAATGTTAGGCGCCATAACGATCCCGATGGTGGGAATTTCGGGTCGTGACAAGTTAGTATAAGAGCACTAGGTTGCCTAGGTCTCACGATTTATGAGCAAGCTTAGTAGAGTCTGGAGGATCGGTACGGAGACGTCTGTGCTTATCTTCCAGAGGCTATGAAGTTTAGGAACAAATTTCACTTCTATCCTCATCTGTCGCGCGATGTTGTTTTCTCAATACTGATTGAACTCTTCTACTCTTATTATCTCCCAGATGACAAGAACACATACCGTTTTCTCAGCTGAGCAGTAGCAAGAGCCTCCAGTGGCAGCTCCTAAGTGGGGCATAGGTCGAGGCCGAGGCCGTGCCAGAGGCCGAGGTAGGGGCAGGGCTCAGCCCAGAGCCCTAGCAGCAGCTCCAGCAGTGGAGCCTCAAATAGAGCTTGACGAGGAGGTTCCAGTCCAGACTGTTCCTGCCGGACCAGCTCATGTTCCGGAGGGGTTCATTGCCACCCCCGTACTTCAGGACGCTTTGGTCCGTTTGGTGGGCCTTATAGAGAGTGTGGCCCAGAATGACGCATTTCCCATGGCACCAGTCATCTCTCAGGCTGGAGGAGGAGCCCAGACTCCCACTACTCCCGCTCCGGAGCAGATAGCTCCCTAGTATCAGGTTCCAACAGCTCATCCAGTCGGAGTAGTTCAGCCGGTTATTGCGCCACAGACCGGTGACGGGTCAGCTATGTCTTCTGAGGCTTTATGGAGATTGGAAAGGTTTACCAAGATCTTCCCAGTTCACTTCAGTGGTGCTCCTTCAGAGGATCCCCAGGAGTATCTCGACAGCTGTCACGAGGTTCTACGGAACATGGGTATAGTGGAGACCAATGTGGTCGATTTTGCTGCATTTCAGATGACTGGTTCCGCCAAAAAATGGTGGAGAGATTATTTGTTGACCAGACCAGCTGGGTCGCCTGCTCTTACTTAGGACAAGCTCTCTCAGCTCTTCCTATAGAAGTTTCTGCCTATCACATTGAGAGAAGAGCGTCGCCGCCAGTTCGAGCGTCTCCAACATGGCAGTATGACTGTTACTTAGTATGAGACCCGTTTTGTGGATTTGGCCTATCATGCTATTCTTCTTCTTCCCACCGAGAGAGAGAGAGATGGTGAGGAGGTTTATTGACGGACTTGCTCAACCTATCAGATTGCAGATGGCTAAGGAGACTGGGAGTGAGATTTCTTTTCAGGTGGCTACTAATGTCGCCAGACGAGTCGAGATGGTTCTTGCTCAGGGAGGTCAGGGGTCTGACAAGAGACCTCGTCATTCCGGTGAGTTCAGCGGTGCCTTATCTAGAGGTAGGGGTACTTTTGGTAGAGGCCATCCTCCCAGGCCGTTTCATTCAGCACTCCAGGCATCCCACGGTGCCTTAGGTGGTCGTGGTCCTCATATGCCTTATTCCGACCAACTAGCCTACAGTGCACCACCAACTCCTATTAGTTTACCTCTACTCCAGAGTTATCAGGGTGGTTACTCAGGTCGAAAGGGTCCGTTTCGAAGTCAGCAGTCACAACAGCCGAGGTCATGTTATACTTATGGTGATCTGAGGCACATTGCTAGATTTTGCCCTCAAACATCGTGCAGCTCACAACATCAGGGTTCTCGTGCCATGGTTCCGGTACCACCTGCTCAGCTAGCCAGAGGCAAGGGTCATGCAGCTAGTGGTAGAGGCCAGACTGTTAGAGGTGGAGGTCAGGCCGTTAGAGGTGGAGACCAGACAGTTAGAGGCCGTCCCAGGGATGTAGTCCAGGGTGAGGGGGCCCAGCCCCGATGTTATGCTTTTCCAGCCAGGCCTGAGGCTGAGTCATCCGATGCTGTTATTACAGGTACTATTTTATTTTGCATTAGAGATGCTTTAGTTCTATTTGATCCGAGGTCGACTTATTCCTATGTGTCATCCTATTTTGCTCATATTTGGTTGTGCCCCGTGATTCGTTGAGTGCTCCTGTGTATATGTCCACACCAGTGGGAGATGCTATTGTTGTATATCATGTTTATCGTTCATGTGTGGTCACCATTGGGAGTTTTGAGACTCGTGTAGATCTTTTACTTCTCGATATGGTCGATTTTGATATCATACTGGGTATGGATTGGCTGTTACCTTATCATGCTATATTAGATTGTCACGCCAAGACGGTGACCTTAGCCTTGCAGGGGTTGCCTCGATTAGAATGGAGAGGGACTTTTGGCCATTCTACCAGCAGAGTTATCTCTTATGTGAAGGCACGACATATGGACGAGAAGGGGTGTCTAGCTTACTTGGCTTATGTCCGCGATTCTAGTGCGGAGGTTCCTTCCATGGAGTCAGTGTCGGTTGTTTGTGAGTTTCCAGAGGTGTTTCCTGAAGATCTGTCGGGGATGCCACCCGACAGGGATATTGATTTCTGTATTGATTTGGCTTCGGGCACTCAGCCCATTTCCATTCTGCCATACCGCATGACCCCGCCAGAGTTGAAAGAATTAAAGGAACAATTGCAAGATTTCCTTTCATTAGACCTATTGTCTCGCCCTGGGGTGCACCTGTGTTGTTTGTGAATAAGAAAGATGGATCGATGAGAATGTATATAGATTATCGGCAGTTGAACAAGGTCACCATCAAGAACAAATATCTATTGCCAAGGATTGATGATTTATTTGATCAGCTTCAGGGTGCCAAGGTGTTTTCGAAGATTGACTTGCGATATGGCTACCATCAATTGAGGATTAGGGCATCCGATGTCCCTAAGACAACTTTTCAGACTCGATATGGGCATTATGAGTTTCTAGTAATGTCATTTGGGCTGACAAATGCCCTGGCAACATTCATGGATTTGATGAACCGGGTGTTCAAGCCCTACTTGGATTCCTTTGTGATTGTATTTATTGATGATATATTGATCTACTCCCACAGCCGAGAGGAGTATGAGCAGCACCTTTGGATCATTCTTCAGACTCTGAGAGACAACCAGTTATATGCTAAGTTCTCAAAATGCGAGTTTTGGTTGAGTTCAGTTATTTTCTTGGGTCATGTTGTATCAACAAAGGGTATTTAGGTGGATCCTAGGAAAATTGAGGCAGTTCAGAACTGGCCTAGACCCGCATCAGCTACAGAGATCCATAGTTTCTTAGGATTGACATGTTATTACCGTCGGTTTGTGGAAGGGTTTTCATCCATAGCAGCCCCGTTTACCAGGTTGACCCAGAAGGGTGCCCCGTTCAGGCGGTCAGACGAGTGTGAGGCGAGCTTCCAGAAGCTCAAGACAACTTTGACTATGGCACCGGTATTGGTGTTACCCATATGTTCAGGATCTTATACAGTATATTGTGACACATATCGTATTGGTCTGGGTGCGGTATTGATGCAGGGTGGCAAGGTTATTGCATATGCTTCGCGACAGCTGAAGGTTCACGAGAAAAATTACCCTGTTCATGATCTAGAGCTGGCAACCATTGTTCACGCGCTGAAGATTTGGAGGCACTATCTTTACGGCATTCCATGTGAGGTATTCACAGATCATCAGAGCTTGCAGTATTTGTTCAAGAAAAATGAGCTCAATTTGAGGCAGATGAGGTGGTTAGAGCTATTGAAAGACTATGATATCACCATATTGTATCATCCCGGGAAGGCCAATGTGGTGGCCGATACTTTGAATATAAAGTCAGCTAGTATGTGTAGACTTGCTTATATTCCAGTTGGTGAGAGACCGCTTGCGTTGGATGTTCAGGCCCTGGCCAATCAGTTCGTGAGGTTGGTTGTTTCTGAGCCCAGCCGTGTTCTAGCTTGAAAAATTGCTCAGTCTTCCTTGTTTGAGCGCATCAGAGATCGGCAGTATGACGATCCTCATTTGCTTATCCTTAGAGACACAGTGCGGCATGGTGGTGCCAAACAGGTTACTGTTAGAGATGATGGAGTTTTGAGGAAGCAAGGTCGTATTTGTGTGCCAATATGGATGGACTTCGTGAGTTGATTCTTGAGGAAGCCCACAGTTCCCGGTATTCTATTCATCCGGGCGCCGCCAAGATGTATCAGGACGTGCGACAATATTATTGGTGGAGGAGGATGAAGAAGGACATAGTTGAATATGTAGCTTGGTGTCTAAATTGCCAGCAGGTAAAGTGTGAGCATCAGAAACCTGGTCGTTTGCTTCAGAAGATAGAGATTCCCGAGTGGAAGTGGGAGCGTATCACTATGGATTTTTTTGTTGGACTCCTACGGACTCAGAGGAAATTCGATGCAGTTTGGGTCATTGTGGACAGGCTGACCAAGTCAGCGCACTTCATTCCTATGGCAGTTACCTATTCTTCGGAGTGGTTGGCAGAGATTTACATTCGTGAGATCGTCCATCTTCATGGTGTGCCTGTGTCTACCATTTTTGATCGAGGTGTGCATTTCACCTTGCACTTCTGGAGGGCAGTACAACGTGAGTTGGGTACGCGGGTTGAGTTGAGCACAACATTTCATCCTCAGACGGACGGGAAGCCCGAGCGCACTATTCAGATCTTGGAGGATATGCTCTGTGCATGTGTTATAGACTTCGGAGGATCGTGGGATCAGTACTTGCCCTTGCAGAGTTCGCCTACAACAACAACTACCAGTCGAGCATTCAGATGGCTCCCTATGAGGCATTATATGGTAGGCGGTGCCGGTCGCCAGTTGGATGGTTTGAGCCGGGGGAGGCTCGGTTGTTGGGCACAGACTTAGTATAGGATGCCTTGGATAAGGTCAAGATTATTCAAGACCAACTTCGCATAGCTCAGTCCAGGCAGAAGAGTTAGATTTCAGCTCATCCGGTGTGCCATCTGTCCATGTTTCGAAAGTATCACGGCGATCCGTCCCATGTGTTAAATTTCAGCTCTGTCCAGTTGGACAAGGATTTGACTTACGAAGAGGAGCTGGTGGCTATTCTAGCCCGGCAAGTTCGCCAGTTGAGATCAAAGAGTTACCCTTCAGTTCGAGTGTAGTGGAGAGGTCAACCTTTTGAGGCAGTTACTTGGGAGTCAGAGTCCGATATGGGGAGTAGATATCCCCACCTTTTCGCCAGCTCAGGTACTTTTCTATGTCCGTTCGAGGATGAACGGTTGTTTTAGAGGTGGAGAATGTGATGACCCAAAAGGTCATCTTATGTTTTAGAACTCGAATCTGTGCTCTTAAGCCTTAAAAATCTCATTTTTACCCTTCTCAATTTGCGTGCGTAGTCCGGACGTGTTTCCGAAAAACTTTTATATTAAAAATTGATGAAAATAAGAATTTTTGCCTTAAAAGTAAAGTTTAGTTGACTTCGATCAATATTTTTGGTAAACGGGCCCGTATCTATGTTTTGACGGTTCCGGTGGGTCCGTATCGAATTGTAGGACCTGGGCGTATGCCTGGAATCAAATTCGGAGGTCTCTAGCTCGAGTTATGAATTTTTGATGAAAATTAAAAGTCTGAAAATTAATTATTTTTAAAAATTTGTTGATGTTTTGCCTTGTTGATACTGGGTCCGTATTTTGATTGCGGAGCCCGGTATAGGTCCAATATAATATTTATGACTTATCTATGAAATTTGGTAAGAAACGGAGTTGGTTTGACGTGATTCGGACGTCCGGTGGTGAAGATAGAAATTTAAAGTGTCCTTGAGAATTTCATTTGATTTGGTGCTAAATTCGTAGTTATATGTGTTATTTTGGCTTTTTGATCGCGCGAGCAAGTTCGTATGATATTTTTAGACTTGTGTGCATGTTTGGTTTGGAGCCCCGAGGGCTCGGGTGAGTTTCGGATAGGCCACAGGATATTTTGGACTTTGGAAAATCTGGTATTTTGCTGCAGCTGGTGTTCTAGCATGTCGCGAAGAGTAAACTGGTCAGGCTGAGATTTCATCTTCGTGAACGCGAAGGCCTGGTCGCGAGCACGGAGTGATGGGGGATTTACCCTTCGCGAACGCGATAGGCTCATCGCGAACGTGAAGCACTTGGGGATTTGGGGGAGGGTTGGTCTTTCCTTCATCGCGAACGCGGGCAATATCTCGCGAACGCGAAGGCCAGGGGGAGTAACCTTCACGAACGCGAGCAAGGTCTCGCGAACGCGAAGTCTTGGCAGCTCTGCTATTCACGAACACGATAGTGGCCTCGCGAGCGCGATGCACACTGCCGCCCAGTGCATAAAACAGAATCAAAACGGGACTTAAACCATTTCTTCAACATTTTCAAGAACCAAATGGTTAAAGGCGATTTTCAAGAGTCATTTGCTTCCCCAAAGTGTTGGTAAGTGATTCTAAACCATTTTCTTTTAATTACCCATTTCATTTCATAAACTTTCAACTTAAAGTCTAGAGTTTTCATGGTAGAATTAGGGGTTTGGGTAGAAACTAGAAATTTCGGAAATTTGGGGATTTAGACTTTAATTTGAGGTCGGATTCCAAAACTAATTATATATCCGGGCTCAGGGGTGAATGGGTAAATGGATTTTGGTCCGAACCTCGGATTTTGACCAAGCAGGCCCGGGGTATACTTTCGACTTTTTGGAGGAAAATTTGGAAAATCTAAATTTATGCAATGTAATTGATTCCTTTCGTAATATTTGATATTATTGAGTCATTTTTGAATAGATACGAGTGGTTTGGAGGTGAATTCTAGAGAAAATGCTGTAATTGAGTATTGAGTGGCCTTCAGAATGAGGTAAGTGTCGTGGTTAACCCTTACTTGAGGGAATTAGGAATCTCAGATTATTTACTATGTGAAATTCATGTGAGCGGCGTATATGTGAGGTGACGAGTACTTATGCGCCACCAATTTACTTGTTTTCCCTGTTTCTCCTGTTTTTCTTATATTGTCTCTTTTCAATGCCTAATTGCTACATATTTAGTCTAATGTTGTTAAATTAATTATCCTTATCATGTTTACGGATCTTCTGGTGATAATTGAGTGTTTATTTCGAAGTTGAGATTGATATTGTGGAATCAAATATTGAAGTAAAGCTTGTACTTGTTATTCTACCTCCCTCTTGTTATTTATTCATTGCATTATGGTAAGGGAGAGTGTTAATGCACGAAGGGTGATGCCGTGCTATTTTGTGAGTGTAAAAGCACGAAGTGTAATGCCGTACCATATTGTGAGTGTTAATGTATGAAGGGTGATGCCGTGCCATATTGTGAGTGTAAAAGCATGAAGGGTGATTGTGAGCACCTAATATTTGCCCTAATATAAAATTACTCCTAAAAAAATCCAAAAAATAGCTTTAAATTATATTTCTATATTTTTACTTAGTTTTCTTTGTGCGTATTCATGTTTGATGCATTTTTAAGTTGCATTTTAAATCCTAAAGAAAATACAAAAAATATTTTTAATTTTTACATTTTTTTAGATTTTAATTGCATAATCAATTGCATTTGTAAAACACTAAAATACCAAAAAATACATTAGTAACTCTACATGTATTTGTTAGCTAAATGAATTTGTTAATTGTAGAAAAATAGGTCATTAGATTAATTTTACAAATTAGTTGGAATTAAGAGTGTTAAATAAATTGATTAGTCTTGCAAAATACGAAGAAAGAAAAGAGAAGGCTATGGGGTCTCATTACAGCTTTGGGCCAGGTGCTTCTAGTGACCCATTTTCTTTCCATTCGCCCCAGCCCAATATCCCCTCTTCATCTCTAAAATAAACCTTAATTTCACTCTTCCCTTGAATTAACAACAGAGACATAGATGAACGGATCCCCATTGGAAAAACCCTAGGATCCGCCGCCTGCTTTCCTCCATTTATCAGAAGAAAGAGACGAACTTCCCCTCCCCTTTCAACAAAACAGTCGCTGCCCTTCTCCTTCACTCTCTCTCACCTGCAGACTCCTCTCATAGAATCAGTCCTTCTTTACACACGCGCTCAAAGCACATTACTAGCGTATGAAATCGACTTTGAAGTTCAGAAGCATTTATGAGATTTTGAATAAAAAGCTCACAGAACCGAGGGAGATTAGAGTTAAAAGTGATTTTCTGAAATTGCTCTTCTAATGCTATGTGTTATTCCATATTTTTGGGTTTTAAAGAGAAGTCCGATTCAAATCGATGTTCGATTTCCGCTGCCGTTGCTATTGCCGGTTCGTTATTGTTTCTGTTGTTGGATCTCATCGTCTATTGCAGACCCTAGCTTGTTGCATTCGGTTTATTTTCACCTGTATCTAGGTATGTTCATATTCTTTATTGCACTATATCGGATCATGAATGAAATTTTCTTTGTTTGTTTCTGCCCGATTCTGTAAAACCAGTAGGCTCAATTGTTGAATTTAACTTTGAACTTCTCTCTTTGTTTATCTCTGGTTCTAGTAGCATAATTCAAAATATTCGAGTATGATTTTGTTTTGTCGATGAACCTAACATCTGCCTGCTAAGGTTTATTCACATAAAAGTGATGATTCGTGGTTTGAGCTACTATTGAGAACAACAGAGACGTGAAATTGACCACCAGTTGGTTAGAGTCATTTCTGAAAAAATCAATGTAGTATTTTAATTGCAGAATTATACAGTTTATTGGTTTCGTAGCCTCTCATATAATTAACAGATTCATATTTCAATGGCTAATTCATCTATGCACTCGAGTTGTTTAAGTATTTCCAGCGTTTCATTAAGAACATGATGAGTATATGATTAACTGAAAGTTGACGTTTGTGATTTTGTTCAGATGTCGTTGGGATGGACTTTGTTTTTTTTTCTTTTTCAAATATTAATGGTTAAAATGAGTTCTTGTATTCCTGTAAGTTCTTATAGCTATCTATGAAAGTGTGTTTGGTTTATGCATATTATCTCTTTGTGGGAATTGAATTTGTTAATGAATCAGTAGTTAAACATGCACATGTCATTCACCACGACTCCCATAATTCTCATGCCTCACAATAATTTTGAACTTAAAGAAATAAATGATTAAGATATGAACATTCGTAGCTTTGCTTTAGGCGCGGTTATAAATCATCACGGCTATGAGTACGATTTTTGTTGCATAATCGTGATACATAATCCCCAATTCGAGTGTGAGTTTCACGTGAATCGACCATAACTTCAAATAATAATAAAAATTAACATGTTGTAAATCGCGGGTGCGTTTCACGTGGTGCGATTCGCAATATGTACAAAAAATAAACGAGCGCGCGACATCGCGACTTGTTCAAACAAATTCCATAAATATTAAAAGCGGTATAGAAGCATTAAAACATAAAAGGTTCTAAAACATATAATAAATCAGATAACTAGGCCAAATATTAATTGTTAAGCGACCGTGCTAAAACCACGGAACTCGGAAATGCCTAACACCTTCTCCCGGGTCAACAGAATTCCTTACCTGGTCTTCCGTGTTCACAGACCATAAATAGAGTCAAATTTCCTCGATTTGGGATTTAAAATAAACCGGTGACTTGGGACACTATAACTTATTCTAAGTGGCGACTCTGATCAAATAAATAATTCCATTTCGAATTATGTCACTTTAATTGGAAAAACTCCCTTATCCCTATCCCCCTCGGGAAAAAGGAGGCGTGACAGTGATGTCGTGCCATATTGTGAGTGTTAATGCTAGAAGAGTGATGCCGTGCCATAATATGAGAGTTAATGCACGAAGGGTGATGCCGTATCGTTTCTATTATTTTTATGATAAGATTTTGAGTAAAAACACGAAGGGTGATGCCGTGCATTTTTCCTTTACTGTATTCATTGTTTATGTTGATTCATAGTATATTGGTTGTTCCAGTTATCATTCTGCTGTATTTTCTTATCTCGTATCTCCCCCAGTATGTTTCCTTCTCCCTATATTTTCTGTCTAGCTCTTCATTACTGTTATTTGTATATACACTGTTAAATTATATAGGTTGATTTGTAGGTGCCTTGCCTTAGCCTCGTCACTACTTCATCGAAGTTAGACTCGACACTTACCAGTACATGGGGTTAGTTGTACTGATACTGCACTCTGCACTTTCTGTGCAGATTTTGGTACCGACTCGGGTTGATCGAGATTTTACTATTGGACCGCTATCCGGAGACTCAAGGTAGATATGTCGGCGTTCACAGACCTTGAAGTCCCCGTCTATCTTTTCTGTTCTACTGTTTCTTTCATTTAGACAGTTGTATTTCTTTCAGACTATTACTTGTAGTGAATTCTAGAATGCTCGTGAATTATGACTCTAGATCCGGATGGTAGAAATTAATGCAGTTTTTATATTATTTCGCACTCACTATATTTCATGTTAGCTAATTATTGTTAGTTACTTAATGGAATAAGAATTGGTTTAATGATTCTCTAACGTTGGCTTGCCTAGCAAGTGAAATATTAGGCGCCATCATGGTCCCGGCGGTGGGAATTCCGGGTCGTGACAACATTGAATATATATTATGAATTTATACTCTTTAAATCACAAACCTAATTATAATAATCGATAAGTGAAACACAGAAAAGAAATATTTATGTATTGAAATTAATAAAAATAAATCATATGCAGTTATTCACCAGTAATTTAAGGTAGTAGTTAAAAGAGCTAAAAGAAAACATAGAGAACGAAGGTACAAATATTCCTTATTAAGTTAGCTATACAAATCAATATTCTTTTTAAATATAAATTTACGCACTTATTTTATAATTCAAAAATAATATTTATATAATTGTTTTTAAAAATTTAATACTCATTTAGATAGGTTACACGCGCAACACATGTAGCGTAAAATATATTAAAAGTACGAAAACCCTTAACGAAATGTCATTCACCTTTTCTAGCCTTTAAAATAGCGATCACACTAGATAAAATTGTTAAATTAACTATTTTCCTAATATTTATAATTATGGAATTAATAAAATTTCTACTATTAAATATTATCTTATTTGAAGTATCTCCTACTATTTAGGAATCTAAAGTTAAACTAAAATTTAAAATATATTTAAATACATTCCTTATTTGAATTGGATAAAATAACTATTCGCCTGTGATATAATTCTTCCATATATAATAAAGTGATCTTAACTCCAAAAATGTTAACCCTCTCACTCGAGGTAGACATATAGTTTATTTTATAACTATGAGTATGTTTCCTCCTCAAGACACAAACAAACCTAAACATCTATAAAACTTAAAAGTATAAATAAATGCAAATAAATTATTTATTGGAAACAACAAGGATTTTAGCTTTATAAGCATTAGCTATTGAGGTGTAGAGAATTATTTTTAAAAATTACCTAGATAGTTAATTTTGAAAAATAAATAATCTGAAAGTATAAAATAACTATTGAAGTTCTAAAAATGAACCTAACCAAAAGTAAAAATTCCTTTAACAAATAATTCTAAGGTAAAATAACAAGTAAGAGTTGTTTAATATTCAAAAATTTGAAATTAGCTAATTAAATTTCACAATAATTTTGATGGAATATAGTTTAAAGATCAATGTTTGCACTAAAAACTTTTTGAAGATGAGTATAATCTATTTATTTATATCAATACTATCATACAAACAAGAAAGTCTAACATGAAATGTTGATCAACTTTTACCCTTCACAAGCATAGTTCGTGTTGAATAAAACCATAATTACAGTTAATACCTTATTTTTAGTAGAACTAAAATTTAAGATTTTAATGACTTCTATGGGATAGAGTTCTTTCTTTATTGAGTTAGCTAAATAAGATTGGCATTAATCATCATGTTTATGATTTTAAATTTTTTTCTTTTAACTTTTATTATGTAATCAAACACAAATTATAAAATATTATTTATAACACTTTTGTAAAATTTACCTGAGATGAGGTACACGCGCAAAACGTATACCCTAAACTAGTCATCCAAAAATATGCGTGCTGAAGTGAACACATTTTTATATTGTGAAGATTTATCATAAATTTTATGCACTAACTATCAAACTATTGCAATTCTTTTTCTTTATTAAACTTTTGGACTGACAAATGAGCAAGTTCAAAGAGTCAGAGTTCTTTCCCTTTTTGTTAGTCTCATGCTTTTTATGTTGCAAACCTTTAGTGGAGTTTGCAACAGAGATATCTTTATTATCTAAATGTCAATTCGTGATAATACTATTTTAGAATGTTATGCAAATGATGCTAACAACAACAATAACAAAAAACTAAGTAAAATTTACAAGTGAGGTGTGGACAAATGATACTAACATTAATAAGAATAATATTTTGCAGGTTTAGTGTGACAAATTGTCAAAAGTTCCTCGTAAAGACTACCTTGTTTAGTCACTCCATGTTACATGCAACAGTCTGTGTTAAGCTGGCACATATGGAAGGATGTTTAAGTGCCTAATAGGAACATGCCCTAATTTTAAGTGTCAAATGAAAAGCGGTGCCATATTTAGGTACCTGCTTATCTATTCGGCATTTATACTAAGTGGTCGTTTGGTAGCTGGTTAGGAGAAAAATTATTCATGTATTGGGGGCAGCATAACTTATGCAATGTTTGGTAGTCATTAGTTATTTTGTACAAAATTCAGCATAACTAATACTTATGGAATGTTTGGTAGCCATGTTTGGAATAACTAATATATGTATTAGCAATACATGAATAAAATATCGAAATGATAAATTTACCCCTATCATTTATACATAAAGGCTTCCTTCTATAGATTGATTTGTATCAAACCCTTTGGAGAACAAGCATGGAGATACCGATGCCTCACTGCTAGGCTCTTCCTTTTCACAATCTATTAGAGACAAAATCAGTAAATAAGTATTTTACTTTAAAGTTTATATAATGTATATCAATTTCTAATATAACAAACAAAATATTCAAAAAAAATAATACATTAGTAACTAATATATGTATAACTGATACTTGCATAACTAATCCATGCATTACTTATTCCTGTATAACTGCATAACTAAACATGTATAACTAATACCTGCATAACTCTAACCGGCAACCAAACGACCGCTAAACGTCTTTTGTCCTTGTCATTGTACTCACCTACTCTTACAGTATCATGTGGTTAGGAAAATGGAGATGAACTAACAAATGGGTACGGCAGAAGAGTTGTAACGTCAATCTTGGAAATCCAGGATCGGATCTCAATACAAGGTGACATATTGTACACAAAATTTTACATAAGCGGTGTCATAATTTAAAAAAAATGAACAAGTGAATAAATTACTATAATGACAAGTGATGTCATTTTCTGTATGTAGTCCCGATATTTTTATTTTTCTTCTTGTGACATTAGTTGTATTTTTATTTGTCTGAACTGTGGAAAACTTCACCCAATAGTCTATGAAATATTTCGTATAATCAATCGAAGTACGCACAAGCTTCTCAAATAGCACCATCTTTTAAGAAAGAAGTAATAATTTATTACTTTTGATCACGCAACCATGTATCAACGCTTAAGCCTAGTATTAATACGCCATAACTTGTCGCATATATACATAGCTTGCTTGACTGTGAGATTGACCGATCGAACAGAGACGATAGTCGACCATAATAATCTGAAAATTTCGTGCGAAAAAGCTCTCGCTCAACGGATCAAAGATAGCCACGGATAACAAGCTAATGACTCCAAAGAAGCTTTTAAGGTCAGGAACTTGAACCCATAATTCTACAATCTTGGGCCTAGACCCTAGTTTTTGGGCACGCTGGGCTGTGTTCGGATGTTGATTTCAGATCTATTTGTAAACAATCCACGTTATAATATGTTGGCATTCGTCATTTACTTTGTTTTCTCGGTTGGCTCTTTTAGACACACGCATCATTTGCTTTGTTTTCCGTGGTTAGCCATACATTAACTTAAATTGATGCTTAATAGTTAGATTAATATTGATTTTTTTTCATTCTTTATATTTCAGTGTTTCATAATTTTGTAATTAATTAACTTGTTAATTTCTCAGTGAATTACTTGGAATGCTTACGCCATTTTAAAGTTTTTGCAAAAGAAATGAGCCAAAAAAAGAAGAAGAGTAAAATGTATAATTCATACTTAATCCAGTCGACAATTGATGTAATAATTACGTGCAAAGACTATTTTTAACCCCCCCCCCCCCGCCCCCCCAAAAAAAAACCCAAACCCCAAAGATACCTAAATGTTCAAAATGAAATGTTTTTCAATATAGATCAAGAAAGAATTTTTTACATAGAGCAAGAATGAATTTAAGAAAAATGATAGTGTATAGTCGATTTTAAAATAAGGTAGGAAAATGGGATGAAGCCCGCTGGAAAGCTTTTGATAAAATAAAGGACTCCATTTTAGTGCCTACAACGCCAAGAAGCCTTTATTGCTATACCTATCAGTTATTGAAACCACTATGTGTTGGCTTAATATGATGAAGACAGACGGAAGTAAAGGGCCATATACTACAAACATAAGAAAATGACCGACTACAAGATCAGGTGTACCAATTTGGAGAAAAGCTGCTTGGCTTTGGTTTGGGTTATATATTATATATATATATATATATACACACACACATATTATGTATGTTATATACAAAAAATATATAAATTTTATAAACCTTTGTGGTTATCAGATGTAAATAATTTCGACCGCAGGCTAAAAATAATTTTTGTCCAAGAATTTATCCCTTTATCCGGTTTACTAGATTTATTTAATGCAAATTTAAATTAATCGAACCAATAAATATCAGAACTCATATACTTAAAAGAGAACAAAAAAAGAGAGAGAGAGAAAGAGAAAGAGTTTCTGGGTGACTGGGTGTATGTCTGTGTACACAACACTAGCTGCTATTTTCTTCTATTTTCATTGTTAGCATGTTAGTGAGTACTCTCTGTGATTCTTATTTTAATTAAAAAAACCAAAAGAAAGAAATAACATAAATGCTGGTAACATATTTCAAAGGATACAAAAAATACATAAGAGGAGCCAAGTAGTTTATCATCCATTATTTTATGTGGGGTGGTATGTGAGAGATTCCAAAGACAAAAGACTTAAGTTTCATATATAGCAAATATTAATTCTGTTTTTGACAGCTCAATAAAACAGAATCCAAAGAATTAAAGAGACAAATCAGGAGCTACAAAAGAAAACAAAGGCACACTAATAAAAGCCAACACCACAAAAAAGGAACATAAAAAACAAAGAAGGTACAAAAATATATGAGAAAAAAAAGATGATACATTAATAACTATGTGCAATTATTAGGTGAGATATGAAAGCACCATAATAACTAAAAATCCCATAGTCATCTCAACAATTCCCATCCATTTCCTTCTATCTCCTCCATCATTTTTCTCATTAGCTGTAGTTGCTGCTTTTCCATTAGAGCTCCCACTAACTGTAAAAGGAAAGGTCATAAATGGAAAAATATTACTCAATTCGTTTCATTTTATATGAAAGTGTTTGAAACAATATAACTTAAGCACTAGCAAACCCAAGATTTCAAAGTCGTGAACGCTCGCCGAAAAGAGTTCCAAAAGAAGGGGGAAAGGAGTTTAACCGTAGGTGTTCACTCAATGCTTATCTAATTTTTTAAAAATAATTTTTATGTAAATCTACTAAATTTGGTAAAAGTCAATGTGTGCTTAGCTTAGCACCCGCAAGGCTCCATATAGGTTCGTTATTGAGCTTAAGAAAGAAAGAAAGAGTTTAACACATACCAACAATATCGATAAACTTGCAGTTTTCACATGTCATAATTAACATTGTCTAAAAAAAGAATACGTCATAACATTTTTATAGCTATACAAACATGACATTAAGGATAAAATATGAAGTTTAAAATTAAGAATTTTCAAATATAAAAAAGTATTTTTTTAAATAAAAAAGAGTGACATATAAAATGAAACAAATGCAGTATCAATGATAAGACAAAAAGCCTAGTTTAAATTTAATCAAATCTATTAGATTGATTTTGTAACTTTTCATGTTTACCTGGTGCAGATGAAGCACTAGAACTTGCTTTTGCACTCTTTGCAAAATCTTCGAAAACCTTAGCATCTGGTGAATTTGGTGGCAAGTGCAACAGCTCTGGACATAAATCACAACTCCAAATGTAAGAATACATCTTAGTATACATTTTTCTTTCACTAGTAAAGCTTGTGTTTAGCAAAGTTTATAGGTAAATGACTAAAAGAGTCCGCTTTAGGAGACCAAAAAATAATTTAATTTATATATACCGACAATATAAAATTAATGATACAGTCACACCTCTCTATAACAGCTTTGTTTGCTCCAGATTTTTTTAGTTGTTATAGCTAAGCGCTGTTATAGAGAACACATATTATAGCATAGTATGGAAATTGGTTCCAAAAGAAACTTGGCTTTTATAATGAATAGTTGTTATATAACAATGCTGTTATAGAGAAGTCTGACGGTATACATATGAGTGCGATGTACTTACCCGGGCACATCGATACATTAGCTGAATTAGCAGGAGCATGACATAGAGTAGGAAGGCTTAGTGCAAGAGTAGCATTGATCTTAAGACCAAGGCTAGGATCATTTCTATCTTTCACCAAAACACAAAGGCATTTCTTGCTCTTGTCCAAGACTTCTTTTAGACCGGTGCAACAATCCGGTGTGGGAGCTTTGGCGTCTCCGCTAACATAAGGAAGACACGTGGCGAGACCGACGAGTTGGTTAGCACATTCTTCTTTATCTTTGTCAATATTTGCTCTTGACAACCCTAATAAGATCAAGAAGAAGAAAGAGAGGAAATGAAGTTCAAAAGTAACAAGTTTTGAACTCATTGTAACAAATTTTGAAAGAATATTTGGGAGTAGTAGGAAAAAAGATAAGACAAATGAAGTGATGGGAAAGTTTGGTTTTTATGCTTTGCTTGTGACAATTGACTTTATTGATGTGGTACGAAAGAAGGGAGGAAAATGGGTGTTGATAGGAGATGAAATAAATAGGTTAGTTTATTATGGTTTGAAGTCTAAAAAGTTAGGGACACCCTAGATGCTTCACATGTGATATTGCTATCTTTTCATTACTGTATTAATAATTAAACTAAAGAACAATATTTCAACATATTCTTGAAACAATGTTATTCTTATAATGGGAGGGTATACAGTCTTGTTACAATGGTAAAAATTATCGCTATGTGATTAGGAGATTTTTAAACCACGAAAATAACCTCTAATAAAGATGTAAGGTACGACTGCTTACATATGACCCAATATGTTGCCCTTCCTGAAGTCTCACGCATCATTAACAAGAATTTAGTGCACCGAACGCCTTTATTCATATAATAATGATCAAATCTCATATTTTCACTTTATTTCAAAATCAAAATAAATTATAAACAATAGAATTCATATGCTTTTAGTGACCAATTGCACTTTGTAAATTAGCTAGTTAGTTGTGAAATGACTAGAGAGTGACTAAGGAGCACTTTATCCAAAAGAGCTCAACTTTTATACACTATCATATCATTTGAAATATTATAACAAGTAATTATCCATAAAAACTCAGATTAGTAACTATATATATTTATATATTTAAAACCCTATTTTTTCCTAATATTGTCGATTGAATTTAAGTAATTAGTAGTCTAAAAACATAATTTGCTTGCTCTGATTAAATACTCCGTAATTATTGTGACATTGCCATTTACTAACAAAGTCACCGACTGCATTAAAATTCAATGGTCCCCTTCTTGAAAAAAAAATGTACTGTTTCTGTCATCTTCCAAAAAATTCCATTTTCATAATACTTTTGCTTTCTTTACTCCTTGAGTAGTTCCATTTTAGTTTGCTTAAGGATGGATGAATAACACTATCTGACAGTTGATATCTTACCTTAAGATAATTATGACCTCTTCTTTTAGTCAAATACTTTCGTAATTGAATGTTATTTGTTACAACTCGGGGTAGTCGCTACAAACATAAACATTGGTGGCAACTAAACTTGCCGCAAATTGCAGAAAAAGAATAGAAATTCAAAAAATGCACTTTGACTTTTGGTGGCGACACTGTCGACTTTAAACTCTTGCTTGCCGATAATTCCCATAAAAGAATACTAAAATCTTAAAAAAAAAAAGAGAGAGCAAAATTAACTCGATAATTTGACATTACGGAGGAAAAGAATTAAGATAATATGTCAGAATAAGTTCTATATGGCATGAGAAAATAACTCTATTCTTTCACAGAGTTAATCTTTAGAATCTTACCCATATGTAAACAAAAATCAATATTAAAACCGTCTTTTTATTAATATTTATCACACATATTGCGTTAATTTGAACCTCAACTATAAATTTTATCGTCTAGCATTAAATCCTAAAAATTAAAGAGAGTATTCAAATTCTCTATGCGAATAAATTTAACCTACTAGATGAATAAATTAAATAAAAGTTATTTAATCCTCATCTTCAAGCTAAAACATCGACATGAGTTGCTAGTTTTATTACATAATATAATATTTTATTGTTTTATAGTGATTTAGTTAGAAGTGAAGCTTTCTTCTTCCTTTAAATCAAATAATTAGTCAAATACCTTCGTAACTGAATATTATTGTGAACTGATCAAAAAAAAAAAAAAATTTATTTGTGAAGATTCAGGGTAGTTGCTACCAAAACGAACATTTGGCGACGACTAAAGTTGCCGCAAATAGCAGAAAAAGAAAAGAAATTCAAGAAATGCACGTAGACCTTTAGTGGCGACCCTGTCGGCCTTGTGTGGCGATTTTGTCGCCACTAAAACCATTATTTTGGTCGCCAGTGTAATAAGCGATCTACTGGTATTAGCGGCAACCTTTTACTTTTGGTGGCGTCTTAAGTCGCCGCTAAAATCTTGTTTTGATTAAAATTAAGTAAATCTTACTACTAATTGCTCAAATAAATGAGGCTAATCTATTCAAATTACAATGCAAGTACCAAACACATTTTTTAACATCAGTACAACTTTTTATCGCCATAATATAAATTAAGCAATTCTAAAGAACATTTCAAACATGGAAAAAAATGAATTAACAATATATTTTTAAACTCTTGTTTGGCAACAATTCCTATCAAAGAATACTAAAATATTAAAAAAGAGAGAAAAACCGCACTTAGATAATTTGATATTAAGGAGGAAAAGAATTAAGAACATTTGACAGAATGAATTTCTACATGGTATGAGAGTATAATATTATTCTGTCAAGAAGTTAACCTTTAAGTAGAATCTTCTCCATATATAGAACAACTAATTTTAAAACCGTCTTTTTATTTATATCTATCACACATGATGCATTAATTTGTCCGCAACTATAAATTTTACCGTTCTTCATTGAATCTTAAAATGTAGAGAGAGTATAGATATTTGATGCTGATAAATTTTTATCTTATATATTTTACCTACCATACAAATTAATTAAATATAACTCAATTAATTCTTTCCTTCAAGCTAAGACATCGACATGAGTTGCTAGTTCGATTACATAATGTAATATTTTGCTGTTTAAAAGTGATTTAATAAAAAATGAAGCTCTTCTTCTTTTAAATAAAATAATTAGTCATATTCCTTCGTAATTGAATATTTTTTGTGACGACTCAGGGTAGTAGCTACAAAAATGAACATTTGGTGGCGGCTAAACTTGCATAAATAGCAGAAAAAGAAAAGAAATTCAGAAATGCACGTCGACATTAGTAGCGACACTTAATTTCTACTTTTAGGGGTTAGTATAGTCGCCACTAAAACCCTTTGTTTAGTCGTTGGTATGAAAAGCGATGTGGTATTACTATTAGTGTCGACATACTTTACTTTTGGTGGCGATGTAGGATGAATAAGATCCTTTTAACCTTACTAATTAGAAGTTTCTAGTTCAGTTGTCTAAGACTGATTTTTATTTGGTATAGAGCACTTGTTTAATAAATCTTATGCGATGTGAATTGATTAATCAGAACCTCAACGTGAATACTGAAAACATGATGAAACCAACAACAACAACAACAAAAATTGTCAATATTATCTGAATATAATTTTCAGAGTTATTTTGTATGTTATTTTTATTATTATAAAAAGGCGCGTTATAATTGTTGAAATCCCTCAACGCTATGTCTCGATTTGAGCATCGAAAATGGAAAACTTTTTGTAGTGAGTGTTTTACTTAGAGAGCCTACTTGCTATACAAATTCTGAGTTGGTCGAGTCGGTAAACTTCGGATATCGAATGAACTTAAAAACTTTGGTAAATAAGTAACTATAGTTGTAATCTGGTCTACATATATAATACGGAGAAAATAAATAACAACTGTTAAACTGAAAAGTTTGTAACGATGTTGGTCATTATTATGTGACGATATACATTTAAGAAACGAAGAAAATACATAATATCTTGCAAGGGTAAATAATGGAGATGCTAGAGAACAAAAATACAGGATATAGTGTAAGTCAGAAAGACTTATAAAGTAGTAAATGGAATTTATTTAATCACCACTTGTCATTTTTTAATTTTGAAGACCTTATCTTGTATTTAAAAATTGTAAAAATAACTACTAATATAGACAGGCTTTTCTCTTCTTATTTTATTTTCTAAAAAGGAATAAAATTTGTTTCTGATCTTTATTTTGATTTTGTTATTATTCGACCAAATAAAGCCAAAGATGTAAAACAAAATTTAGTTAAATATCAAATGATAACACGTGAAGGATCGAGATTTGAAAGAACTAATCTTCTTTGCTTTTTAACCCGTGACTATATTCTGTTTGATCTATCCGTGATTATACAGATTAGCCAACTCAATTTTAAGGTCATAATTTAGACCAAAGAAAAGAATATTTGTCATTTAGTATGAATATTATTATTATTATTATTATTAGAATGAATCCTTTTGTGATCCTTTTGTCCCTTCCGGTGTTTTAAAAGGCGTGGGCGTAAGGCGGGGCGTAAGCTCCGAGGCGCGGGGCGTAAGCCTCATGGGTATTTAATTTTTAATATTTTATAAAATAATATAATGACAATTAATATTTATAAACAGGTAAATTGCATAAAAATTGAAGAAAATTATATATATATATGTGTGCTCCATCCCCACAAAAAATTAATCAAAACAATCTATTATACGTTACTTACAAACACAAGTAATTTGAGTCTAAAAGAATAAAGTTTTATATATGGAGGAACAAAAAGGATAATTAACCTGCAATTTGAACTTTGAATTTGATGCTATGAAGAAAAATGTAGTTCTCTTTGTATTTGTAAAAAAAATTAAATATTCGTTGTTTTTGGGAGATATTAGCAGACTAGCGGACAAGATAAAAATTTTGGGAAAATCATGAATTAGGGCTTAAATCAATAAAAAAGGTCTTTACTTTTAAAGTTAATACTTTTGAGTTCCTTTTTAAACCTTTTGAGTAATTACCAAACTCACTTTTGAGAATTTGGGTATTATATGAAGGACTAATTCAACAAATTTTGTTTTAATTTGAAAAAGTCTCTGGGGCTTACTCCTTACTAAAAAAACGCACCCCGAACGCCCGGGTGTACGCCCTGAATTGCGGGGCGTACGCCTCTTGAGACTTTCGCCCCACACCATCGCCCCGGGGCTCGCCCCAGAATCGCCTTTTAAAACAGAGGTCCCTTCCCATGGAAAGAATATGCAATTTCCAGCTTTGGGACCCTTTTTTTTTTTTTTTATACTCAATGATAGAATGGATCATGATTTTCTTTATATGCTTTTTTTGAATTTTATCGGAAGCAACCTTTTTACCCTCACAAAATAGAGAAATATTTGTGCACACACTACCTTTCACAGATCTCACGTATAAGACCGCACTGTTATTGTTGTTGTTGATGGAATCGATCATAATATTATATTCCTTTTGAACTTGTGATCCTAAAATTCCTGAACTTAACATGATCATACAACTATTTTAGATAATGTACTTTTGTCGGAGGTGCAGCCACAATTATGAGTTTATGGGTTTCAAATTCAAGACAAAGCAAATTTTAAAATTTTGGATAAATTGTGTATACATAATAAATAAATTTTCTTTTAGCACAAATATATGATCTACGCCAAAATTATTTGGTCTACGGAACTCGTAAGTCGAACTATAGGAGTATAGGTCCATCCCTATCTGAAATTTATTATATATGTGCACATTCGATGAACCAGCACAACACTAACATTGAAATTCCCAAGTGACAGTTCGATGATTGGTCTTTCAATTCTTTCTGTATTTTTTTTTTTACACTTTTTTTTTTGTTTAAAGGATAGATATATATAAATATCAAACATTGCGTACAGAGAATGGTTGCATATCTTGCAGCTCGTTACATGATATTGCACCAACTGTTGGTGCTAAAATAAGTCAAAATATTTGAAGTTTCATAAATGTTATTAGTTGTCAACGTATATAGAAATTCAGCCACAGAACATTTTTATATGAAATATGAGTTACATTAAATGTACTTATATAACAATATATGTATATGTATATATATATATGGCCCATATTTCTGTTTTATCCTATTTGATCCTATTTTATATTAAAAAAAATTCCAAATAATTGTATTAATGAAGAAAGTGACCCATTTATAGCAACTAAAAACCAACATGTGCTGAAAGAGAACAATGAAATTTTATCCACGCTGTTCATTTAATTAAAGTGGTTGTGAATTGTGATCACTTAACACCTATTTATTTATAATTAACTACTAAGTTTTAATTAACTCAACCTATAGAAATCTTATAATTTCCCCTTATTTTCTCTCATAAAAATTTGACGATACATATAGCTTAACATTTCAATTAAACTCTAGGGAGTAGCGTCATGGAGCGGGTCAGTGAAAGGTTTTAATAGATACTTTTAATTTTTTAAATGATTGAGTTGAAAAGAATATATATGTCATATTACCAAAAATAATATTTAATATTTCTTGAAAGTATAGAGTGATTTTTGAATTATAATGGCTAAAATATAATGACTTTTTAGTTAAAAAATAAAGTAAAATGACTTTCATTGATAATATCCATTAGTTCAATAACTTTTGGAGAAATCAACTCTTTTTTCGGATACTAGATGTTATAGACAAATCTATAAACTGTTGTATATAGGTGTATGCACCTTTACTTAATTTCATATTTAATTTAATATTGTCTTCTTCCAATACTTTGTATATACATACATACATATATATATATATATATATATATATATATATATATATATATATATATATATATGACATATTGATGGAATATTTATAACACGTTACAATCTGATTAACAGGATACAAAAGAAAACTATCGAATACAAAATGGAAAAAAACTATATACTCCTATGTCCTATATCTTGTCCTTTTATCCTATCATACACGTCTACGTTATACCTAGGGCAAAAGTCGGCATCATAGTTAAGATATCAACTTCCAACTGTCCAAAATGCATTGAAGTTTCATAATTAATGAGTTCAAACTACTAAATTAAATCCAGAGTGTGATTCAAATTAATAATAAATAAAATTTTGTACGATGCTCTCTACTTTTTTTAATAGGAGGATATCATTCAAACACATCAAGGCAAATGTAAACATTTTATCTAGGGTTCAATAATTTGCATTATCTTGTTGAATTTTCCACATTCCATACTTTTACCTAACGGCAAAGAGCCAAATATACCTATGTATTATGAAAAAATATTTAAATATACCCTTCGTTATATTTTGAGTTCAAATATATAATGTCGTAATACTATTGGTTTAAATATACTCTTCTTCTGTTAAGTTTGTCCAAGGTGGACATCTAGTCCTACGTGGCACTAATATTTGATGAGGTGGGTGCTACATGCCACCTCAGTGCCCCTAATCCATATATAAAAGATTAAAATTTGAAATATAATATTTTCATGGTAGCGGTAATTGTGGCAATAGTGGTGGAGGGAAAGAAAATTTTAGTGATGGAAAAAAAAATAGAAGGGAGGGGTAAAATAGATTAGGGGCGCTGAGGTGGCAAAACATGTGGTATCCACCTCATCAAATGTTAGTGCCACATAGGATTGAATGTTCACTTTGGAGAAACTTAACGGAAAAGGGGTATATTTGAACCAATAGTATAACGCCAAGGGCATATATAGACTCAAAGTATAACGAGGTACATTTAAACCTTTTCTGATAGTACATAGATATATTTGGCTCTTTTCCGTTTACATAATCATCTAAGAATACAATTATCATCCAAGAATGTGATGCAACAACAACAACATACCCACTATTATCCTTTATCGTGGGGTCTGGGAAGGGTAGTGTGTATGCAGACCTTACCTCTACTTTGTGAGGATAGAGAGATTCCAATAGACCCTCGGCCCAGGAACATCTAAGAATGTGATGATATGAATGAAATCCTCTACGTTAATCAGAGATTTCGGATCGGATTCGAGCACTAAGAATAAAAAAATTCTTGATAGAAAACACTTACCCTTATCATATGCGACACGAATTCGGATTAGGAAGTGCATACTAGATACCGGAATAGGGGGAAACAATGAACGACTTCCAACTGTCCGAAATGTATTAAAAGCCCAAGCTGTCGAATCCAACTAACTCAAAGCCATTCTTTAAGTTGTCATTAAACATTACTATTATACTTTCAAGGTCCCACTCCCCTTTGTGGTCAGTCTAGCTAGTGACCACAACAAACTCAAAGCTGCATATTTGGATCCAGGTTGTATTCACTTCTCAAATAAACACGTTGCATTGTAAGCTGCAATAAAATTTTAGCTACTTCCCCTAGAAAGAAAGGTACGAAAAGAAAGAGATGAAATAATTATTGTATTGTATTTGGCTCATCAATTGGTAAACATAATTATCACTACCCAACTCAATAGCAATTGTTATCAATATCAATCGTACACATCTGTTAATCATTTATAGTCTTGCTTGAAAGAAGGTTAAATGGCGGTCCAATGAACGAAGCATCTCGTGATTACCTTAGATCCATATTCTGAGGTGTGTGATATAGACAACCTAAATACAAATATTAATGACTGATTTCACAACTCGAACCCGTGACCTATATATCACATAAAGATAACTTTATCATTACTTGAAAGACGGTTAGATTCCAAAATATGGGTCGAACACGGTGTTTCAAAATCCTTAAGTTTGAGCAGTGTTATTTGATAACATTGCATTCAAATAGGCTGTTTTTTGGTTGAATAATGATTGCCATAACACATTGATGTTTTATACTTCAATATCACACAAGAGGGGTGATTTGTATGGTGTCCAAGTTTTTGCGTGCACGGATTATAGAAGGATTTGGTTCTTCTATGTGTTCCTTATACTACTGTTGCAGAATAATAAATGTAGAAAGTAAAGAACACAAGTATTTTTACGTGGAAAACACCTAGCTTAAAAGGTAAAAAAATCACGACCTACTACCCAGTAGGATTTGTCGCGCCCCGTTTTCTCGCGAAAATTGGTATCAATATGTGACAACTCTTTTAGACGGGTGTTAAAACAGAAGAATCGCCACCTAACGATTTTCAAGGTGCGTTAGGGTACCTATTCGCAAATAACTCTATTTGATAAGTCTGATAAGTGTGGATTTTGACTATTTATTAATATCTTTTTGCTTTTGTTTTAGTCTGAAAGTATTGATTTATGTTCTTGAAACTAATAAAAGTGTGCAAATTGCAGGAATGTTGGAAGTTTGAGCTCCCACGATGAAATCCGACTAAAAAAAGGAGTGTTCCGACTCACAAGACAAAAAAAGGCGCAAAACTTAAGAAGTGCGGCCCGCAGAAGAAAGTACGAACCACAGAATTCCATCTGCGGCCGCAGATCAAGTAAAAGAGCCCACCAGAGTTTAGCCAATGTGCGGCTGCAGAACAAGGTTTGTACTGACAAATGATTTAAAGTTCAGAGAGTATGCAAAAGACCAAGACTTGAAGCCTTACTGAAGTGCGGACTGCACAAGTATTGTGCGACCGCAGAAGATGCTTTGCAACCGCAATCCAGAATTGTGCGACTGAAGAATCCAAGTCCCTACTAGCTGAAGAAATCTACGGATCGCACATGGAATTTTGCGACCGCAAAACCTCCCGAGGGGCATTTTTGTCAGTGAATTTTAGACAACTATAAATAGACGAGTTTCACATTTTTAGGTCAAGTTTTGAAGTTTGAGATGCTGTAACCGTTACATTTTGCCATTTTAGGAGGTTTGTGATTATTTTAGGTCTTAAATATTATATTTTATTATTTTAATCTTAGATTATGAGTTTAATTAGTATTTCTTCTTTGTTTTCTTAATTTCTCACTATGAGTAGCTAGATTCTTACTATGGTTGTGACCCAACCTTAGTATGTAAACCTTATGGGTATTTAATTTAATGCTTGTTTATGATTGGGTATTGATTATTTAGCTTAGTTTATGCTTCAATTTTAGAATTAATGATTGCAAACATTGATTCATGACTTTTTGACTTGGTCTCTGCTTGAGAAAGAGGGACCTAGTCTAGGATAACTTAGCTAACAAGGAATTGGGCTAATTGAGAGTTTGATTAGCCTAATTAAATGATACAAACTAGAGATAGTGAGAACCCGACTTGAGCTCATATCAACTATTTAGTTTGGTACCCATTTGGGCTTGAGAAAGCTTTATTGGGTAAAATCACTCTTTGGCCGAGAGGTATTGAATGGGTAATATAGAGTTGAAATCTATAATACAACCCAATCAACAAAATAAGTGCTAACGTATTCAACCCATTAGGTAAACACCTAGGTTATGGTCACATCCCTAGGATTTTTAACTATTTAGAAAAATACCAAAAATAATCATTCGCTTCTAGTTTCTTTTCTTAGCTTATAATTGTTAAAGTAAAATTAGAATTAGAAATCAAAACCTGTTGTTTGGAAGCATAATTTAGTTATTCCATTCGCTTTCGTCAAGTGTATACTCCTAACATCCATAGTAACTCCCTGTGGAAATCGACCCCGACTCTTGTTGGGTACCATTCTTCCAACGACCGTTTTCGATCGCTATTGAGCGCAGATTAGACGTGAATCAGTCTACGTCACTAAAAATCGGGTAAGGGTTCAAATTACCTCAAAGAGAAGGTGTTAGGTACTCTTCGAGGTCCAGAACTGTGGGTCCCGACCATAGTTTACACTATGTGTAATATTGAATTATAATTAAGCTAGATGGTCACGTAAGTGAAGAAAGACGTGGAATTTAAGGTTACATTGTAACATAAGCAAGTGTAAAGAAAACATCACAAGAATTAAACTATATAAATAATCAGTACAAGTCTTAGAGGTTACAGGGATACAACTGCGTCGGTCTATATTTGTGAACAACAAACATATAAAGCGGAGGGGGGTCCTATGTTTTTAGCCTAAAGGATCACCCTGTGCAACATAAATAATACTTCGCAACTCCCTTAAGGTATAGGTTGCTCATATTATTTAGTGGGAATAGACTATCATCTCCTACTACCTAATTACTATGTTAAAGTTATTTACTTAAATCTCTCTAATTCAATTCTACACCGTCTCTTATGCGTGCGCTACCCGTCTTACGCCTATGGTCCAGGACTCTTTGGACTTACTATTGGGTGGTTCTAGACTTTACTTAGGATGCTCAAAATGATAAAACTAAGCGTGCATTCAAAACAAGTAGGACTTTACATAAAGACAACAAATGGCTCAAGTTTGCCTCCACACATAAGCAACAAATGCACGTGGATCAATGTTTGGTGCCTTTTTCGGGGAGTTAAAACGGTGTTAGCTATATATTTGGGTTTGTTTTTGGAATATCTTCTTTTTCTTCCGTGTTACTAACTTGTGTGAGAAATCTTAGGTACAACCATGGCGAACAATGAGCTCGGAAATTTTCCTTTGGGTATTTGGATGCGGATGAGGAGCAAGTAGAAGAGGTAACTCATGAGCCACAAGCTGATTGGAGAGGCCGGGTACCTCATGAAAATGTTCCCATTCCACCCCCACCTCCACCACGAGTGGCTCCACACTGTGTATTACCCAACGAAGGTTATGCTAGTGCAATAGTCCCTCCCCGTATTAGGGCGGTCAACTTCCAAATCACCAATGTGATGCTTACTTTGCTTGAGCAACGGGGTTTCTTCACTGGTGCTCCAACACAAAATGCTTATAAACATTTGAAGGGGTTTGTGGACACTTCTTGGGGGAGCAATCAAACAAATGTCTCCAAGGATGCATTGAGACTAAAGGCTTTTTCCCTTCTCTCTGAAAGGAAAAACTTTAGATTGGCTGGAACGATTGCCAAACCATTCAATTCACACTTGGAATGAGTTGTTGAAAAAGTTTATTGCTAAGCTTTTCTCTCCCGGGCACATGTCTACACTTCGATATGAGATCTTGGCATTTAAGCAAGAGCCTAAGGAACCACTACACGAGATATGACAGCGCTATAGAACTATGGTCAACAAATATCCCAACAATGATATGACGAAAAACATGATTCAACAAACCTTATATCATGGGATTAACACAACCATCCAATGTGTAGTGAATCAACTAGCCGGTGGGAAATTTATGACTATGCCTTATGCAGAAGCGTGTGAGATTTTGGATGAGATGGCGGACACGTCGTCGGCTAGGCAATCCCAGGCCAGTGATCCACAAGGTGACCCAAATATGATCTACTTTCACAAAGAATTGCAAGACCATGGGCAAGCCATTTCTAAATTGATAACTACCATGATTCAACTAGAAAAGCCCCAACTAAATCAAGTGCAAACTCTTAAGTAAGTCAATGCTATGGAATGAGTGAGCATGATGGTGAACAAGAGGAGGACCAAGGGTCCACAAGTGCAAAATCGAGTGGAGAACTATGTGCAAGAAGATGGTAGTTTTGAGCAAGATGATTTCTATAATGAACAAGAGGAGGAAGTTCAATATGTGAATAATTTTCAAGGGAAAAGAAACAATTTTCAAGGCACAAGCCGACAACAATGGCGACCACAAAACAATCAAGGCAATTGGAATTCTAACAATCAAGAAAATTGGAGTGGAGGCAGCAATCAAGGGAATTGGCATAACAACAAAATCAAGGAAACTGGAGTGGAAACAACCAAGGAAATTGGTGAGGTAACAATCAAGGCGGATGGAGCAACAATCAAGGCAACCGGGGGTCAGGTTTTCAAAGGCCCCCATTGTACCAACAACCAAGCAACCCACCTCCTTATCCTTCCCATGATTCAAGTTCTTCAAACAATGATATGGGGCGTATTGAAAATATGTTCAAGCAAATGATAGAAAAGAATGCCGATTCGGATGCCCAACTTGCCTCACACAACACATCAATCCGCAACCTCAAATTTCAAATAGGGAAAATCTCTCAAGCTTTAAATTCTCGTCCTAAGAGGGCACTACCAAGTGACACGGTGGTAAACCCAAACGGGGGTAACAATACAGGGCATGCCATGGCAGTTATCACAAGACGTGGAAGAGGCGAGAATGCACCTACCTCAAGTGGAAGTCAACTTGTTGATGATGATCAAGTGATGCAAGAAGAAGAGATATCGAACAATGTGGTGTAACCTAATGATGATGTTCGGGTTGATATTGATGATAGTGTGGAAGAGACTCAAGAGGAGGTGAACCCGTCTAGGGAACACATTATTGACATACCGGCTAAGGCACTATTGCCTAAGCCTCCACCTCCATACCCTCAAATACTTTCCAAGAAAAATGTTGAGAATCAACTCAAGAAGTTAATTCAAATGATGAAGAGTCTCTTAATCAATATGCCATTAGTTGAAGCTTTGGAACAAATGCCCGGTTATGCAAAATTTATGAAGGATCTTGTAACAAAGAAGCAGTCAATAAATTTTGAAACTATAACCGTTACTCATCAAGTGAGTGAAATTGTGCATTCAATGGCTCTTATGTTGGAGGATCCCGGTGCTTTCACGATTCCTTGTACAATTGGAAGTACCGAGTTTGCTAAAGCTCTTTGTGATCTTGGGGCAAGTATTAATTTAATGCCTTATTCGGTTTTCAAGACTTTGGGAATTGGGCAACCAAGACCCACCTCTATGAGGTTTGAAATGGCCGATCTTACCATGAAGAGGCCTTTGGGTGTGATTGAAGATGTTTTGGTTCGTGTTGATAAATTCATTCTCCCGACGGATTTTGTCATTCTAGAATGTGAGGTTGATTATGAATTACCGAATATTCTTGGGAGACCTTTCCTTGCTATAGGTAAGGCTCTTTGTGATGTTGAAGCCGGAGAATTCACTTTCCGAGTTGGTGATGAAAAAGTGGTATTCCATGTGTGTAAGTCCATGTGGCAACCAAATAGCAATGATGTGTGTTATTTTGTGGACTTGGTGACCGATGTTATTGTTGATGAAACAAGTGCAACAATTAACGTTGGTGATATGTTGGAGGCCGTATTGCTCAACTTTGATGACAATGATATGGATGGCTTCATGGAATGGGTGAACACTTTGCAAGGAATGGGGTCATACAACTATGCACCCCGAAAATTATCCTTGGATCTTGAAAATAGAGCAACTCCTCCTACAAAGCCTTCTATTGAAGAGCCTCCTACTTTGGAGTTGAATCCATTGACTTCACATCTTCGGTATGAATTTCTTGGTCCTTGTTCTACTTTATCGGTTATTCTTTCCTCTTGTTTGACTAACGTGCAGGTAGATTCCACATTGGCGATGCTACAAAAGAAGAAGAAGGCTACTGGGTGGACCTTGGCGGATATTTGGGGGATAATCCCCGCCTTTTGCATGCATAAGATCAAGTTGTAGGATGGCGCCAAACCATCTATTGAACACCAAAGGAGACTCAATGAGGCTGTGCAAGAAGTTGTCAAGAAGGATATTATCAAGTGGTTGGATGCTGGGGTTGTCTACCCCATCTCCGATAGTTCATGGACCTCTTCGGTTCAATATTTTCCAAAGAAGAGGGGGCATGATGGCGGTCACCAATGACAAGAATGAGTTGATTCCTACTAGAACGGCGACCACTTAGAGGGTGTGTATGGACTATCGCAAGCTCAACAAAGTCACAAGGAAGGATCACTTTCAACTTCCTTTCTTAGATCAAATGCTTGATAGATTGGCCGGCCGTGCTTTCTATTGATTTCTTGATGGGTACTCGGGCTACAACCAAATTCTCATTGCTTAGGAAGATCAAGAGAAAATAACATTTACATGTCCCTATGGTACTTTTGCTTTCAAGCGGATGCCATTTGGTTTGTGCAATGCACCGACGACTTTTCAAAGGTGTATGATGGCTATTTTCACGGATATGGTAAAGGACTACCTTTATGTTTTCATGGATGAATTCTCGGTGATTGGAGATTCTTTTGATGATTGTCTTGGAAATTTGGATAAAGTGTTGGCTAGATGTGAAGAAATAAATTTGGTGCTCAATTGGAAGATTTGTCATTTCATGGTCGAGGAAGGCATTGTCCTTGGCCACAAAATCTCAAGGAATGGAATTAAAGTTGACAAGGCAAAGATTGGGATGATTTCTAAGCTTTCACCTCCAACTTCGGTGAAGGGTGTGCGGAGTTTCTTAGGCCATGCGGGTTTTTACCGGCGCTTCATCAAAGACTTCTCTAAGGTAGTGAACCCGTTGTACAAGCTTCTTGAGAAAGATGCTAAGTTTAATTTCAATTATGATTGCATGAGATCTTTTGAATTGTTGAAGCTTAAGTTGACAACTACTCCCATCATCACCGCTCCAAATTGGAGTGTGCCTTTTGAACTCATGTGTAATGCAAGTGATGTAGCGTTTGGGGCTGTTTTGGGGAAATGCATCAACAATATTTTTCATCCGGTCTACTATGCTAATAAGACCATAAATAGTTCCCAAGTCAACTATACCGTTACGGAGAAAGAGCTCCTTGCTATTGTGTTTGTAATTAAGAAGTTTCGCTCGTACTTGATGGGTGAAAAAGTCATTGTCCACACGGATCACGTGGCTCTTCGTTATCTTATAAGCGAAAAGGACTCCAAAGATCGGTTGATGAGATACGTGTCTCATTTGGAGGAGTAGGGGAGGCCATATGATGGCCTTGAGATCAATGACTCTTTCCCCGATGTGTAACTCTTGACAATTTCAATGAAAGAGGTGCCATGGTTCGCGAATTTAGAAAATTTTCTTATGTGAAATAATTCCAGATGAATTCTTTTCAAGCCAAAGGAAAAAGCTCAAATGGGATTGTCAAGACTATTATTAGGATGAACCATACCTTTTCCGAATTTTCATGGATGGGGTGATTAGAAGATGTGTACCGGAAGAATAGCAAGGTGAAATTCTTGGGGCTTGTCATTCTTCGCCATATGGTGGTCATCATGGTGGAGTAAGACCGGCAGCCAAAGTGCTTAATTGCGGTTTTTATTGTCCTACTCTTTACAAAGATGCTAGTGAGTTAGTGAAAAGATGTGATGAAGGTCAACGCGGCAGGTGGAATCTCAAAGAAAAATAAAATGCCGCTCACAACTATTTTGGAGATTGATATTTTCGATGTGTGGGGTATTGATTTCATGGGCCCTTTTAATGAGTTCTTGTGAAAACACCTACATCTTGGTCGCGCGGTGGATTATTAGTCCAAATGGGTTGAAGATGTTGCTTTACCCAACAATGTGGCGAGAAGTATGGTATCATTCTTGATGAAGAATATTTTCACAAGGTTTGGTACTCCACGTGCAATTATAAGCGATGTGGGGTCACATTTTTGCAACAAGGCTTTTAACACTTCACTTAGCAAGTATGGTGTCACTCACAAAGTCACGACTCCCTATCATCCACAAGCTAGTGGGAAAGTGGAAGTTTCCAAACGGGAGATAAAGAGTATCTTTTCCAAAACGGTGAATGCTAATCGAACGGATTGGTCCAAGAAGCTTGATGATGCATTATGTGCTTATCGGACAACTTACAAAACACCTATCGGGATGTCTCCATATCGGTTGGTGTTTGGGAAAGCTTGTCATCTTCTGGTAGAATTAGAGCACAAGGCGATGTGGGCTCTAAAGAAGTTGAATCTTGATTGGGATGTAGCCGCTAACTTCAAGTTTGCACATTTGAATGAATTGGATGAGTTCCGGTACCATGCTTATGCGAGTTCATCCTTGTACAAAGAAAAGATGAAATATCTTCATGACAAATACATTTGGAACAAAGAGTTCAAGGGGGGCGATCTTGTATTGTTGTTTAACTCAAGGTTGAGGTTGTTTCTCGGGAAGCTAAAATCCAAGTGGAGTGGTCCTTTTGAAATTGTGGGTGTGACACCTTTTAGTGCATTAGACTTGAATAACAAAAACAATAATGTATTCCGAGTTAATGGTCACCGGGTGAAGCACTTCTTGGGAAATGTTGGAGATAGCCACGTTGTGGCGGTCATTCATTTCACTTTAGGGTATTCTTCGTCGTGCGACGACGTTAATTTAGGTGCTTCTTAGGAGGCAACCCATATTTCTTTTCCTTTTTCATTTTGTAGTTAGGTGTTATTTGTGTTCTAACTTAATTTGAAGTGTGCTACAGGGATGAGTGTGACTTACAAGAATTATGGATGAAAATATGGCTAAGTGTTAAAAATGTGCGGACTGCACTTTATTTGTGCGGACCACACATTTTTATGTTCCATAGCAGATGAGCATTACGTCCGCACATTTCTCTTGCGGACCGCACATTTGAAACCTCAAAAATACCATCTCTCTTTAGTTTAAGCTTGTCAGTGCGGAGGTCGATCTGCGACCGCATGTGACATCTGCCGCCACACTTGAAAATGTGCAGACCGTAGATTAGGTTCTGAGAATATTCACCCAGGTGGTAGGGTGCGGACCACACTCGTCTCTTCCCCTTTCTCAAAATTGCTGGTATAAATAGAACAAGAGACCTCACTTAATTGTTTTCCCAATTTGAAAAACAATGTTACCCTGCTAAGGTTTCTTGGAGATTTTCACTGTCCACACACACAGACACATCGATTAGTCACTCATTGCACTCACTTTATCTGGTATGGTTCAAATTTCATGTTAATTTTTATGTTAGTTTAATTTGTAGATTTTTTAGTTCTCTTTAGGCCATCTATTATTAGAGTTCCATTGTGTGTCCATGTGGGGTAGATCTGAACTGGGTTAGCTTGATACATGCTCTAATGTGATTGGATTTGTGAAATTTCATATTTTTACAATGTTTCCATGCCTATTTGTGCAAGAAATTAAAATATCTTATAATAAAAAAGTTTGTCTGTTCGTAATTGTTTGAATTCTGCGTCCGCACTTGAATTATGCGGTCCGCAGCTATGGATTTTTAGAAACTTATATGAGGTAGGAATCTGCGGCCGCAAGTCAAATTGTGCGGACCACAGATTTTCTCTTGCGGCCGCAGATTGACCATTTCTCTGTCATCAGAGAATTTACAATTTTAGGACTCAGAAGTGCAGCCACAATATCAAATATGCAGACTGCACTTCCTTTCTGTGGCCGCACAACGGAAATGTGCAGACCGTGAGTTCCCATCTGCGACCGCATGTCAAATTGTACGGACCGCAGATCCCTTATCCTGCAGGCATGACTCAATTAGACAACTCTACTATGTCCAATTGTTTATCCCTTACCTACATGTATCCTGTATGTGTTTGAACAATGAATCCAACCTAACAATCTCCTCTACTTGATACAGATAATGGTTTGATCAAAAGGCCGAGGCGACACTTCAAAGGGGAGAAGTGAATCTTCTAAGGTTCGAGGCAAAAGTGCCTTGCCCCTTGGCCAGCCCAAGACAATAAGAAAGAAAACAACAATCGGCAGAGGGAGAGGTACAAACCTCTCTGAGTCTAGGTCATATGTCCCGTCAAGGGAGGTGTCAGAGGGAAAATCAACCTCTGTTCAGGATGAGCAGACAACCACTCAATCGAGGCAGCAGGGGAGATACCAGCTCAGGGATAATCCCTCTTCATCTTACAGCACATCTGAGGGATCGGAGAGTGCTAGTCAGGCTTCTGAGCCATCAGCTACACCAGTCCCTGAGGCACATGTTACACATGGCATCCCCGATGATGGTAGACAGGGAGATGTTACAATTACAAGGCTTGAGAGATCAAATAAAAAAGAGGTTTGGGAGGATCATTTTGTCAGCTTGGCCGCCTTCACCAGTTTCTATATGTGGTGGCCAGTGAGGTCGCTAACTCTTGAGCGATAGTTTCTATTGCAGTTCTTGGAGAAATACAGCCCAACTATATTGAGATAGTTCAGGGAACAAAAGGGGTGGATGTGGTTCACCGAGAGAGTAGAGGATGCCAAATAATACCTCATCTGTGAATTCGACTAAAGTACGCAACCTCAAGGTTACGTTTGATTAGCATACACTAAATGCGTATTTGGGCTTCGAGGATGTTGAGCCAAAAGAGTATCTAGAGAAGTCCGCACTGAAGGAGGAAGTCCGACCTTGGTTGGCTGAGATTCTAGAACCACCAGATCCACCACCGCCATGGATTACCGCCGGGGTTCCCATTCAGCGGAGTAATCTGAGCTTTGAAGCAAAGGGTGGCAGACCTTTGTTTGTAACAGGTTGGAACCATGCCAGAATGAGACTCACCTTACTATCCCTTGATCAGTGCTTGTGGCTTCCATCATGACCGGTTACCCAATCAATGTGGGTGTCGTGATGTCGGCTAATATTTCAGTGGTTGCACGACAGGACAACTCGGCCTAGAGTACCTTACTGATGCAAAGGTAGAGCCGAGATATTTTGACACCAAGATAAAGCCGAAGAAGCCATTCGACTGGTATTATCTAATGGATGTGAGCAACCCAAAGAAGAAAGTCCAGCCTTCTACCACTATAGGCCAGTCTGATGAGCCAATAGTGGTAGCTTCTAAGGCAGCTGATCTTCCATCCACATCTACTGAGCCTTCTACCAGTGCCACTGCTATGCCTCCACCATCATCTTTAGCTCCTACCACAACCCCTAGAGTTGATCTAAAGTCAGTGCCCGTACCCACAGTTCCCCTATATGCTATGCGAGTCTCCTAGACATAGGCGAGTCTCAACAATTAGATGCAGACAACTACTTCTAAGTTGTCTGACTTGTCTAGTACTATTGCAGCACAGTCCATTTCTCAGGAACCATATGCTCCTTCTGACATTGATGAGACACTGAAGAAGATTTTGAAGAGCCAGAAGACGATCATGGACACCTTGGTACATCACGGGTCAGTGATTGAGGAGTTGGAAAAGGAAGTAAGAAGATGAGGAAGTCCTAGGTCAGCAAGAAATCAGTGGACAAGTTCCAGCGGGAGGTGACTAGACTTGTTACAACTGGAGATCTTCCTTTTGATATGTTGTTTGACCCGCACCAGTCTACCCTAGATCCTTCAGTACCATCTACACCGGTAGAACCAGCTGGCCAGTCTGATAAGCCAGACCTTGCTGCCGATACTACTGAGGCAGTGCATGCAATATTCGACAACCCAGCCACGCCTAGATTTGATGATGATAAGATTTAGTTGGCTGACCCTGAGGGAGATGACATTGCTGGGAACAGTGAGATGTCCAAGGATCCTTAGGGAGTTTTCTTCACCCTCTCCTTTTTTACTTTTCTTTTGCTAAGTAGTGGGGACAATGCTTACTTTTATTCGGGGGGGGAGGGGGGGTGTGAAGTTTATTTGACACATTGGTACATTTTGATACATTTGGTCTGTAATAATTTGATGATACTCTGTCTTTTCATATTTGTATTTATCTAGCTTCTCTCTCTTCTC
Source organism: Nicotiana tabacum (assembly GCF_000715075.1). Classification (NCBI taxonomy): domain Eukaryota; kingdom Viridiplantae; phylum Streptophyta; class Magnoliopsida; order Solanales; family Solanaceae; genus Nicotiana; species Nicotiana tabacum. The sequence continues at coordinate 126,114,600 of NC_134088.1, read as the reverse complement.
TTATGTATATTTATCTCTCTTTAGTAGTTTTTGCTTATTAACTTATTTATTGTTTCCATATTAGTTCTTGTTTTGTTAAGTAGCTTCTTTTTATGCTGTAGTAGATAATAAGCCTTTGATTTTCTTAACATCACGGTTCTTTTCAAAGGTAGTTGTTGTGTGAACCTGGTGAGTCATCCCAATGATGGATGGCGTGACAACCTTCTTAAGGGAATGAGTCCATTTTTGTATTTAGGTAATAATAGTAGTAGTAGTGAATAAAAAGACCTAATCAAGTCATTCTCGAAGAGTTAATCATGTTTCAATTGGTACCAACACACTTAACTATGTGCTTATGGTTAGAAATAAGGTTTTTGAAAGAAATAGGTCTAGTTAGTGACTTTGTGACTCTTGAGTTGACTTTGGTAATAATCGAATGGTTTAATTGGACCATAGTGATCTTTAAAATTGAATGTGGTCATTGTAGGCTCTCGATTCTATCCTCTTTTACAAGTGAGGGTTGAGATGAATTGTTTCTAGTCTAAGTATCCTTGTGAAGGGTCTAGAACTTGCCCTGAATGTGTTTCAAGGCAAAATCCTAAGCTTTACTTGGTTTGAGAGGTGATTGTAGGCTTTCCTTGGCCCGTTTGAGCTTTCTATTGCCAACCAATGTCATTATCCCTAGTCAACTCCTTTGAGCCACTAGCCTTTCCCATTTGATAACCATGTTATGAGCCTTTACCCATTTTGTCGTGACCCTCTCTTGGCACCCGGACTTTTCTTAACACTCTTGTGAACACAAGTGGCTTAAAACATAAGTTTGGGGGAGGGGAGGAATTTGAAAAAGGTATCAAGGAACAAAAAAAAGAATATAAATGATCTCTAGAAAAAGAGAAGACAAGAAAAGAACAAAAAGAAAAATGTAAAACGTGAATAAGTAGAAGGGTTGATGGATTCAAAAAGAGGTAATGATCCCTAGCATGAGCAATCAAAAAGGGAGAAAAATAATGAAATGAACAAGAAAGAGTGATGTTAAGTCTCTCTAGTCCCCAATGAAAAGAAAATGCCTCTAAGGATTGGTAATTGTGAGCCGAGCAATGAAAATGTGGAGTGCTTAAGGAAATGTGTAACCACTTACCCATATGGTACCCTACCCTAATCCAAAAGCCTTCATATAACCCGAAAGAAGTCCTACTTGATTTCTAACCAAGTGAGCTTACATTAGTGGCGATCTACATGCGGGGAAAGCCTATGGTACTTGAAGCCATACTTGTGACATTCTCTTGTGAGAGATGAGTGGACCTTTTATGAATCTTAAGATTGAGTTCTAATTTCTTAAGTGAGCTTGGCAAATGGAAAGTAGAGGAGGAAGAGTTTGAAGTCCACTATGACCTACATGATAGAATAGGAGTCCTTGATGAGTAAAGTCAATTCTTGAAGTTCAAATGTCACATTAGAACTATATGTGCATGAATATTTGACTTGTCACATTGTTGAAAATGCATAAGTAGTGTGAGTAATTGTTGGTCCAAATTGATTTGTGAATAGCTCACCTTTGACTCACTCAAATGACCCTCAACTCTAAGGAGGTGAGAACTAATTTATTTTCTTGAGGACAAGCAAAGACTTAAGTTTGGGAGAGTTGATAAGTGTATATTTTGACTACACATTAACACCTTTTTCCTTTTGTTTTAGTCCGAAGTTATTGATTTATGTTCCCGAAACTAGTGAAAGTGTGTAAATTGTAGGAATGTTGGAAGTTTGAGTTCCCATGATTAAATTCGACTCAAAAAAGAGTGTTCCGACTCACAACGCAAGAAGGGGCGCATAACTTAAGATGTACGGTCCGCAGAAGGATTTTTGCGGCCGCAAAAGAAAGTGCGGACCGCAAAATTCCATTTGTAGTTTCATATCAAGTAAAAGACCCCAGCAGAATTTTGGCCAATGTGCGGACCACACATGAATTGTGCGACCGCAGAACAAAGTCTGCACTGACAAATGATTCAAAGTTCAGAGAGTATGCAAGAGACCAAGACCTAAAGCCTTGCTGAAGTGCGGACTGCACAAGTATTGTGCGGCCGCAGAAGATGCTTTGCAGCCACAATACAGAATTTTACGGCTACAGAATCCAAGACCCTGCCAGCTGAAGAAATATGCGGATCACACATGGAATTGTGGGTCCGCAGAACCTCTAGAGGGGCATTTTTGTCAAAAAAATTTGGGCCACTATAAATAGACGAGTTTCACATTTTATGTCAAGTTTCGAAGTTTGAGCTGCTGTAATCGTTACATTTTGCCATTTTAGGAAGTTTGTGGTTATTTTAGGTCTTAAACATCATATTTTATCATTTTAATCTTAGATTATGAGTTTAATTAGCATTTCTTCTTTGTTTTCGTCATTTCTCACTATGAGTAACTAGATTCTTACTAGGGTTGTGACCCAACCCTAGTGTGTAAACTTTATGGGTATTTAATTTAATGCTTGTTTATGATTGAGTGTTGATTAATTAGCTTAGTTTATGCTTCAATTTTAGAATTAATGGTTGTAAACATTGATTCATGCCTTTTTGACTTGGTCTTTACTTGAGAAAGATGGACCTAGTCTAGGATAACTTGGCTAACAAGGAATTGGGCTAATTGAGGGTTTGATTAACCTAATTAAAGGTTTCAAACTAGAGATAGTGAGAACCCGACTTGAGCTCATATCAACTATTTAGTTTGATACCCATTTGGGCTTGAGAAAGCCAAATTGGGCAAAATCACTCTTTAACCGAGAGTTATTGAGTGGGTAACGTAGAGTTGAGAGCTATAATACATCCCAATTAATAAAATAAGTGTTAACGTATTCAACCCATTAGGTGAACACCTAGGTTTTGGTCACATCCCTAGGCATTTTAACTATTTGGAAAAATACCAAAAACAATCATTCGCTTCTAATTTCTTTTCTTAGCTTATAATTGTTAAAGTAGAATTAGAATTAGAAATCAAAACCTGTTGTTTGGAAGCATAATTTAGTTATTCCATTCGCTTTCATCAAGTGTATATTCCTAACACCCAAAGTAACTCCATGTAGACATCGACCCCGACTCTTGTTGGGTACCATTCTTCCAACGACCGTTTCCACTCGCTATTGAGTATGGATTGGACGTGGATCAGTATACGTCACCAAAGATCGGGTAAGGGCACAAAATACCTCAAATAGAAGGGGTTAGGTACTCTTCGAGGTTCCAGAACTGTGGGTCTCGACCGAAGTTTACGCTATGTGGATTATTGAATTATAATTAAGCTAAATGGTCACGTAAGTGAATAAAGACGTAGAATTTAAAGGTTAATTGTAGCATAAGCAAGTGGAAATAAAACAACACAATAATTAAACTATATAAATAATCAGTACAAGTCTTAGAGGTTACAGGGATACAATTGCCTCAGTCTATATTTGTGAACAACAAATATATAAAGCGGAGGGGGTCCTAAGGTTTTTAGCCTAAAGGATCACCCCGTGCAATATAAATAATACTTCGCAACTCCCTTAAGGTAAGGGTTGCTCATATTATTCAGTGGGAACAGACTATCATCTCCTGCTACCCGAATACTATGTTAAAATTATTTACTTAAAGCGCTCTAATTTAGTTCTCGACCGTCTCCTATGCGTGCGCTACCCGTCCCACGCCTATGGTACATGAGGCTTTGGACCTACTATTGGGTAGTTCTAGATTTTACATAGGATGCTCAAAATGATAAAACTAAGAGTGCATTCAAAACATGTAGGACTTCACATAAAGACAACAAATGGCTCAGGTTCGCCTCCACACATAAGCAATAAATGGACGTGTGCAGATTTAGGCAGTAGACAGTCAATACACGTTAGAGTCGTTGAATCCTATAGGTATAGTTTTTATTAACAAATTGTACAGGGAATAATGTGGCTTTATATTAACAAATTTTCAGCTTATAAATGTTACAAACCCTATAGGCATGATATCTAAGTGTTGCCAATGAGGCAATAAAACAACTTTGAGAGCACAGAATTAGCAGTGTTGGTTTCAAAAATAGTTTCTTATGTGAGTGACAATATCCTATAGGCAGGATTTCTAATAGTCGACAATTGGACTTGATTTTATAATATTTTATCCCTATAGGCATGTCTTCTAAGTGGGGCAGTATAATGAAAATAACAGAAGCAACTGATTAATTAATTAACCCTGTAGTCATGGTATCTAGATGAGTATTATTGAAAGCGTGTATTATTGCATCTTATAAGCACGTTGTCTAATAGTTAAGCAAGACGTTTGATCCCTATAAACATATTGTCTAAAAGCATTTATTAGTAGACATGGAAACAAGTGTAGTAATCAATTGAGCTAGCATACTTTAAATAATGCACTAGTATTAGACAAGTTAAGTAAAGTGTGTGTGATTCCTATAGACATGATTTCTATTAGTGTTTAGAATATAAGAAACGCCAAAACAAATATCAAACAAGGCAATTAAACCCGAGCATTAGAATATCCAACGCCCTTTTCATTAATTCCTCAATCATTCAGTTTTACAAGTTATTACAGACCACATTGAATGATTACATGCCCTAATACAAAAATAGAATAACCAGTAACACATCTGGGCCTTCAAATAGGCTTAGAACTTCACGTGGACCGCAGGACCAAACTCCAGGTACAGACAGTGTGTTTCAGACCCCAAATACCAAAGGCAGGCCCAACACACCAAGCCCAAACAATTCAGTGATTAAGCTAATGAATATCAGATTAGCCATACAGGTAACACAACTATGCATGGAGCAATTTAGAAACTTAGTTTTCACAATTGAAAGAATTGCAGTTTCAGCCAATAGATAGGGTCATGCGAAGTTGATAGGAATTAAAGACATATACGGGCAAGCAACAAGATTAACATGGACAAGATAAGGAATCATAACCCACCAAATCACTGCAAACATTGTTTTAAAATAGGACCAACTCAAAGAACTGCATATGACAGCCAAGCAGAATCATGCACAAAAGGGGTAGAGTACAATCTTCATATGAAGATTTAAATAGGAAAGCCTTGCCTAACAATCATACCGGTAACATAATTTTGGAAAACATACATAGTTGATCATGAGACTTAACAAGATGCACTCTAACTGTAACACATAGATTCTAAGAACTCATAGTAGGCAAAGAATATGTCAACCCTAGGATAATAAACAATAAGACATTATGATTTATGGTAGATGAAAGTATCAACCATAGGTCAACAGAATAGGCAATTATCAAGCCCAATGTTAATTAATCATATACATGCAAAGCTGAACATTGAAGTTTATACTAGAAAAATCCCTGGGAAACAATTAGAAACATAGAGTCGAGCAGATCACACAATGGAATTACAAATGCGGCATACTATTTTAGAGGTTCAGGTAGTGATGACATTCAGAAATTACATAATTATTGGAGAAGATAACAAGCTACACATGAATGACATAAGGGAGACAATACATATGAACACATTCAGGGCAATGAATTAGTTCCTCGCTAGGGTGTGGAGTGGGAGATAGGATCACAACAGACAATAGACATAAGTAACAACAAATACGCAGAACAATAAGACATGCTTAAGAAATCTAGAATCCAGGTTATTAGCGTAGGTAAGTCACAGCGTTGAGGAACGTTTATAATAAAAAAAACTAATCTTGAAGCAAATAGGGCTGTAAGCAGAGATAGCAGGGTAACACATTGGTTCACAAACAAGAAGATAAGAAGAATAAGGGTTTTGAATTAACCCTGGGCAGAGATCACACTGAGAAAGGTCCGATAATCGAATTCTGGTGGCCTTGGCTTTCATCCGGCCAAGAGATTAAGCCTCATAGTAGTATAATACAAGTGAGAATAAGAGAATAGTAGTAATTGCAATGATTGTTCAGACTTTGAGGGGAACGAGGAGAGGGGATTTATATAGTAGTAAAGATCAACACACAAATAAGGAAATAAAGTCAATCGAACACAAATAAGGCAAGAAGCATGCAAAATCACTCAGAATCAATTTAGAGAAAAGTTATTGGGTAAACCCAAGTTCAAAAGGAGATCACAAATAATCAAAAATCTTACTGAATCGGACCCATATGGCATGGTAGTGAGTGTATCAAGTCGAGAATATGGTAACCATCAAGAATCTGAGCCAAAGAAACCTCCCAAATACCGTTTTCCTTAAATAACTCAATACTAAACGAATAATGTTGAGAAAACGGGAAAGAAACGCTGTGAGTACAGAAACAGGAATGGAAATATGGAAGATCTCCATATTCTCTTAGGTACAGACTAGGATTTGGGGTGAAGCGGCTAGGTTTTGGTGTGAGAGGAAAGGAGAGCGTTTGAAGCGGCAGGGCAGAGTGAAATGTGAGGATTAGGGTTGGGTAATTAAAAATGATGGGGTGATCATGGGCCATTGATCTTGCGAGATCAACGACCAGGATTTTAAAACTAGCAGGGTGGGTCATTTGAAATGGGTTGTGACCGGGTTCATTAAAAGGGTTGTCTTGGGCTTGGGATTATTGGGCTACTACAATTGAATTAGAATAAAAGACAGACACTTGGAACTGGTTCTTCTATATTGGTTCATGTAGCTTCAGGTTCGCACACTTGAATCACAACTCTCGTTCATATATTGGTTCATATATTGCTTGCAAAATGCGTTGCTATTTTGCTCTCAACTCTCGTTTAACTTTAGTGTTTGTACGTGCCTGTAAAATGAGAACATCCTGCAATATATAGAGTTAGTAGAATATGAAATAGTTAGAAGTCTAATATTTTACTCTTCCTTGGTGGAAGAGTTATAGTTATCTTCAACTTCTAACTCATCCCTTATCTAGAATAGAGTTCTCTTCGAGTAAGGAATCGATCTACTTATCAATTATGCAACCTTTTCGTTTAGGGGATATCAGATATAACCACTTAAGCTTATCTCCTTCACGTGCATACCTTGTGCTTGAATCTGTCCGTGTCTGTGTAAGCTGTGTGTGGACTTGGTTCATGCTTGAGTTCCTTTGATCAGTCATCAAAACAAACTTACTTAGGCCAACAAATTCACCATTTTTGATGATGAAAAACTCTGTGCTTTTCATAAGCATAAGATATGTTTCAACTCACCTCAACATCAACACAATGTTAGAACACTTTCCATTTTAAAGTCACAAATTATCAAGGACCAGGTTCATTAGGTTATAAACATCACAGTTCAAAGTAAAAACACAACCTATCTTTCCCCTTTTGGCATCATCGAAAAGTTGCATAATTATGTTAGATAACTAGATTTTAATAGATATCACTCATGGCAATTGGGGATACTTTAAATGCAATCATGGAGTCAAGCATCATTTATCAATCTAATGATATTATATATCTAAGTAGCATCAACAAACAGATAGAGAATAAAAACACTTGATTATCATTGATACTAGTCATCCACAAAGCATAAAGAAAACTAAAGGTAATGGATCATGAGCAAAAAGAACAAAAGCAAATCTCATCAGGGTCATTGGTTTGTCTAACTAGACTAGAAAGGTTTCAAGGCTGGGAAGGACTAGGTTCTTGGTTTGTAGCCTAAAACAGCTTCAACATATCATGAAAAATGCCTTCATTCTTCTCCTTCTCCTTTGCAAGCTCAGCCCTGAGAGCATCCCTCTCAGTTTCTACTTCAGCCTCTCAATCTCAGCATCCTTAGCCCTACTCTCTTGCACCAAGGCTCTCACTTTGCTTTTCACATGCACCTTCTTGGAAGAACCAGGTTCTTTAGCAGCAACATGGACTTCATAGTCACAAACAGTCAAGGTGTTTGCCCCAAAGTGATCTTTGCTTGTACTAACATCCCATTTCTTTAAGGGGACCTTGAAGTGATACAGTATGGTGGTGAGAATGAAACCATATGGTATGGAGTGAGTTTTGGTGCCATTTAGAACCCTATCAAGGAGCTGGATAATAAACCCAGGCCAATTAATCTGCCTCCCACTATCCAGGCATTCCATAAGGACCAGGTCCATGAATGTGGCAATGTGCCTTCTTTCCTGCTTGGGCAATATGACCTTGTTAACAAATTCAAATAGCACTTTGTGAGGTGGCTTCATCTTACTCTTGTATACAGCCTTGGGCTCTAGTTCTAACTCATTGTTTGCAAACTTTCTTGTAATGGAAAAGGAGGTAGGGAGGTTCTTTAGGCTTGGCCATTTCAGCTTTTTGTAATTATTGTACCCTTCAACAGGTACACCCAGCATCTCTCCCAACTCCTTATCGTCAAAGCTCACAGTCACCCCCTTCACCATAATGGTGACTCTACCATTTTTGATCTCACTATTTGCCATGAACTCCACAATCTCAGTTCTGGCAAGCCTTCTATCCATCTGAAGGACCAAGTTCTTCCAACCCTGCAGTTGTAGTTTTTCCAGCAGCATCATCATGCCTTCCTCCTCCAAGTCCCTAAGGATTCTACCATTCAAGATGGTTCTTTTACCAAACTTTCCCTTCTTGTCCTATTCTTCATCGGTTTCTTATTCATTATCTTCTTCCTCCACTACTTTCACTTTTCTAGCTTTCATGGCAGACCTGGTTCTTTTCGCCAAGGTAGAAGGCTCTGCAGACTTTGTCTTTGAAGGAGACTTCTTTTTGGAAGTTTTTCTTTTCTTTGTCTTTGGAGTCGCAAACTCTTCTTCCTCTGCCTTGTCTTCATCACAAAGAACCAGGCCCATCTCCTCAATTTCAACTGCCTCAATAGGCTCACCCACTTTCTTTTTTCCATTTATAGTAGCTTTTCTTTTACTCTCTTCTAGGGCTTTTTCCAGTTCAGCCTCACTCTGCTTCTTCTGACTCCTTGTAGTTGTTCCTCTAATAGGAGGAGTCTTTACAGGGATAGAAAAGGCAGCCTTTCTCTTCTTGTTTTTCCTAGCCTTTTTCGGATTGTAGTTGTTAGACATCCGTTTTAGTAGGTCTTCAAGGGGTTCCTGTACAGATGGAACAGGTTCTTGGAACCTCTTCCTCAACCTAACCAACCCCTCAGTTGCACTTGCATCTCCAGACCCACTACCCCCTTCTTCTCTCAAATTTTCATCCTCATCAGCATCATCCTCACTCCACAACACCATAGCTCCAGTCTCCTCAGTCAACTCATCCGGAGTAGGCAAATATTCAGCCACTCCTTGTTTTCTCTTTCCCCTCACATCACCTTGAGCACCCTCACTCTCTTTTTCTTTTCTTCTTTTATTTTTACCACCAGTTTCAACCCCAGCAATAGTTCCCACCAAAACAAACCTATTCTCCAGATTCTCAGTAACCCCAAAAGTTTTCTCAAATGTAATCTTAAGACCAGATGTTACCTGCTCTATTTCAGATAAAACAGTTTCTTCCCCCTCAGTTGCAGACTTAAAGGAATCTTAGTGTTTTAGGGTTCCTCTGCCTGGCTTGCTTTCAATTGTCCATTTATCTTCTTGATTTGTTTACTGTCAGTGTCATTCTTACGAGCAAGCCTTTTGATTCTTCATTTCTTAGAGATAGGCATGGTTACGGATGTGGTTGATGGTGCGGGTGTGGGTGTGGATTCTTTGGGTGGTGATGAGGGATTTTCAAAGAGGTTGGCCATTGATGATGGTAGAAGAAATATATGTGTGTTGAGTAGATAGAGAGAAATTGTTTACGGTATGAGAGTTTAGAATGAGAGAATGGGTAAGGCCAAATAAATTTAAGGAAGGAGAGTTTAATTGGGTAACAACAACTTTTTAAAAGCTCAGGAATCTAATCAAACTGGGAGTTAGTTTGAAAAGACGTTAGAGACTTCCCTAAATTCTAGGCAATTATTATGATGGGGACTCTCTTTGGGTGAAACTGGTTCTTTTTGAAACGGATAATCTTGAGGGAGGTTAGGATTAAATGGTAATCTCCTTTTGATCATGATCCAAATACAATTATTTCACTGAGAATTCTCTTGTGTAAGTTAGGATTTTCCAAGAAAATAAATATAATATCTGTAACGACCCGATCGGTCGTTTTGAGAATTTAAGTCTCGTCCGGCTGCATAAGGCCCTGAGAAACTTCATATTATGCGTATTGACTTGCGTGCGTGATTGATTTCAGTTACTAGATGATTCAGAGTGATTTGGGACACTTAATCCCTAAAACGGAAGCTTAAGTCTTAGAATTTTGACCTTAGTCGAAACTATGTGAAGACGACTCTCGAATGGAGTTTCGTTGGTTTAGTTAGCTCCGTTGGGTAATTTTGAACTTAGGAGTGTGTCCGGACTATGAATTTGAGGTATGTAGCTGATTTAGGCTTGAAATGGCAAAAGTTAAATTTTTGAGATTATGATCGGAAGTGGACTTTTTGATATTAGGGTCGAAATATGATTCCGAGAATTGGAACAGCTCCGTTATGTTAATTGGGACTTACCTGCAAAATTTGACGTCATTCCGGGTTGGTTTGATAGGTTACGGCACGAGGTTTTAGAAGTTGGAAGTTTAGAAAGTTCATAAGTTCGATTTGTGGTGCGATTTGTATTTTCGACATTGTTTGATGTAACTTGAGACCTCGAGCAAGTCCGTGTTAGGTTACGGAACTTGTTTGTGTGTTTAGACGTGATCCCGGGGGCCTCGGGTGTATTTCGGATGGGCTACGGGCCATTTCCTTATATTTTTGAACTACTATTTTTTGTCATCTGGTTTCCTTAATCGCGTTCGTGTTCCTTCCTTCGCGTTCGCGAAGAGTAATTTTAGAGGAGGGAATATTTCTTCTTTGCGTTCGCGAGCTTCTATCCGCGATCACGTAAGTCTGCCCTTCTCTTCTTCGCGTTCGCAGACCCACCTCCGCGTTCGCGATGCACAAAACACCTGGTCAGAATATAAAGTCCTCTATTTCGAGGGTTTTCCATTTTCACCATTTTTGGAGTTCTAGAGCTCGGTTTTGAGAGATTCCTTGTGGGATTTTCAAGAAAATCGATTGGGTAAGTGTTCTTCACCTAGAATTTATTTATTTTCATGATTCTATCTTTATTTTTATCATTTAATTTGTATTTTGAGTTGAGAAAAATAGTGATTTTTGAAGAAAATTATCAAAATGAAAAATCACGATTTGAGGGACAAAATGGTATCGGAATGTGATATTTTTGTATGGTTAGACTTGTGAGTGAATGTGTATTCGTATTTCTTGACTTTTACCCGATTCTGAGATGTGGGCCCAGGTTGACCTTTTAGGGCGAATTTCGGGATTTTGTTAAAGTATTAATTTTATTAATTAGATGAGTCTTTTATGGTTGTATTCATGATATGCAATTTTGTTTGGATAGATTTGGGCCATTCAGAGTCGAATAATTGAGAAAAGGGCATTCTTACGGACTGGTTGAGCTTGGTTTGAGGTAAGTATCTTGCCTAACCTTGTGTGGGGGATTTTTTCCTTAGGATTTGAGTCTTCTTTGTTGATTGTAGTCCATGCACGCGAGGTGACGAGTGCGTGCTCGGACTTATTTGTGAAAAGTTGGCCTTTTTGGATTCTTAGGTCCTTATATTCACTGAGTATGAAGTTGTTCTTGATATGATTAAGTTCCTATTTACTAGTTTCACCTCTACATGCTTTAATTAGAATTAATTGCTTTCAGGATTCACTCTTATTGCCTATTTGACTCTTATTTGACTTAATTGAAGATTTTACCTTCTCTATTGTCATGCTATCTTTTCATAACTGCTTATCTTTATTTGAAATTATTATTATATCATCTTATAATTTGTTCAGTCTTAATTGAGGTTATGATTATCTTTTCGCTGCTTATCCTTAATTAAATTGTTGAAAATCCTTAGTAATTCCTCAACCTTAAAAGAAGTTTTAGATATCCTATATCTTAGTCGACTTGTTTTATTTGGAATTATTTGACTCATGTTGGTTTCCCTATTGTTGAAATGTATATTGTGGGATCGTTGATACACATTAGTTTCCCTTTGTTGAGTTGTTCTCTTTACGCCTAACATTCTTTATTGTGGTTATTCCTTGTGAATTGGTTCTACCGTTTCTTTGTGAATTAAAGTTCTTGAGTTGATTTACTTGTCGTACTTTATATTATTGTCATTGTTTCTGTGGTACTTGTTGTGGTGATGCACGATGTTTCTGCCGTGCTGTTGTTATTATTGTGATGCACGAGGTTTATGCCATGCGGTTGTTATTATGGGGTTGCACGAGGTTTCTGCCGTGCTATTGTTACCATTGATATTTGCACATGCGGCGTGACAAGGCGGGATATTTGCACATGCGGCGTGACAAGGTGGGATATATATATGTGTGGGTTGCGCATGTGGCGAGACAAGGTGGGAACATTATTATGCATGTGTGGCGAGACAAGGCGGGCATTTATGTTACTATTGTACATGTGGCGAGACAAGGTGGGATGTGTCAGGGATTGATTTGTGATGACTTGTGATGGCCTGGGGGCATTCTTGTTGTTGATGTTTGTGTAGTGGTATACGTACCTGCATGAGCTTTATCTTATGAAAGTTGTGAGATAATATTCTATGTGTTGTCCGTTCTTTTTCCTTACGCTTATCCGTTGATATGGACTATGGTAGGACACTTGCATAAGCATACACGTAGTTAAGCACTCTTATCGGATAAGAGGTTTTCTTGATATTCTTGAACATATATGCTCACCCTTGTTTACTTCCTTCTATGTGAGAATGGCTCTATTGGCACGTTAGTCATCAGTGCGGTTATGAGGTGTTATGAAGGCACAAGATGCCAAGTGTTAGGGTTCAGGTATTGAGGCCCGTGAGTTGTGAATTGTCCGAGGTTCGGTACCTCGTGGAGTTGTTGGCTAAAACCTGATGTAAAAGCGGTTGTAGTTGCTGAGTTATTACTTGTCCTTACTGTATTTGTGATTCCGGATTTAGGTTGTGTTCCATTCACTTTGTCTGTGTCAATTTCATGATATTTCGCTGATACTTGTTGTTTCTTTCTTTAATTCCATTACTGTATTGTGAGCCATATTGCATAGTCTTTATGTAGACATCATACTCCTATTGTTCATATACTGTACCTGTATAGTTTATTAGACCAGTGGGTGTCTTGACTGTTCCTCGTCACTACTCCATCGAGGTTAGTCTTGATAGTTACTGGGCACCGCTGTGGTGTGCTCATGCTACTCTTCTGCACATTGTTTTGTGCAGATCCAAGTGTTTGTTCCTTAACTAGCTGTGTGGACTGTTGCTGCGGAGACTAAAGGTAAACTTGCCGCTGCGTTTGCAGGCTTCAGAGTCACCTTCAAGTTTTCGTTTTGCATTGTTTATTCTTATTTCTGGACATTTGTAATTAGAAGTTTTCTAGCAAACACTCTGTAGAACTTATGACTTGTACTACCGGTTTTTGGGAATTGTAAGAGATTTCTATTTAACTTATTAGATGTTATTTAAATAGTGTTGTTTCAATTAATGTTAGGCTTACCTAGTCCCTAAGAGTAGGTGCCATCACGATACCAAACTGAGGGAAAATTAGGTCGTGACAAGTTGGTATCAGAGCTCTAGGTTCATAGGTGCTACGAGTCATGAGCGAGTTTAGTAGTGTCTTGTGGATCGGTACGGATACGTCTGTAATTATCTTCGAGAGGCTACGGAACTATTAGGACAATTTCACTTCTTTCATTCCTATCGTGCGAGCTTATTGATCACGGAGTTTGAACTTTTATCATTCCATTCTCACACAGATGGTGAGGACATGAGCTACAGTTATCGACGACGCTGCTCCCGGAGTAGGTATCACTAGAGGCAGAGGTAGAGGCAAAGTCCAACGAGGAGTAAGTGCCACATCCAGAGAACCTACTAGAGCACCAGTTGAGGAGCCACCAGTAGTTCCAGTTTGGGAGAAGGTACCAAAGGCGCCTTCTATTACCCCTGAACTTCAGGAGAACTTAACACAGTTCCTGAGCATGTTTGGTATATTGGCTCAGGCGGGGTTGATTCTGGTTGCACCAGCTATTTCACAGACCATGGGAGGAGCCCAGACTCCTGCCGCCCACACCCTAGAGCAACGAGTTCATGTTGCTCAGGTTCCAGGTGTCATGGAAACACAGCCTGTGGTTCCAGTTTAGCCCGTGGTCAGGGCAACAACATCTGAGGAAGAGCAGCTTAGACTTGCAAGGCTCAAGAAATATGACCCTCATACATTAAGTGGTTTGGTTTCAGAGAGTGCACATGGTTTTTTGGAGAAGTGTCACAAGTTCCTTTCGTTCTGTTTAATTACCCTTAAAATCGGATAACAATTAAATTTATACGTAGTTTTAAAAATACATGATCTAATTTGATACGCATTCTCCATACTATGGGTATTATGGAGACGAGTGTGGTTGCTTTTACTACGTTCCAGCTCAGGGGAGCGGCTTAGCAGTGGTGGCGAGCATATGAGTTGGGTAGCCCAGCCGAGTTAACTTCACTTATATGGGTTCAGTTTTCAGAGATGTTCCTGAGAGAGTTTGTACCTCAGTCCCTTCGAGATGCATGGCGCGTGGAGTTTGAGCAGCTGCTCCAGGGCACTACGTCAGTGTCAGAGTATGCCGTGAGATTCAGTGATTTGGCCAGGCATGCACCTGCTTTGGTCTCCACAGTTAGAGAGCATGTCTGTAGATACATTGAGGGACTCAGGCATGATATTCGGTTCAGCATGGCTCGGGAGTTAGAGTCAGATGTTTCATTTTAGCAGGTGGTAGGGATTGCTCGTCGTGTAGAGGGCATGTGGGATCAGGAGAGAGAGGACATGCGGGCCCATGAGAGAGAGTACATGTGAGATCAGGAGAGAGAGGACAGGGAGGTGATGAGGCCTCGTAGACCAGAGAGATCTACTGTTCCTTATTTTGGAGGCATGGTACGACATGGTAGAGGTTTTGTGGGTCAGCCAGTTCAGTTTGCATTTCAGACTTTGTACAGTGTTTCAGGTGCTCATGGGTCTCAGAGTACGTGTACCGCACATTTCCCACAGCCATGTCAGCAGAGAGGTTGCTTCGAGTGTGAAGATACTAGCCACATGGTGAGAGATTGTCCTAGACTCTGGACAGGTGTGTCACAGCGGAGTATTCAAGTGAGTTGAGGGCACCAAGAGGGTAAGGCCTGACCCGTTGATGTGTTTCATATAGTAGGATTGAGGCCACTGCGCCATATGATGTCATACAGGTATGCTTTTGATTTGTTACAAAGGGGCACTATTCGTATTTTGATTCGGTTCTGCTTATCGGGGCGAGTTCCACTATTTGTTGTTCTACCTATGGGTGAGTTCATGACTCAGTATTATGTATATGTGTTTGCCCTGTTGGGAGATTCTATGAGTGATAGCCGTGTCTATCGTTGTTTTAATTTATTTTTGAAAGCTACGAGACTAGAGGTGAATTTATGTTATCCATTATGGCAGGTTTGAGGTGATTCCTGAGTAATTTGGTTAAGATTTGTGATTTGATACTCTACCGGGGTGAGAGTTTAATAAGTGTTGTGATTTTATTAGTAGAATTGAGTTAGTGGAAGATTTTCATTGGTATGATGTGTATTCGACTTGTGATTCAGAGTTGAGGGTGAGACCCTCACGATTCCATGTTATTTGATATGTTTGAGCTGGCCTGCGTGCCGCGGCAGAGGTTATACCAGGAGGAGTTCCTTATGATTTGTTCATGTACTTTGAGTTTTTTTTTCCTTTTAAATTGATTCGTAGTATGGTACTGTTAGAGAATTGTGCATGCCGAACTTGTTTGATATTTCTCCTATGTGTTTCTCTTTACATATTCAATCATTTTCGTTATGTGCTTCTTAAGTTTTAGCTTGCGGGGTGTGTGCCTGATGGTGTTAGTTGTGACTTGTTGATTCGGGTGTATAGTTATGAGGTCTTCATGTTTTTTTCATCATTATCAGCGTTGCGGAGGTTTGAAACGGGTTGCTAACGGATATGGGTATAATTGTCGGTGCTGGTTTTGATTTCGGGTAGCTATTATGATCATAAATGTTATTATGGGCCTATATGTGGTGTGTATTTTTGTGTGGTCATACCTTGTGGGTGTAGGCATGAGTTGTTACAGCTGGTTGAGACTGAGATCGGTTTTGGATTTAGAATCGGGTCTTTTGAAGATAAATGGAAGGTGAGAATTTTCTTTTTTACTCTAAAGCTTATCGGTGTTGGCAGAAAGGATAAATTATAGTTGAGATGGTGTCATCAGGCTTATGTGGATTGAGGTGATGTGGGGTCACCCACGGGTGTATTTTAGGTATGTACTTTCAGTGATTTCAAGACTACGAGGCGATGCTTAGCATGTTCGAGGACGGACGTTTGTTTAAGAGAGGAAGGATGTAACGACCCGACCGGTCATTTTGAGAATTTAAGTCTCGTTCGGCAGCATAAGGCCCTTAGCAACTTCATATTATGTGTATTGACTTGTGTGCGTGATTGTATTCAGTTACCGGATGACTCAGAGTGATTTGGGACACTTAATCCCTAAAACGGAAGCTTAAGTCTTAGGATTTTGACCTTAGTCGGAACTATGTGAAGACGACTTCAGAATGGAGTTCTGTCAGTTTCGTTAGCTCCGTTGGGTAATTTTGGACTTAGGAGTGTGTCCGGACTATGAATTTGAGGTATGTAGCTGATTTACGCTTGAAATGGCAAAAGTTAAATTTTTGAGATTTTAACCGGAAGTGGACTTTTTGATATCGGGGTCGAAATGCAATTCCGAGAATTGGAACAACTCCGTTATGTTAATTGGGACTTGCCTGCAAAATTTGACGTCATTCCAGGTTGGTTTGATAGGTTTCAGCGCGAGGTTTTAGAAGTTGGAAGTTTTGAAAGTTCATAATTTCGATTCGTGGTGCGATTTGTATTTTCGGCGTTGTTTGATGTAACTTGAGACCTCGAGCGAGTCCGTTTTAGGTTACGGAACTTGTTTGTGTGTTTAGACGGGGTCCCGGGGGCCTCGGGTGTGTTTCGGATGGGATACGAGCCATTTCCTTCTATTTTTGAACTGCTGTTTTCTTTCATCTGGTTTCCTTAATCGCGTTCGCGTCCCTTCCTTCGCGTTCGCGAAGAGTAATTTTAGAGGAGGGAATATTTCTTCTTTGCGTTCGCGAGCTTCTATCCGCGATCGCGTAAGTCTGCCCTTCTCTTCTTCGCGTTCGCAGCCCCACCTTCACGTTCGCATAGTAGAAACTAGGAGCTAGGAGTTGGTGATCAATTTCCTCTTCGCGTTCGCGTATTTCCCTACGCGTTCACATAGGATTCCGTCTCTTATTCTCCGCGTTCGCGAAGCACTTCCTGGCAGTCTTAATTTCTCTTCTTCGCGAACGCGTCCCTTTCTCTGCGTTCGCGATGCACAAAACACCTGGGCAGAATATAAAGTCCTCTATTTCACGGGTTTTTCATTTTCACCATTTTTGGAGTTCTAGAGCTCGGTTTTGAGAGATTCCTTGTGGGTTTTTCAAGAAAATCGATTGGTTAAGTGTTCTTCACCGAGAATTTATTTATTTCAATGATTCTATCTTTATTTTTATCATTTAATTTGTGTTTTGAGTTGAGGAAAATAGTAGTTTTTGAAGAAAAATTTCAAAATGAAAAATCACGATTTGAGGGACGAAATGGTATCAGAATTTGATATTTTTGTATGGTTAGACTTGTGAGTGAATGAGTGTTCGTATTTTGTGACTTTTACACAATTCCGAGATGTGGGCCCGGGTCGACCTTTTTGGACGGATTTCGAGATTTTGTTAAAGTATTGATTTTATTAATTAGATGAGTATATTATGGTTGTATTCATGATATGCAATTGTGTTTGGATATATTTGGGCCATTCGGAGTCGGATAATTTAGAAAAGGGCATTCTTACAGACTGGTTTAGCTTGGTCTGAGGTAAGTATCTTGTCTAACCTTGTGTGAGGGATTTTTTTCTTAGGATTTGAGTCTTCTATGTTGATTGTAGTCAATGCACGCGAGGTGACGAGTGCGTGCTCGGACTTATTTGTGAAAAGTTGGCCTTTTAGGATTCTTAGGTCCTTATATTCATTGAGTATGAAGTTGTTCTTGAAATGATTAAGTTCCTATTTACTAGTTTCACCTCTACATGCTTTAATTAGAATTAATTGCTTTTCAGGATTCACTCTTATTGCCTATTTGACTCTTATTTGACTTAACTGAAGATTTTACCTCCTCTATTGTCATGCTATCTTTTTATAACTGCTTATCTTTATTTGAAATTATTATTATATCATCTTATAATTTGTTCAGTCTTAATTGAGGTTATGATTATCTTTCCGCTGCTTATCCTTAATTAAATTGTTGAAAATCCTTAGTAATTCCTCAACCTTAAAAGAAGTTTTAGATATCCTATATCTTAGTCGACTTGTTTTCTTTGGAATTATTTGACTCATGTTAGTTTCCCTGTTGTTGAAATGTATATTGTGGGATCGTTGATACACACTAGTTTCCCTTTGTTGAGTTGTTCTCTTTACGCCTAGCATTCTTTATTGTGGTTATTCCTTGTGAATTGGTTCTACCGTTTCTTTGTGAATTAAAGTTCTTGAGTTGATTTACTTATCGTACTTTGTATTATTGTCATTGTTGTTGTGGTACTTGTTGTGGTGATGCACGAGACTTTTTCCGTGTGGTTGTTATTATTGTGATGCACGAGGTTTCTATCGTGCGGTTGTTATTATGGGGTTGCACGAGGTTTCTGTCGTGCTATTGTTACCATTGATATTTGCACATGCTGCGTGACAAGGCGGGATATGTATATACATATATGGGTTGTGCATGTGGCGAGACAAGGTAGGAACATTATTATGCACGTGTGGTGAGATAAGGCGGCATTTATGTTACTATTACACACGTGGCAAGACAAGGTGGGCTGTGTCAGGGATTGATTTGTGGCCGGGATTGATTTGTGATGACTTATGGCCTGGGGGAATTCCTTTTGTTGATATTTGTTTAGTGTTATACGAACCTTTGTGAGCTTTATCTTGTGAAAGTTGTGTGATAATATTCTACGTGTTGTCCGTTTTGTTTTCTTATGCTTATTTGCTGATATGGACTATGGTAGGACACTTGCATAAGCATACACGTAGTTAAGCACTCTTATCGGATAAGAGGTGTTCTTGATATTGTTGAGCATAGATGCTCAACCTTGTTTACTTGCCTTCTATGTGAGAATGGCTCTATTGGCACGTGAGTCGTCAGTGCGGTTATGAGGTGTTATGAAGGCACATGATGCCAAGTGTTAGGGTTCAGGTATTGAGGCCCGTAAGTTGTGAATTGTTCGAGGTTTGGTACCTCGTGGAGTTGTTGGCTAAAACCTGATGTAAAAGCGGTTGTAGTTGCTGAGTCATTACTTGTCCTTGCTGTATTTGTGATTTCGAATTTAGGTTGTATTCCATTCACTTTGTCTGTGTCAATTTCATGATATTCCGCTGATACTTGTTGTTTCTTTCTTTAATTTCATAACTGTATTGTGAGCCATATTGCATAGTCTTTATGTAGACATCATACTCATGTTGTTCATATAATGTACCTGTTTAGTTTATTAGACCAGTGGGTATCTTGACTGTTCCTCGTCACTACTCCACCGAGGTTAGTTTTGATAGTTACTGGGCACCGCTGTGGTGTGCTCATGCTACTCTTCTGCACATTGTTTTGTGCAGATCCAGGTATTTGTTCGTTAGCTAGTTGTGTGGACTGTTGCTGCGGAGACTCAAGGTAAATCTATCGCTGCGTTCGCAGGCTTCAGAGTCACCTTCAAGTTTTTATTTTGCACTATTTATTCTTATTTCTGGACAGTTGTAATTAGAAGTTTTCTAGTAAGCACTTTGTAGAGCTTATGACTTGTACTACCGGTTTTTGGGAATTGTATGAGATTTATATTTAACTTGTTAGATGTTATTTAAATAGTGTTGTTTCAATTAATGTTAGGCTTACCCAGTCCCTAAGACTAGGTGCCATCACGATACCAAACAGCGGGAAAATTGGGTCGTGACAATATCATTAGAGATTAATGAGACATTTTAGCACATGGCACAAGAGTATACTAGTTAAAGTATGAGACTTAGCAAAATCTAATCTAATTCTGTACAAAATTCACAAATTATCTAACCAATTTTTGAGTTAGAACTGGTTCCTTTTAGGTGATCTTAATCATCCCTAATTCTAACTTGTTCCTTTCAAAGTGATCTCTACTTAGAGCTTTTGGGAATATGTCAGCTATTTGCTTGTTAATAGCACAAAATTATACAGTGATCAAACCATTTTCATAGTTGTCCCTCAATAGGTGATGCCTAACATCTATGTGCTTAGTTCTTTTTTGATGAACCGAGTTCTTTGTTATACTAATTGCACTGGTGTTGTCATAAAAGATGGGGATACAACCTACATCAATTCCAAAATCTATTAGTTGTTGTTTGATCCACAACAATTGAGCACAACATGAGGCACCAACCACATACTCAGCTTCAGCAGTAGACAAGGACACCGAATTTTGCTTTTTGGTGGCGCAAGACACAAGACATGAGCCAAGAAAGTGTTCCATACATGAAGTGCTCTTTCTATTCACAAGAAAACCTGCATAATCAGCATCAACACATCCAACTAAGTTGAAATTACTACCTTTTGGATACAATAGACAAAGGTCAGTGGTGCCTTTTAGGTATCTCAAGATCCTCTTGACAGCAGTCAAGTGAGACTCCTTTGGATTTGCCTGAAATCTAGTACAAAGACCTACATTGAAAATAATATCAGGTCTACTCGCAATGATATATAACAAAAATCCAATCATTCCCCTATACAACTTCTGATTAACAGATGCACCATGTTCATCTATATCCAATTTTGTGGTTGTTGGTATATGAGCGTCAATTTCTTTGGAGTCTTCCATTTTAAACCTTTTAAGCAACTCTTTCACATACTTCTGCTGATGGATCATAGTTCCATTTGAATTTTGTTTAATTTGTAAGCCTGCAAAAAAATTAAACTCACCCATCATACTCATTTCAAATATACTCCCCATTAGTTTAGAATATTTTTTACTTAACTTATCAATAATTGCCCTGGGTGGAAGGACATGTTCCATCACCGATTTCTTCCTGTGGTGCAACTATAGTCTGGGCTGTGGTTTCATTTGTGTTTCTTACTAGCCCAATTACTTCATCATCTTGTTCCTGCCTCTCAGAAAGAATGTTAGTTTTATCACAAACCACATGTACACTTTCTTCTACACTTATAGTTCGTTAGTTATAAATCTTATAAGCTTTACTATGTGAAGAATATCCCAAGAATACTCCCTCATCACTTCTGGGATCAAACTTACCTAGGGAGTCTTTACCATTATTGTGCACAAAGCACTTGCATCCAAATGCCCTAAGATGGGATATATTTGGCTTTATCCCTTTAAGTAACTCATAGGGAGTCTTCTCAACAAGAGGTCTAGTCATGCACCTATTTATAATGTAGCAAGCAGTGTTCATAGCTTCTTCCCAGAAACTTTAGGGCAGTTTACTAGAAAGAAGCATAGTCCTAGCCATTTCTTCCAATGTCCTATTCTTTCTTTCAACTACTCCATTTTGTTGTGGAGTCCTAAGATCAGAAAAGTTATGATTTATGCCATGCTCATCACAAAATTCAGCAAATTTAGCATTTTCAAATTCAATACCATGATCAAACCAAATTGATGCAAGTTGATTACCTAGTTGTTTCTGAATTTTTCTAACAAAATAAGTGAACATGTCAAATGCTTCATCTTTAAATGTTAAAACCAATGTGTAATCATCAATAAGCACCATAACATATCTCTTACCACCTCTGCTCAATATTCTCATTGGTCCACAAAGATCCATATGGACCAGTTCTTTCGTCCTGGTAGTGCTTATCATTTTCTTGCTTTTGAAAGAGGATCTTACCTGCTTCCCCCTTGCACAAGCCTCACAAACTTTATCTTCCTTGGACTTAATGTTTGGCACCCGTATCACCAAGTTCTTGGAGACTAGGTTGTTGAGTTGGCCTATACTGGAATGTCCAAGTTTTTTGTGCCAAAGGAGGGGATCATTATCCAACACACTTAAGCAAGTGAGTTCATTATCTCTATAACACAATTGTGATACACTTATTAGACTGTACTTTAGTTCATCTATCAAGTAGACATTCTCAATAGAGTGAGAATCAGTCTTACCTACCTTTACAACCCCAATGATCTCACATTTCTTTCCATTTCCAAAGGAGACATTACCTCCTGTAAGGTCCTCAAGTGAAAGGAACTAGTTCTTGCTTCCTGTCATATGCTTTGAGCAGGCACTATCGATGTACCATATCTGGCTGCTTCCCTTCACTTAGACATGCAAAAAGAAATCAGAGGTTAGTCTTAGGAACCCAAAATAATATGGGTACCTTTCTATAGGCAAAAGGATAAATCAAATTCTATTTATCCCAACTTGGCAACCTATTTTTCCCTAGAATTTTTTTTTTGTTCTTTTGACTTGCCTTTTCTTTTGCAGTGCATTCACTCTTATAATGACCAGTGCTATCACAGTGTGTGCAAATCTTGTTCTCAGAGAGTGTGAGGTACTTGCTTTTGGGATCCACTTATATAACGACCTGACCGGTCGTTTTGAGAGTTATAGTCTCGTTCCCCCATTTAGTATTCATTCCCTGCATAATTGTGGTTATGTGACTTGCCAGGATAGTCGGTTCAGATCCGGAAATATTTCGAAATAAATTGAGACACTTAGTCTCTAAGTTGGAAGCTTAAGTTGAAAAGGTTGACCAGATGTTGACTTATGAATAAATGACTCTTGAATGGAGTTTTGGCGATTCCGTTAGCTCTGTTGGGTGAGACTTAGGAGCGAGTCCGGATTGTGGTTCGGAGGTCCGTAGAGGAATTAGTCTTGAAATGACAAAAGTTAGAAATTTGGAAGTTTGACCGAGAGTGGACTTGGTGGATACCGGGATCGGATTGGGGTCCCGAGAGTTGGCGTAGGTATGTGGTGTCATGTGTGACTTATGTGCAAAATTTGAGATCAATCGGACGTGATTTGATAGGTCTTGACATCGTTTGTAGAAGTTGGAATTCCCTTAGTTTCAATAGGATTGAATTGGGGTGCGATTCATGTTTTTGATGTTGTTTGATATGATTTGAGGGCTCGACTAAGTTCGTATTATATTTTAAGACTTGTTGGTATAATTAGTTGAGGTCCCGGGGGAATCAGGTGGAGTTTGGATGGTTAACGGATCGAATTTGGAGTTTGGATGATTACTGAAGTTGGGGGTCTTCTAATGTAATCGCACCTACGGATTTTTGATCGTAGAAGCGGAAAGGAGAGAGTGGGGCAGTGGCCGCATGTGCGAGGAAAATTCCGCACCTGCGTGATCGCAGATGCATACGAGGAGTCGCAGAAGCGCAAGTGTCCGCAGAAGCGCACTATTTCTCTCAGAAGCGAGTCCGCAAAATCAGAAGCACGATCACAGAAGCGGAGGCAGTGGAACCTTGGCAAGACCGCTAAAGTAATGGAATTTCCACAGAAGTAGAACCGCAGATGCGGTTAAGTTTCCGCATGAGCGAAAAGGGTGGACAAAAACCTTAAATTCAACGGTTCGCGATTTTTCTTCATTTTGAACATTTCAAGCTCGGGATTGGGCGATTTTTGAGAGGATTTTCAAGGGGTTTCTTGAGGTAAGACACTTGTGTTCATTTTTAATCAATAATTTTGTTTCCCCATTGAATTTTCCACCTAGTTTATGTGTATTTAAGGTGAAATTTTGGGAATTTGAGGCTAGGAATTTGGTGAGTTTGATTTGGGGTTTTGGGTGGCGATTTTGTGTCGGATTTTGGTAAATTTATGGTTGGATGTGCTTTCAGGTTTTGTGACTTTTATCGAATTTTGAGACGTGGGCCCGGGGGGGCTTTTGAGTTGATTTTTGACTTTTGATTAATAACTTAGTGTTTTTTTATGGAATTAAATATTTTAGCTCGTGTTGATTGTATCGAACTGATTGTGGCTAGATTCGAGGCATTTGAAGGTCGATTCGCGAGGCAAGGGCGTGTTGGAGTAGAGATTTCCACGGTTTGTGGTAAGTAACACTTCTAAGCTTGGTTATGAGGGTATGAAACCCCGAATTTCGCATTATGTAATTGGTGTTGAGGTGACGCATGTGCTAAGTGACGGGCATGTAGGCGTGCACCATAAGAATTATGACTTGGTCGATTCCATAGAACTGAATAGTTGTTAAATCTTGTTGTTACCTGTATTTTCACCATGTGCTAGATCTATTGCGTTGCCATTCACATTTGGTACTATTGGGACCCACAATAGTCGTTCTTTGCTGTAGAACTAATTGCTTAATCTGTCAATTTGTACTCAGTCACAGTTATAACTTTCATATTATGTCTCAGTCTTTGTTGTCTGTACATGTTGTATCATATCATTATGGGCTGATTATCATGATTCTGGTGAGCCCGGGAGACTGGAGAGATTATTGACTAAGTGGGGTTGAGAGCCTATTGTGAGTGATATTTATGGGATCGGGTTGCACGCCGCAATAGGCTTTATTGATTGATGCCATGATTTGTCTTATTATAGCACTTGCCATGTTTACTTGCATTCGGGTTGAATCTGCCATGTTTTATTTGCTTGTGGGTTGGACCTGCCTTGTTTTATTTGCATGTGGGTTGAACCTGCTCTGGGTTGGATCTGCCATGTTATGTGTTAAGTTTTATTGTGAAATCTGAAAGCATGTCTAATTCCTTGTTGAAAGCATGTCTAAATTTCTTGTACCTTCACCTGTAGAATATAAATATCTGAGATATCATTGTTATGTTTTCTGTAACTTTCCGTGCTGTTAAATGTTGAAAGTGGACTGTAATAATTGGACTTGTCACTACTTTTAGTCCAAAGGTAAGATTTGTTATTTATTGAGTTAGTTGTACTCACGCTACACCCTGCACCTTGTGTGCATATCCAGGTGCTTCGAGGTAGCTGCTTGGCATTCGCAGACCTTGACTCTCCCCCCTTATCTTTCAGTTTATTTATTTTATTTTTAATTCCAGACAGTGTACTAGACCTTGAAAATTTGTAGATGCTCATGTACTCAGTGACACCCCGGTTTTTAGGAAGAATTATGTATTGAATTATGATTTTATATCCTGTTTTTAAGAGATTTTCCTCATTTAAACATTTTTAGTATCTTTCAAAGATTTAAAGTGTTGGAAATGTCTAAATAGTCATCTTGACTAGTACCATGATAGGTGCCATCACGACGGGTTGGTTTAGGATTGTGACAAGTTGGTATCAGAGCTTAGGTTACATAGGTCTCGCGAGTCTTGAGAAGGTTTAGTAGAGTCTGGAGGATCGGTACGGAGACGTCTGTACTTATCTTCGAGAGGCTGCCAAACCCTTAGGAAACTTCACATTCTTGTATTCTTGTCGTGCTAATTTGTTGATTTCGGCCACTAAATTTTTGTTGTTCTATTCTCTCATAGATGGTGAGGACACGTACTACCGGACAGGACGGCCATCCACCAGTACCACCAGTTAGGGCCACAAGAGGTCGAGGTCGCGGTAGGGGCCATAGTAGGGGCAGAGATGCAGCTCGTACAACAGCTAGAAAAGCACCTGCAGATGCACTAGTTGCTCCAGCTTAGGAGCAGGTTTCGGATGTGGTTGAGCCACTGGGGCCTGCTCAGGCACCAGATGTGCCCATTGTGATTCCAGGCCTTTAGGAGGCTTTAGATCAGATTTTGACGGTGTGCATTAGCCTTGCTTAGGTAGTTTCTATTCGGACCGCGCCAGCCACTTCTCAGGCCGGGGAGGTACTCAGACTCCCTTCGCCCGTACTCCAGAGCATTTGATGTAGGGACTTCAGACACCGGGGATATTGCCAGCCCATCCGGTTACAGCTGCTCAGGCCCAGGTGGATCCCGTTATGACTGATGATGAGTAGAGGAGACTTGAGAGATTTGGGAGACTCTAGCCTATATCATTCAGTGGGGATGAGTCTGAGGATGCCCGAGACTTCTTAGATAGGTGCCAACGAATTATTCACACAGCGGGTATTCTAGAGACCAGTGCGGTCTCATTCACTACTTTCCAATTTACTGGGGATGCCTTCAGATGGTGGGAGGCCTATGAGAGGAGCAGGCCAGTCGGTGCTACACCAATATCATGGCGTGAGTTATCCGTTCTCTTCTTAGAGAAGTTTGTGCCACCGACCCGTAGGGAGGAGTTGTGTAGGAAGTTCAAGCAGCTATGCCAAGACGACCTGTCCGTGTCCCAGTATGAGATGCGATTTTCAGAATTGGCTCATCACGCAGTTTGGTTGGTTCCCACCAAGAGGGAGAGGATCAGGAGGTTCATTGATGGCATCACTTATCAGTTGCATTTTTTATGACTCGGGAGACTGTATCTGGTATTCAGTTTGATGAGATGGTTCATATTGCTCGGCAATTAGAGATGGTCCGTAGGCAGGATCATGAGGAGAGGAAGGCCAAGAGGCCTCATGGATTGGGTGGTTTCGGCGATGTTCCTTTCGGGGGTCAATTCTACCACGGCAGGGGTCGTCCTTACAGGCCTACTCAGGTGGCTCGTCCAGTTCACCATGGTGCATCATCTAGTCATGGTTTATACAGTGCCTGTGCAGGCCAGTCATCTCTCAGTGCTCTTTCAGCTCAGAGTTCATCTCGTGCACCTTCAGTTCAGGGTTCATCTGCACTAGGTTCTTCTGGTAGTTATTCTGGTTCTCGGGGTCTGCCTCAGTATTTGCCACCATTTATTGAGAGGGGATGTTTCGAGTGTGGAGATTTGGGTCATGTGAAGAGGTTTTGTCCCTGCCTTATGGAAGTTCTAGTTCAGCAGAGGATTCATGCCACGACTTCAGCACTAGTTACTTCACCACCCGCCCAGCCAACTTAGGGTGGGGCTCAGGCAGCTAGGGGTCGCCTAAGAGGGGGAAGCCGGTCAGGTGGCGGACATGCCCGATTCTATGTTATTCCTACCAGGCGAGATGTTGTTACTTCAGATGTAGTGATCACATGTATTGTCTCAGTATGCCACAGGGATGCTTATATATTATTTGACCCTAGCTCCACTTATTTGTATGTATCATCGTATTTTTCTCATTATCTGGATATGCCTCGTGTGTCCTTAGTCTCATCTATTCATGTATCTATGCCAGTGGGCGATACTATTATTGTGGACCGTGTATATCGGTCATGTTTAGTGACTATTGGGGGATTAGAGACTAGAGTTGATCTCTTATTACTTAGTATGGTTAATTTCGATGTGATCTTGGGTATGGATTGATTGTCTCCATGTCATGCTATGCTAGATTGGTACACTAAGACTGAGACGTTGGTGATGTCGGGATTGCCAAGGATCGAGTGGATAGGTTCTCTAGACTATGTTCCCAGCAGAATGATTTCATATTTGAAGGCCCAACGGATGGTTGGGAAGGGTTGTTTATCTTATTTGGCCTTTGTAAGGGATGTTGGTCCGGATATCCCTACTATTGATTCCGTTCCGGTTGTATGAGACTTTCTGGATGTGTTTCCCGCAGACCTGCCAGGCATGCCGCCCGACAGGGATATTGACTTTAATATTGACTTGGTGTTGGGAACTCAGCCCATTTTTATTCCTCTGTATAGTATGGCACCAGCTGAGTTAAAAGAATTGAAAGAACAACTTAAGGAACTTCTTGCTAAGGGGTTTATTAGGCCTAGTGTATCGCCTTGGGTTGCACCAATTCTGTTAATGAAGAAGAGGGATGACACTATGCGGATGTGCATCGACTATAGGCAGTTAAACAAAGTAACAATCAAGAACAAGTGTCCTTTGTCGCGCATTGATAATCTATTTGACCAGCTTTAGGGAGCGAGAGTGTTCTCTAAGACTGATTTGAGGTCAGGGTCACCAGTTGAATATTTAGGACTCGGATATTCGAAATACGGCATTCAGGACCCGTTATAGTCATTATGAGTTCCTTGTGATGTCTTTTGGGCTGACCAACACCCCAGCAACATTCATACATCTGATGAACATTGTGTTTTAGCCTTATCTCGAATCGTTTGTTATAGTATTCATTGATGATATCCTGGTGTACTCTCGTAGCCAGTAGGAGCATGCCTAACATTTGAGGATTGTGTTGCAGCAGTTGAGGGAGGAGAAGCTTTATGCCAAGTTCACCCAGTACGAGTTTTGGCTTGGTTCAGTGGTGTTCTTGGGGCACGTGGTGTGCAGTTAGGGGATTCAGGTGGATATGAAGAAGATTGAGGTGGTTCAGAGTTGGACCAGACCGTCTTCAGCTACGGAGATTCGGAGCTTTCTCGGCTTGGCCGATTATTATCGTCGCTTCGTGGAGGGTTTATCGTCTATTGCATCGCCTTTGACCAAATCGGCCTAAAAGGGTGCTACTTTCAGGTGGTAAGATGAGTGTGAAGAGAGCTTTCAAAAGCTCAAGACTGCCTTGACGACAACTCCAATTCTAATTTTGCCTTCAACTTCAAGATCTTATATAGTGTATTGTGATGCTTCTTGGATTGGTATTGGGTGTGTCTTGATGCAGGAGAATAGAGTAATTGCTTATGCTTCGCGCCAGTTGAAGCCCCATAAGAAGAACTACTCTGTTCATGATTTGGAGTTGGCTGCCATCATTCATGCATTGAAGATTTGGAGACATTATCTCTACGGTGTGTCTTGTGAGGTATTTACGGATCATCAGAGTCTTCAACACTTGATCAAACAAAAGGATCTAAATTTGAGGCAGCGGAGATGGTTGGAGCTTCTAAAGGACTATGATATCAATATTCTATATCATCATGGAAAGTCCAATGTGGTGGCAGATACCTTGAGTTGAAAGGCGGTGAGTATGTGTAGCCTTGCATTCATTCATGTTGGTGAGAGACCGTTTGCAGTTTATGTTCAAGCCTTAACCAACCAGTTCGTGAGATTAGATGTTTTGGAGCCCAGCCGGGTTCT
Source organism: Nicotiana tabacum (assembly GCF_000715075.1). Taxonomy (NCBI): domain Eukaryota; kingdom Viridiplantae; phylum Streptophyta; class Magnoliopsida; order Solanales; family Solanaceae; genus Nicotiana; species Nicotiana tabacum. Next base: position 126,085,648 of record NC_134088.1, on the reverse strand, counting down.
AGCTTGTGTGGTTTCTCGGTCTTCCTTATATGATCACATCAGAGAGAGACATTATGATGATCCCCATTTGCTTGTCCTTAAGGACACAGTTCAGCACGGTAATGCCAAGGATGTTACTATTGGGGATTATGGGATGTTTAGGATGCATGGTCGGATTTGTGTGCCTAATATAGATGGGTTACGTGAGTTGATTCTTGAGGAGGCCCACAGTTCATGGTATTCCATTCATCCAGGTATCGCGAAGATGTACTAGGACTTGAGGCAACATTATTGGTGGAGGAGAATGAAGAAGGATATAATGGGGTTTGTAGCTCGATGCCTTAACTGTCAGCAGGTAAAGTATGAGCATCAGAGACCAAGTGGATTGCTTTAGAGTCTAGATATTCCATAGTGGAAATGGGAGAGGATCACCATGGATTTTGTAGTTGGGCTCCCATGGACTTCGAGGAAGTTCAATGCTATTTGGGTGATTGTGGAACGGCTGACCAAATCCGTGCACTTCATTCGAATTGGGACTACTTATTCTTCGTAGCGGTTGGCTGAGATTTACATCTGCCATATCATTCGCTGTCATAGTGTGCTAGTGTCCATCATTTCAGATCAGGGCACGCAGTTTACATCACAGTTTTGTAGAGCCGTGCAACGAGAGTTGGGCACCTAGGTTGAGTTGAGTACAACATTTCACTCTCAGATGGACGGACAGTCCGAGCGCACTATTCAAATATTGGAAGACATGCTACGTGCTTGTGTCATTGATTTTAGAGGTTCATGGGATCAGTTTCTACCGCTCGCAGAGTTTGCCTACAACAATAGCTACCAGTCGAGCATTCAGATGGCTTTGTATGAGGCTTTGTATGGGAGACGATGTCGATATCCGGTAGGTTGGTTTGAGCCGAGTGAGGCTAGGCTATTGGGTACTAACTTGCTTCAGGATGCTTTGGACAAGGTTAAATTGATTCAGGATCGGCTTCGCACACAACAGTCTAAACAGAAGAGTTACGCCGATAGAAAGGTTCGTGATGTTGCTTACATGGTTGGGGAGAAGGTACTGCTCAAGGTTTCACCCATGAAGGGTGTTATGAGGTTCGGGAAGAAGGGCAAGTTGAGCCCTGGTATATTGGGCTGTTTGAGGTACTTCAGAGGGTAGGAAATGTGGCTTACAAGCTTGCCTTGCCATCTAGTTTGCCAAGTGTGCATCCACTATTTCATATTTCTATGCTCCGAAAGTATGTCGGTGTTCTGTCTCATGTTTTGGATTTCAGCACGATTTAGTTGGATGGTGATTTGACTTATGATGTGGAGTCGGTGGCCATTTTGGATCGGCATGTTCAAAAGTTGAGGTCAAAGAACATAGTTTTAGTAAAGGAATAGTGGAGAGGTTAGCCATTTGAGGAGGCTACTTGGGAGACTGAGCGGGAGATGCAAAGCAGCTATCCACGCCTATTTGACTCCAGGTACGTTTCTAGACCGATTCGAGGACGGACGTTTGTTTAAGAGGGGGAGGATGTAACGACCCGACTGATTGTTTTGAGTCTTGTAGCCCTATTCCCCCATTTACAGTTCATTCCCTGCTTAATTGTGGTTATGTGACTTGCCGAGATAGTCAGTTCGGATCCGTAGAGATTTCAGAATGAATTGAGATACTTAGTCTCAAAATTGGAAGCTTAAGTTGAAAAGATTGACCGGATGTTGACTTATGAGTAAACGACTCCGAAATAGAGTTTTGGCTGTTTCGTTAGCTCCGTTGGATGATTTTGGACTTAGGAGCGTGTTCGGACTGTGATTCGGAAATCCGTAGAGGAATTGAGCTTGAAATAGCGAAAGTTGGAAATTTGGAAGTTTGACCGAGAGTAGACTTGGTGGATATCGGGCTCGGATTGGAGTCCCGGGAGTTGGAGTAGATCTGTCGTGTCATGTGTGACTTTTGTGCAAAATTTGAGGTCAATCGAACGTGATTTGATAAGTCTCGGCATCGTTTGTAGAAGTTGGAATTCCCTTAATTTTAATAGGCTTGAATTGGGGTGTGATTCGTATTTTTGATATTGTTTGATGTGATTTCAGGGCTCGACTAAGTTCGTATTGTATTTTAGGACGTTTTGGTATAATTGGTTGAGGTCCCGGGGGCCTCGGGTGGATTTCGGATGGTTAACGGATCGAATTTGGAATTTGGATGATTGTTGAAGTTGGGGGTCTACTGGTGTAATCACACATGTGGATTTTTTATCGCTGGTGCGAGCTCGCAGAAGTGAGCATTGTAGCACAAAAGCAGAAAGGAGAGAGAGGGGAAGTGGCCGCAGGTGCGAGGAAAATTCCGCGCATGCGTGATCGCAAATGCGGACGAGGGGTCGCAGAAGCGCAGGTATCCGCAGAAGCGAGTCCGCAAAAGAGGAAGAACGATCACAGAAGCGGAGGCAGTGGAGCCTTGGTAGGACTGCAGAAGCGGTGGATTTTCCGCAGAAGCGGAAGCACGGATGCGATTAAGTTTCCGCGGGAGCGAAAAGGCTGGACAGAACCTTAAATTCAAGGGTTCGCGATTTTTCTTCATTTTGAACATTACAAGATCGTGATTGGGCGATTGGTTAGAGGATTTTCTAGGGGTTTCTTGAGGTAAGACAGTTGTGTTCATTTTTAATTAATAATCTTATTTCCCCATTGAATTTCCCACCTAGTTTGTGTGTATTTACGGTGGAATTTGGGAATTTGAGGCTAGGGATTTGGAGAGTTTGATTTGGGATTTTGGGTGGCGATTTGGTGCCGTATTTTGGTAAATATGGTATGGTTGGACTCGTGGTTGGATGGGCTTTTGGGTTTTGTGACTTTTATCAGATTTTGAGACGTGGGGGTGGGGCTTTTGAGTCGACTTTTAACTTTTGATTAATAACTTAGTATTTTTCTTATGGAATTAAATCTTTTAGCTCGTGTTGATTGTATCGAACTGTTTGTGGCTAGATTCGAGGCATTTGGAGGTCTATTCGTGAGGCAAGGGCATGTTAGAGTAGATATTTGCACGGTTTGAGGTAAGTAACATTTCTAAGCTTGGTTCTGTGGGTGTGAAACCCCGAATTTCGCATTATGTGATTGGTGTTGAGGTGATGCATGTAATAAGTGACCGGGCATGTAGGCATGTACCATAAGAATTGTGAATTGGTCGATTCCATGGAACTGAATAGTTGTTAAAACTTATTGTTACCCATATTTTCACCATGTGCTAGATCTATTGAGCTGCCAATCATGTTAGAAATCATGCTTAGGCTATGTGTTGGTACTGTTGGAACCCACAAAAGTCGTTCTTTGCTGTAGAACTAATTTCTTAATCTGTCAATTTGTACTCAATCACAATTATAACTTGCATATTATGTCTCAGTCTCTGTTATCTTTACATGTTGTATCATATCACCATTGTGGGCTGATTATCATGATTCTGGTGAGCTCGAGAGACTGGAGAAGTTATTGACTGAGTGGGGCTGAGGGCCTATTGTGAGTGATATTTATGGGATCGGGCTGCACGTCGCAGCATGCTATATTGATTGATGCCACGATTTGGCTTATTATAGTGCTCGGGCTGGATTGGCCCCTCCGGAGTCTGCACACCCACAGTGGGCGCAATGCTAGTAGTCATGACATTTGGGCTGGATCTGCTCTGTTTTATTTGCATGTGGGTTGAACCTGCCCTGGGCTGGATCTGCCCTATTATGCGTTAAGTTTTGTTGTGAAATCTAAAAGCATGTCTAAGTCCTTGTTGAAAGCATGTCTAAATTTCTTGTACCTTCACTTGTAGAATATAAATATCTGAGATATCATTGTTATGTTTTCTGTAACTTTCTGTGTTATTAAATGTTGAAAGTGGACCGTAATAATTGGACTTGTCACTACTTTCAGTCCAAAGGTTAGATTTATTACTTATTGAGTTGGTTGTATTTAATATACGCCCTACACCTCGTGTGAAGATCCAGGTGCTTCCGGTTTCAGTGGTTGTTGATTTGCATAGGCCAGACCTTCGGAGATCATCGAGGTACTTGGTTGGCGCTCGCAGACCTTGACTCTCCTCCTTTATCTTTCAGTTTATTTATTTCATTTTTAATTCCAGACAGTGTACTAGACCTTGTAAATTCCTAGATGCTCATGTACTCAGTGACACCCCGGTTTTTTAGAAGTATTATGTATTGAATTATGATTTCCTATCCTATTTTTAAGAGATTTTCCTCATTTAAACTGTTTTAGTATCTTTCAAAGATTTAAAGTGTTGGAAATGTCTGAATATTTAGCTTGCCTAGTACCATGATAGGCGTTATCACGACAGGTTGGTTTAGGGTCGTGACAACGTAGGTGCAGAGTTCCCAAAGCCAAGTCCTCTTCTGTTGCTATTAAGATGTTCTTGTAGCAATGAAAGTGTATCGTAGGACCTGTTCCATTTACAAGTTATGTCTAGCTCATGCTTGACCTTGTTCAGATCCTCCTTTAGGACTCTTACCTGTTCATCCCTCTTATACAACTCATCTTTCATTTTTCCTATATTTTCTTCTAAAGTGAGTTGTGTGTGATCAGTTGTCTTTTTACCTGTTCCTAATTTAAATTTTAGATTTTTATATCTAAGTTCTAGGATAGTTGTGTCAAGTGCATGAACCTTGTTCTTCAACACAGTACTTTCACTCTCAGTTTCACAAGCCCTAAGTTCCAGGTTTTTGCACTTGGCTCTTAAAATCACACAATTCTTTCAATAATTGTTCCTTTTCATTATTCACATCCTCAGATCCATCAATTAGCTCTAGTAGTAACTCAGATAACCTTTCTTTAGATAAAAAATTAATCTTGTCTTTGAGATGAAAGACACTTACCTTAGTTTCTTCATCAGATTCTCCAATGGCCATAAATGCCCGTTCATCATCATCATCATCATCTAAGCTTTCATCTGATCTCTATCCGCGAGCAGCGGCCATAGCCTTGGTTGATCCGTTGTTGTTGCTTTTCTTGGGTTGAACCTGTTCCTTCTTCCTATTCCTTCATTCATCTCTTTCCTTCTTCCATTCAATTTCCCACAAAGGACAGTTTTTGATGTGATGATCAGTCTTTACACACTTGTAGCAGCCATCATTGGTTTGCTTCTCATGAGCTTTTGCCTTGTTGTAGCTTCCACTTCTTCAAGAACCCTTTCCTCTCCTCAGATACTTCTTGAAGTCTTTAGTGATCATAGCCATTTGATCATCTTCCAGATCAGAACCTTCAGAGATTCTGGGTGCTAAGTTCCTTTCCTTATTAGGTATATCCATTTTCATGGTTTGTCTCCTAAGTTCATAGGCAGTGAGATTCCTAATCAATTCATCTAGTGGGAGAGTGGCAATGTTCTTTGATTCCTGGATGGCACTGATCTTGCTTTCCCAAGTGATTGGCAAGACCCTAGTAAGTATATTCTTAACTCTTTCTTCTTCAGGGATAATCCTTCCAAGAGATTTTAGTTCATTTGTCAATGTAGTGAACCTTGTGTACATCTCCTGAATGGTTTTCCCATCCTTCATAACAAAGTTCTCATACTGAAAATACAGTAGAGTTCCTCTGGATATCTTAACCTGAGTTGTTCCTTTATGGGCCACTTGCAGTGTGTCCCAAATTTGCTTAGCAGTGGAACAACCTTGGATTCTGTTGTACTCATCTGGACCAAGCCCACAAACACGCCATTTCTTGGCTTTAGCATTCTTCTCCCACTTCTTCAAGTCCTCAGCATTGAAATTCGCTCTTGTTTTTAGCACATCTACTCCTTCAACATTTTTCTTCAAGGTTGCTAGTGGACCATCAGTGACAATGTCCCATATCTTATAGTCTTCTCCTTGAATGTAATCTCTCATTCTGTTCTTCCACCAAGAGTAGTATTGGCCATTAAAGAGTGGTAGCCTAGCAGTGGATTGCCCTTCCCAATTTTCAGGTGGTGCACTCATCTTGATCTTCTCCTAAGGTGTTAACCTCTTCAAGAATATAGCCTGATCTGATATCAATTGATGTTTTATACTTCAATACCACACAAGAGGGGGTGATTTGTGTAGTGTCCAATTTTTCGTGTGCACAGATTATAGAAGGACCTGGTTCTTCTATGTGTTCCTTATACTACTGTTGCAGAACAATAAATGCAGAAAGTAAAGAACACAAGTATTTTTATGTGGAACACATCTGGCTCAAAAAGTGAAAAAATCACGACCTACTACCCAGTAAGATTTTTTCCAACACTTCACTAAATCACTGAGCCAAAAACATCATTTACAAAACTCTTTGTAAACCTATGGATTACCTCTAACCATTTGTGGCAACCAGCCTCATACTGTTGCGACAATTTCAAGTTAACTCTAACACTACATAAGAGTACCTAGTACAAATGCTTCTAGAGAAAGTTGAAAGGTACGACTCAAAAGCCCTACTACAATTGAACTAGAATAAAAGACAGACACTTGGAACTGGTTCTGCCATCTTGGTTCATGTAGCTTCAGGTTCGCACACTTGAATCACACAGGAATTGCTTGCAAAATGCCTTGCTATTTTGCTCTCAACTCTCGTTTAACTTCAGCGTTTGTGGGTGTAACAACTTGATTTTTTTTTTAAAACATAACATTTGCGTTATTTCTTTAATCATAGTTTAATTATCTTAAGAGTTTACATATAGCAACGAGTGATTATAGAGTATATTTATATATGTATATAGACATATTTTTGGGACATTACTTGTGTACATATAATATATAGGTAAATAAATAACTAAGTAGCCGGTGAGATAGATTTTACACTATATATAAGTGGGTGTCACTGATGGACTTTATAATTATTAAACAAGTGGGCCAAACCCATATTTTCAGGGTGCCCTTACGTGAGATTGTACTGGAAAGAGCTATAGGTGCATTAGGGCTTATATATTAGTATAAGAAAAGAATACCAATTCTCAATGGGAATATTTGAACAAATACTCCTGGACGCCATTCAAGAATGGAGCAAGTTTAACTATTTGGGGCTATTGCAGTGATCAATAAGGTATTTTAAAAGAAGGCAGAATCCTCACATGATTGGAAAAGCTAAGAGGAACTGCTAATTTTGATTATATTACAATGGAATACGAGGTATTGAGATATTTCTTTTACCATATAATTATTATTTTTGTGAAAAAATGATCATGGCTGACATTGTAATTATTACTTTGGAAGAATTGTAATTAGATATCAAGTTTGGATTGAGATATTAGGACGTATTTTGATATTAAAAATAACCCGAAATGAATAGGGAATGTACAGTAATGCTATGAATGACCCACTATCGAATACTGATAATAATATCAGCAAACGAACGTTCTCCTGTGCTTTCAGACATGCTGAGCTCCACATATTATTGTACAGTCAAAGATGGCACCAAGTAGATAAAATGTTAAGATTCAACTATAAGCTTGAAAGTTAAGGATATTGAGATTTGACCCCGACTAGCCTAATTGATATCATTAATCAATATTTTGGATAGATTCGGGCTATTGGAGACCGTTTGGTTAGTGTTCTAAACGTTGCAAGGTTAGGGAACTTCCCGTTAGTAAGGTAAGTGAGACTTTAAACTTTGATGCTTGCTTTTGTGAAATCCGTTTTAAAAATATATTTTCTCTGCATGGTCCATGTGTTGGGACAAGCGTGCGCTTGGCAAAATCGGTGGTCTTAGACTAGCCGCAAATATATTATTTTATGAAAAATACAAAAAAGAATATTTTATAAGTTGTTTGATGGTGTGACACGACTGTGAGTTATGATGTTGAGATTGATACTTTGATACGGCTGTGAGCCATGGTGTTGAGTTTGATACGGTTGTGAGCCATGATGTTGAGTTTGATACGGCTGGGAGCCATGGTGTTGAGTCTGATAAGGTTGTGAGCCATGACGTTGGGGCATTGTGTATGCCTTTGTACATTACTCGAAGCAGTGTGTATGCTTCTTGATATATTTGAGGCATTGTGTATGCTTCTGTAACAACTCGACCGGTCGTTTTGAGCTCTAGCGCATCGTTCGGCAGTTTGAGGCTATGAGCAGCTTCACTTTAGATATTATGACTTGTACGTATGGTCAGGATTGAATTTTGGGAAGTTCGGAGTTGAATTGGAAAGAAAATTCTCATTTCAAAAGCTTTAAGTTGGAAGAACTGACTAAGATTGGATTTTAGAGTAAACAGTCTCGGAATCTGGATTTGAAGGTTCCAGCAGGTTCGTATGATAATTTTGGACTTGGGCGTATGTCCGGGTCGAATTTTGGATGACCTGGGAGCATTTCGGTACCTATTGTGAAAGTTAGTACTTTGGAAAAATTTCATGAATTTGGGTTAGAGGTAAATTTTATGTTATTGATATCCGTTTGGGATTCCGAGTCTGGAAATGGCTCCGTATGGTGATTCTGGTGTTGGAAGCGCATCCGGAAGTGGATTCGGAGGTCCGTAGGTCATTTTGGAGTCATTTGGCTAAAGTTGAAAATTGAAGGTTTTTGAGAAGTTTGACCAGAAGTGGACTTTTTGATATCGGGGTCGGAATCCAATTCCGGAAGTTGGAGTAGGTTCGTAATGTCAAACGTGACTTGTGCAAAATTTGAGGGCAATCGGGCGTGATTTGATAGGTTTCGGCATCGAATGAGGAACTTTGAAATTTTAAAGTTCATTAAGCTTGGAATGGGGTGCGATTCATGAATTCGACGTTGTTTGATGTGATTTGAAGGCTCGACTAAGTTCGTATAATTGGTTAAGGTTCCGAGGGCCCCGGGTGGATTTTGGATGGTTAACGGATCAAATTTGGAATTTGAAGAAGGGCTGAAGCAGCTGAGCATCTGGTATAACCGCGCCTGCGTGAAGAGGGCCGCAGGTGCGGGAAAATGGCTCGCAGAAGTGGAAGGGGCAGGCTGCTGAGAACTGCAGGAGCGGAAAGATTTGCGCACCTGCGAAGGCGCATGTGTGAAGAGAGTAACGCAAGAGCGGACGCACAGATGCGACGCATGGAGCGCAGGTGCGAGAATGTTGGGCCGAGCTGGAGCCGCACCTGCGATGGGATTTCCGTAGGTGCGGGACCACATATGCGGCCAAGGTACCGCAGGTGCGAACGTCGGGGCTGGGCAGTGTGTTCTTTAAAAACGAGGGCTTGGCTCATTTTCACCCCATTTTCTCCATGATAGCCAATCTTGGAGTGAGATTGGAGCTCATTTTTCGTCATCAATGCCAAGGTAAGTGATTCCCACTTGTTATAAGTTAAATACATGGTTGGTATAAGGATTTAAATATGAAAATTAGAATAAATTGTGGAGTTTTTGGTAAAAGAGCTAGAATTTGGTATTTTTGGTTTTTGACCACGAAATTGGGCATGGAATTGAGAATACACTATATATCTGAGTTCGTGAGGTTATGGGTAAAGTTTATCTTCGAAAAGTTTCGGAATACGGGAACGTGGGCCCAAGGGTGATTTTTATCGTCTTTTCGATCGGGGATAGAAATTGTTATAAATTGGATTATATTGAGTATTTGAGTATATATTAATGGGTTTGCATAATCATTGGCTAGTTTTGGAGCGTTGTGCATCGATTCAAGTTGTTTGAAGGGCTCGGAAGCAGGTTATGGAATTTCGGAGCGAGGTAAGTCTCCTTTCTAATCTTGTAAGAGGGAATTAACCTCATAGGTGAATTAAATAAATGTTTGTACCTAATTGTGGGGTCTACGTACGTACGAGGTAACGAGAGTCCGTACGTAGCTACTATTATGCTATTGTCCGGGTAGTTTAGGACCCGTATCATGTTATACTTGGAATGTTTGTGCCCTTACTTTCTAATATAATCACTTAGTCATGATAGAAATTGATAAAAGACTGTATAAGGTTAAATTCACTTACTTGAAGGTTTGTATGAGATACTTGATTGTAAATGAGAAACTTGTATTTTCTTGAAAATAATTGTTATTTGTGGATCGAGTCGAGCGCCTCGGTAGTAAATAGATGCATTTATGGTTCGCTCCATTCGACCCTCTGGCAGTGCACAGTTTGAATATTTGTTGGATCGGGTCGTACGACCTCGACATGATTTGCGCATGCTTGTATTGCTTGCCTTGAAATTTATAAATAATGATATTTCCTCCTCGGCCTGAGTTAAATTGTTAAATAATGGGAGATAAATTTGGAGATTTCTTAATTATGAAAGAACTGCTTACTTACTTCAAAATATTAAGCTTGCAACTGTTCATATAATACATACTTAATTATATCATTGATATCCCATTTACAGCCCATAGTAAGTGTCGAAGTCGACCCTTCGTCACTACTTCTTCGGGGTTAGGCGGGATACTTACTGGGTACGCGTTAATTTACGTACTCATACTATACTTGTAGCACATTTTTGTGCAGGTACACATATGTTTAGCGGCCTTGTGGGCGCAGAGGCGCGATTATGGCGGGGACTTAGGTGAGCTGCATTCTATACGACACACCGCAGCCAGCAGAGTCTCCTTCAGAGTATTGTATTTTCTTTCCTGTCCAAGTTGTATTCCGGAAAGTTATCGTATTTTAATTTAAACTTCTAGAAAAGGCTCATGCACTTGTGACACCGGGTTCTGGGATGATTATGAGATGTTCACTATTGGAATTGGAAAACATTATTATTTATTCTGTAAATTCATCTTTTACTAGATAAATTGAAGTAAATTTACGATTTCAAAAATATTAAAATGATAATTTAATTAACTATTTAGTGTTGGCTTGCCTGACAGTGGTGTCCGGCGCCATCACTACCTTTAACGAATTTTGGGTCGTGACAATATAGTATCAGAGCACTAGGTTCACTTAGGTCCCACGAGTCATGAGCAAGTCTAGTAGAGTCTTACGGATCGGTTCGGAGATGTATGTACTTATTTTCGAGATGCTACATGGCTGTTAGGAGCACTTCCCTTCTTGATTCCTCATTGTGCGATTTGATTCCTTTTAGACTTATGCCTTCATCTCTTTCCTATTCAATCTTATGTGACGTGAAGCGCTGGTTATAAATCCGGAATTGAGGAATTGTAATGGTACTACAGATGTGGTGCAGGATATTTCTCCCTGCGTAGTTGATTGGGCTATTGTCGTCGCCTTGTGGAAGGATATTCTGTCATTTCAGCTCAGTAGCTGTACTTCTGAGTGCTTTGAGGCTATGCACAGGTTGCTATGATGCTCATGAGTTGTTATCACACAGTATTGATGTGATGGTAGGATGCTTGCCTATGTCTCGGGGCAGTGAATGACTTGAAAGGAGGTTTACTCAGTGCATGATTCAGAGATTCAGTATTTTACTTCCGACAAAGGAGAGGAAATCGAACTACGAATGTTCAGACTTGGGTTGATGGAGTAGCGGGACTCGATATTTTCGAGCGTGGTGGAATCTTCACCTGTGATGTGGCGTCATCATCCTCGATTGGTTATGATGTGTTAAGTTCGCTGGTGTTATGGTTTCCTTCAATTCGCCTTGGGGCAGGGTATTATATATGGTACCGAGATAGCAGTTGTCAGAGGTCGCAATGTGCAATGGTTCAGGATTAAATCGACATTCCCGATATTGATGGCTCGAGAAAGATGATTTCCGGAAGGGTTTAAAGTTGGTAGTGGTCTATCTGTTCAAGTTCTACATAGGTAGATTTTGATTTAAGGCAACAACTGGGCAGTGAAGGATGAGGAAGGACATGTGAGAGGTGTCTTGTGGTGGTTAAGTTCCTAGAAGGCCAAGTGTGAGAAACAGAAGTTGAGTAGTTGCTTAAAGGAGAGAATTTGACCAAAGTGGGAGAGTGGCAAGGTAGCATATGGGTTACGGGGTAGGATAGTTACACGTCTTGAGAAAAGTTTGGAGTGATTAGGATCCATGGTGGACAGTGAATAGGTCTACAGGCTTAATTTGGAATATCGCCTGCTATATTGAGGAAGATTGGGTGTGACAAGAGGGGGTAGCTTAATATGAAAAAGTATACAACATGACTTTGGATTGGAATGTATTGTCGCACGTTTAGTTGATGCCAATGGGGAGGGAACAGGCGTGTACAGCTGGTGGATTAGCACGGGCTCAGGATGGTCTGTTAGCTTCGTGGTAATTGTACTCGATACAGCGTTGTAGGAATATGTCGGCATGTAATTTCCACAAGTAGGTTATCTCCTATGAGTAGGTTATGCGGTCGCGTGGTGTTGACGAATCTTCTGCGAAGAATTCTACTGGCTACTCGTTAAGAGATTGAATATGTAAATGTGGCTAGTGGTTTGGAGTGTTCATTAAAGGTTAATAGAAGGATTTCGAGGAATTTGGCGAGTTGATTGTGCTGGATCATATCGATGAAGAAAGAATCTTGGTGGGTTCCAGGTGTATGCAATAGTAGCTTCAAGCTAAGTGGGAGAGTCCCACCGCCTACAGTTGGATTGCATAGTCATCTATTTGTAAGATTTTTTAGGGTATCGGCATATTGATGGGTTGTTACGACTAAGGAGAGAGAACATCAGTGGTAAGTTGAGCAAGCAATTTGAGGAATGTGTGTTATAGTTGGCCTTATCGATTCATGCTCAGGCTTTGGGAAGATTTAGGATATATTCTTCGTGTAGGGGCGAGTTACAAGGAAGATGATACGGCCAGGCGCTTCCTTGAGTGGGTACTCATGTACTAGTAGAGCCTTGGAGTTGATTATATTCGGGACCAAGTCAGAGTGGGTGACCCTCAATAACGGTCCTAGTGGATTCAAAAGTTAAGGCGTGGTGCCTAAGGATTTCGAGTCCATAGTATGGTTGAATATTGAGCTTCTGCAGCGGATTATGATAAAGGAGCTTGGAGTGTTCCGTGTTATCTTTGGCCTACGGGGTATCATGAGAGGAATGGGAGCATGTAACTTTGGATTTATAGAAGAATTATCAGAATGGGTGTATCAGTTGAAGACGCGATTATGCGCACAAGGAGGGTATGAAATGGTTCGTGGGTTTTGGGGACAATGTGGTCTCGTGAAATGGGTTCACTCGGGATGAGTGCGGATTGAGTTTGTTATATTGATAAAGGAGTTGTTGTTGTTTCTAAGGAAGATCCAAAGTAAATTAGGAGAAGTCGGGTTTGGTTAGCAATGGTTGAATTGGCATAATGATGGCAATGATCAACTCATTCAGTGTGTTGGGTTATTCATGTGATTTGTGAAGGTACGTGCGAGGTTTGACGGTCGCCATAACCGATCTTATTTGGAGGCTTTCGAGTATTATGGCATGTTATGTGCAGATGGATCCCGGAGGGGTTATGGTGGTTTAGACCACTACTTGAGGTTGGTATTTTCTGCGAATATGAGGATTCATTCGCATGTTGCAATGGTTCTCCTAGAATGAGTTAAGTAAAAGATTTCTATGTGATGAATGTGTTTACCCTATTAGTAGTTCGGAAGTTAAGATGAAATTCTTGTACTCTTGCTCATTGGCATGATTAAGTGCAGTGATCGGCATAGGATTCGGAAGTTGAGGATCAAGGTTGCGGTTTGGTATCGACAAGAATGTCGAGAGCTCGGATGAGCGGGAAAGGATTCAGATGGTTAGAATAAGCTGGTATTGTCTTTAGCATCACCTGAGATCGGTGTCCTGTACAAGAGGCTTTGAGTAATGATTTCGAATTTTTTGATTTGCCTTACAGCGTTTGTGCGGCCGGTGATATGGATGTGCAGACTTGTTATCTGGTGAGGAAGGTCGTGGGAGCACGTTCCACGGGAATATTGTATAAGTGTGACATGTAGTCACTTGATTGATCAAAGATTGGAACCAAGAATGGAGATTGTGGTACTATTGTTCATGTGATAATTTATGCCTGGAGGGCGCTCGATCCATTTGGTTGTGGACTGTGGAGGTTTGTTCCGGATATGATGGTTGTTCTTGTGTGATATGGGAAAAAGGGTTATTATGAATCCTTGAAAGGTTAATAGCCTAGTACGGTGCGATCAGAATCGGCTTGAGGTCTGTGGGTGGATTTAAATGTGAATGTTGGCTCTATGTTAGGCCGGATGTGTTCATTTCAGCTTAGCGCTCCTTGTGGAGGAGTATTCGGACGTTGGATGTTATTTCGTCATTGGCTACTTCATGTAATACTATATTGTGCTATGTGAGTTGTGAAACGGCTTGTTAATTTCATATGTGTTGAGGTTTCGCATAGCGATGATGTTATGTGAGCAGGATGGCTCTCGAGATTCAGATCATATATCGCACCTTAGTTGTGCTTGACTTTTGTAGCGTATGGAACTATCTGTCTCCCCAGGGATAGTATTATGCATTTAGCGTGCTCGTGGTCGATATTCGGGTATTTTGTAATAATGAGCATTCTATCTCGGTAAGTATCTCCTTATATAGATTTTATGTTCGGATCTGGTTGCGCGCCGCAACAGTGTGATGTTGAGTACAGTCCCCTATATCTATTTTCGTGTGTTTTGTTTTCCATTTTCTGAGGAAGGTTCGTAACACCTTTTCGGTTATCTAGTTAGTTACGAGGGTTGAGTAGTTCTTTCTAGAGTTTGTTTTCCTTATGTATCACATTCAAGTTTGTAGCTTATTGGCACATTGTGGCATCACATGAGAGTTTTGGCAGCGTTTGAGGTGGCTTATTGCCTGAACAGCTTATACTGGGAGAGACGGGATTATTGGACATGGCGTCAGTGTGAACAGATCGGTATGAGGCATAGTTAAAGGGTAAGTATCGGTATTCAGTCTAGAATGAGGTAATGGTTCTTGTCAATGAGAGAAACTCAATGAATGGTTGACTCGGCAGTTCGTTGTAAATTTCTGCGCATCTTTTCCGCTGTGGCAGCATTACTAGAGTTAGAACCAGACTTATATATGTCTGAGGTGCATGGTGAGCATCAGGTTCGTGGAATTTAGGCTATTGTTATCAGAGGATGTTATTATGGTCATGTGAATTGTGTGGTGCATGGTGTGAATTCAGCAAAGGTATGCAGTCATGTTTTGGTACATTGTGTGGTGATTGATACGGTGATTGTACGTTGGAAACAGGTCTGGCAGAAGATTCCGGATGTTGGAATTTGGCTCTAAGGCTAATTTAACTAAGCAAAAAGGGGAATCTTCAGATTTACTCAAGCCAGTATGCTCAACTGAGTTGTGGTAGCACAGGTAGATGCACGAGGTGTTAAGCAGTGATTTCGGACAACTCCAGAGCAGTTCTTAGCACGTTCGAGGACGAACGTATGTTTAAGTGGGAGAGAATGTAACGACCCGACCGGTCGTCTTGAGCTCTAACGTGTCGTTCGGCGGTTTGAGGCCATGAGCAGCTTCACTTCAGGTATTATGACTTGTACGCGTGGTCGGGATTGAAATTCGGGAAGTTCGGAGTTGAATTGGAAAGAAAATTCTCATTTCGAAAGCTTTAAGCTGGAAGAATTGACTAAGATTGGATTTTAGAGTAAAAGGCCTTGGAATCGGGATTTGAAGGTTCAGCAGGTTCGTATGATGATTTTGGACTTAGGCGTATGTCCGGGTCGAATTTTGGATGATCCGGGAGCGTTTCGACACCTATTGTAGAAGTTAGCACTTTGGAAAAATTTCATGAATTTGGGGTAGAGGTGAATTTTATGTTATCGATGTCCGTTTGAGATTCCGAGTCTAGGAATGGATCTGTATGGTGATTCTGGTGGTTGGAGCACGTCCGAAAGTGGATTCGGAGGTCCGTAGGTCATTTTGGAGTCATTTGGCTAAAGTTAGAAATTTGAAGGTTTTTGAGAAGTTTGACCGGAAGTGGATTTTTTGATATCGGGGTCGGAATATAATTCCGTAAGTTGGAGTAGGTCCGTAATGTCAAACGTGACTTGTGTGCAAAATTTGAGGGCAATCGGGCGTGATTTAATAGGTTTCGGCATCGAATGAGGAACTTTGAAATTATAAAGTTCATTAAGCTTGGAATGGGGTGTGATTCATGAATTCGATATTGTTTGATGTGATTTGAAGGCTCGACTAAGTTCGTAATGTATTTTAGGACGTGTTGGTAAAATTGGTTAAGGTCCCGAGGGGCCCGAGTAGATTCCGGGTGGTTAACGGAACGAATTTGAAATTTGAAGAAGGGCTGAAGCAACTGAGCATCTGGTATAACCGCACCTGCCTGAAGAGGGCCGCAGGTGCGGGAAAATGGCTCGCAGAAGCAGAAGGGGAAGGCTGCTGAGAACCGCAGGAGCGGAAAGACTTGTGCACCTGCGAAGGCACAGGTGCGAAGAGAGTAACGCAGGAGCGGACACGCAGATACGCCGCATGGAGCGCAGGTGCGAGAATGTTGTGCCGAGCTGGAATCGCACCTGTGATGGGATTTCTGCAGGTGCGGGACCGCAGGTGCGAACGTCGGAGTTGGGCAGTGTGTTCTTTAAAAACGAAGGCTTGGCTCATTTTCACCCCATTTTCTCCATGAGAGCCAATCTTGGAGCGAGATTGGAGCTCATTCTTCGTCATCAATGCCAAGGTAAGTGATTCCCACTTATTATAAGTTAAATACATGGTTGGTATAAGGATTTAAACATGAAAATTAGTATAAATTGTGGAATGTTTTGGTAAAAGACCTAGCATTTGGTATTTTTGGTGTTTGACCACAAAATTGGGCATGGAATTGAGAATACACTATATTTTTAAGTTCGTGAGGTTATGAGTAAAGTTTATCTTCGAAAATTTTTGGAATTCGGGCACGTGGGCCCGAGGGTGATTTTTATCGACTTTTCGATCGGGGTTAGAAATTGTTATAAATTGAATTATATTGAGTATTTGAGTATATATTAATGGGTTTGCATAATCATTGGCTAGTTTTGGAGTGTTGTGCATCGATTCAAGTTGTTTGAAGGGCTCGGAAGCCGGTTATGGAATTTCGGAGCGAGGTAAGTCTCCTTTCTAACCTTGTAAGAGGGAATTAACCCCATAGGTGAATTAAATAAATGTTTGTATCTAATTGTGCGGGCTACATACGTACGAGGTGACGAGAGTCCGTACGTAGCTACTATTATGCTATTGTCCGAGTAGTTTAGGACCCGTATCATGCTATACTTGGAATGTTTGTGCCCTTACTTGCTAATATAAAATGAGTGGAATGTGTGAGAATGTGAGATTGAGTACTCTGAGAGCGTGAATACAAGAGTTCGTCTCTGAGATACATTGCATTAGTCATGATAGAAATTGATAAAAGACTGTATAAGGTTAAATTCACTTACTTGAAGGTTTGTATGAAATACTTGATTGTAAATGAGAAACTTGTGTTTTCTTAAAAATAATTGTTATTTGTAGATCGAGCCGAGCGCCTCGGTAGTAAATAGATGCATCTATGGTTCGCGCCATTTGACCCTCTGGCAGTACACAATTTGAATATTTGTTGGATCGGGCCGTATGACCTCCGCATGATTTGCACATGCTTGTATTACTTGCCTTGAAATTTATAAATAATGATATTGCCTCCTCGGCCTGAGTTAAATTATTAAATAATGGGAGATAAATTTGGAGATTTCTTAATTATGAAAGAATTGCTTACTTACTTCAAAATATTGAGCTTGAAACCGTTCATATAATCCATACTTAATTATATCATTGATATCCCATTTATAGCCCATAGTAAGTATCGAAGTCGACCCCTCGTCACTACTTCTTCGGGGTTAGGCGGGATACTTACTGGGTATGCGTTGATTTACGTACTCATACTATACTTGCAGCACATTTTTGTGCAGGTAAACATATGTTTAGCGGCCTTGTAGGCGCAAAAGCGCGATTATGGCAGGGACTTAGGTGAGCTGCATTCTATACGACGCACCGCAGCCAGTAGAGTCTCCTTCAGAGTATTGTATTTTCTTTCCTGTCCAAGTTGTATTCCGGATAGTTATCGTATTTTAATTTTAATTTCTAGAAAAGGCTCATGTACTTGTGACACCGGGTTCTGGGATGATTATGGGATGTTCACTATTGGAATTGGAAAATATTGTTATTTATTCTGTAAATTCATCTTTTACTAGATAAATTGAAGTAAATTTATGATTTTAAAAATATTAAAATGAGGATTTAATTAACTATTTAGTGTTGGCTTGTCTGACAGTGGTGTCCGGCGCCATCACGACCTTTAACGGATTTTGGGTTGACAGCTTCAATGAACATTGTGTATGCTCTGTTACATATTTGAGGTATTGTGGTGCCGGTGTGGACTCGTAGAGATGTCAGTAATTTTCTTTCACTGCAGTTACAATAAGTCCTTGTTGTGTACCGTGTTAAGATATGAGTACTTTTGTGGGTAATTCTTATTAACTCTGTTGATACATATATATTGAGTTATTTATAATCATTGTATTTATCATATCGTTCTTGTTGTGGTGTGTTTGTATTTTCTAACACTTGTTCCAGAAGTATTCAAAGTAGCGGGTTGATGATCTTGCTGGGTTATATTTGTGTATAATTCACTCCTTACCTGCATCTCTATGCAGATATCGTTGTGGGAGACAGAGCTAGTGGCTGACGAGTTCATTCGAGTGGATCTTATTGCTAAGGTGAGCCACCGCATTGTTCGTGGAGGCTTTCGTTTCAGCTTTATCTAGTGCGTGTTAGTTATTTTCTTTTCCCTGGGGTTTGCATACCCATCAGTTAAACTCATTACTCTGTTAGATGCTCCATGGTCTTAACGTGGGAGTTGGGCTAGAGTTTTATTACTTGAGTGATTGTTAATTTTTTTTTATCGATTGACTAAGGTATTGGTTGATACCTATTTCGTCTTTAATTATTAATAATATTTTTAGATATGCACTTATTTTTCTCTCAGTGTTTGTGTAAATGGTTAAACATATGAGAAATGGGTTTGCGTGGCAGGTGGTGTTAGCTGGATGCCAATCACGTTTAGGGGGTAATTTGGGACGTGAGTGCGTGCCTGTAAAATGAGAACATCCTGCAATATATAGGAAATAACTAGAAGTCTAATGCTTTACTCTTCCTTGGTGGAAGAGTTTTAGTTGTCTTTAACTTCTAATTCCTCCTTTATTTAGGATAAAGTTCTCTTCGAGTGAGGAATCCTCTCCTTATCAATTATGCAACCTTTTTGTTTTGGAAATATCAGATATAACCACTTCAGTTTATCCCCTTTACGTGTATGCCTTGTGCTTGAATCTACTCGTGTCTGTATAAACTGTGTATGGACTCGGTTCATGCTTGAGTTCCTTTGACCGGTGATAACATTACATTCAAATAAGCTGTTTTTAGGTTGATAATGAATGCTGTAGCACATTATCGCTGCAAATTTGAATGTTTTGAGTCATCCTTTTTGCCATGACTTGGAAATTATAAAAATCGAGAATCTAATTGTGTTGGCGTAGTGTTCTATACGATATAAGCCACTTCCATGAAAAATATTTTCCACAAAAAAAATAACTTCCCCACTTGTGAGCAGAAGTTTATTTTACTATTTTATTTGCTTCAACAAATATCTAGACATTATTATTAGTCTCTAGTAGACCAGTACCCAAAAAATCGTAGGAAAATACTCTTTGATTTGCTCATATTTCTTTTAATTATTTTTCGAAAAACCTTGGTGTGCTATCGCAAATACCGTACGCCCGAGCGCATTTCCTATTATTACTAATATATAAATGAAGAAGGAGGGCTTCCCTCCAATGAACACTATGAATATGAATTTGAATTAGTCGACCAGTATCATGGTGGCTCAATGGTAAGGCTAGTAAAGTCTTTATCTTAGGCCTCCAAAATTTTGAGACCTCAAAATGGTGGAATACATAACAATATTTTTGCTTAGACAATATTAAAGTTTGCTAAAAAAAGTACAAAATTTATGTAAAAAAGAAATAAACAAAAAATGACTCCCTTTTAATATTATAAATATTTTAGAACTTTGAATTAAACTACTCAAATCTTCGTATTAATTAATAAATTTCTTTCCAACAAGATCCAAAGTAATGTCTTGCAAATATATGACTAACATCTTATTAACCTTAATTAACCCTAGCTAATATAAAAAACAATATAACTACGTAAAGTTAAAAAGTATTATATCTTGTAAGAATACTACACTATAAATAAATAGCGAAAAAAAGAAAGATAAAATTAAACTTTTTGCATATATTTGTGTAGATCTATAAAATTTAGATTCTTTTTAAAATTTGGCTTCACACCACCAAATGTTTTGAGTCGCCCTTGCTCCTAAACTATCTTATCCAACTTTCATACTTAAACTACGGGGATATTGCTATTATCCCACGACCTAAGGTGGGTGCATTCCCACCTCTTCCACTTCTTATAGTAATGGCCATGGCATGCCCCGTTTTATTCCCACCATTTGGGTTCACCACCGTGTCACTTGGTAGTGCCCCCTTAGGATGAGAATTGAGAGCTTGAGAGATTTGCCCCATTTGAACTTCTAAGTTGCGGATCGATGTGTTGTGTGAGGCAAGTTGAGCATCCGAATCGACATTCTTTTTCATCATTTGCTTGAACATGTTCTTAATACGCCCCATCTCACTGGTTCTTTTCCATCATTCCGACCCCCGATTGCCTTGGTTATTGTTCCATCCGCCTTGATTGTTATCCACCCCCCCTCCCCCCAATTTTCTTGATTGTTGTTATGCCAAATCTCTTGATTGTTTCCACCGCTCGAATTACCTTGGTTGTTAGAATTTCAATTGCCTTGATTGTTTTGAGGTCACCATTGTTGTTGATTTGGGCCTTGGAAATTATTTTGTTGTCATTGAAAGTTGTTCACATATTGCATCTCCTCCTCTTGTTCATTGTAAGAACCGTCTTGATCAAACCCACTATCTTCTTGCACATAATTTTCCACTCGATATTGCACTTGCGGACCCTTGGTCCTTCTTTTTTTCACCATCATGTTCTCTCCCTCCATAGCATTGACTTGCTTAGGATGTTGCATTTTTTGAAATTGAGCCTTTGCTAGTTGATTCATAGTGGTAGTCAATTCGGCTATGGCTTGCCCATGGTCATGCAATTCTTTGTAACGGTGGATCACGTTGGGATCACCTTGTGGAATATTAGCATGGGATTGCCGGGCCGATGATGTTTCCTCCAATTCATCTAAAATCTCACACGCCTCTGCATAAGGCGTAGTCATAAAATTTTCACCGGCAAGTTGATTCACCACATATTAGTTGGTCGTGTTAATCCCACGATAGAAAATTTGTTGAATCATGTTTTCTGTCATATCGTTGTTGGGACATTCCTTGACTATTGTTCTATACCGCTCCCATATCTCGTGTAGTGGTTCATTGGGCTCTTGCTTAAATGCTAAAATCTCATCCTGAAGTGTAGCTATGTGCCCCGGAGAGAAGAACTTTGAAATAAATTTTTTCGCCAACTCATCCCAAGTGTGAATGGAATGGTTTGGCAAACGTTCCAACCAATCTAAAGCTTTCCCCCGTAGATAGAAGGGAAAACGCCATAGCTTCAATGCATCCAAGGAGATATTTGTTTTCTTGCTCCACCAACAAGTGTTCACAAACCCCTTCAAATGTTTGTATGCATATTAACTTGGAGCACCGGTGAAGAAACCTCGTTGCTCTAGCAAAGTGAGCATCACGTTGGTGATTAGAAAGTTGCCCGCCCGAATACGGGGAGGGACTATTGTACTTGCATATCCTTCATTGGGTAACACCCGGTGTGGAGCCGCTCGTGGTGGAGGTGGGGGTGGGACGGACACATTGTCATGAGGCACTCGGCCTCTTCTATTAGCGTAAGGTTCAAGAGGAACCTCATCTACTTGGTCATCTTCAAATTCCACATCCCCCAAAGCAATATTTTCGAGCTCATTATTTTCCATGGTTGTACCTACAATTTCTCAAACAAGTTAGTAACACAGAAGGAAAAGAAGATACTCCAAAAATACACCCGAATATATTAGCTAACACAGTTTTTAAATCCCCGATAACGGCGCCAAAAATCGATCGTGTCCAAATACAAACCTCAAAAGAAGTATGAAACGATCGTTTGCAATTATAGAAACCCAACTAAAAGTCGGGGTCGAATCCACAGGGAGCTAAGATGGGAGTTAGGGGTATATATTTCAATGTGCGTGATTGAATTATCGAGATTGCACTTCCACAAAAAGAATGGCTTTCTATTTCTAATTCTACTCTATTGATTGCCAAAAATAGAAAGAAAACTAGAGATAACTGTTTTTGGGGTTTTCCCAAATTGATAAAAATCCTCGGGTTGTGACCATTACCTAGGTGTTTGTCTAATGGGATAAAGACTTTAATGTTTGTTCTGTTGACTGGAGTGTATTATAGCTATCAACTCTAAATTACCCACTCAATACCTCTCGGTCAGAGAGTGGTTTTGCCCAATTCGGCTTTCTCGAGACCAAATGGGTATCACACAAAACAGTTGATAAAAGCTCAAGTCGGGTTATTACTATCTCTAGGTTGAACCCTTTGATTGGGTAAATCAATTTCTCAATTGACCCAATTCCTTGTTAGCCAAGTTATCGTAGACTAGGTCTCTCTTTCTCAAGAAGAGACTAAGTCAAATAGGCATGAACTAATATTTGCAATCATTAATTCCTCAAAATAAAGCATGAACTAAGCTAAATAATAAACACTCAATCATAAACAAGTACTAAATTAAATACCCATAAGGTTTACCTACTAGGGTTGGGTTACAACCCTAGTAAAAATCTAGCTACTCATACTTGGGGTTGAAGAAAATGAAGAAGAAAGATTAATTAAACTCATAATTAAAGATTAAAATGACTAAATCTATTGTAAAATACACCCAAAAAAATTAAACTTCCAAAAATGGTAAAGAAAAACGGCTACAGTGATTGTTGATGTTCAAAACTTAACCTAATTTCGTGAAACTCTTCTATTTATACAAGTCTGAAAATCTCGAAAAAAAATGTCCCTCGGGAGGTTTTGTGACCGTACAATTCCATGTGTGGTCCACAGATTTCTTCATCTTGGCAGGAAGTGGAGTTTTGCGGCCTCACATTTCTGAACTGTGGCCGCGAGGTAGTCTTCTGCGGTCCGCACAATTAGGTCTACGGTCGCAAGCCAATCTTCTGCGGTCCGCATAATTAGGTATACGGCCGCAAGGCACTTCTTCTGCGGCCGCACAATTCTTGTGTGGTCCGCAATTCACAGAGACTTGGGACTTGGAAATTTGCAATTCTCTCTGATCTTGAATCCTAGCATAGCTTTTGCGGCCGCATAATTCATGTGCGGTCCGCAATTTGCGCAAATATCTACTGAGTTTTCCTTCTTTGTTTGCGGCCGCAGGTGGAGTTCTGCGGTCCGTAATTTCTTCTGCGATCGCAAAATTCCTTATACGGACCGCACATTGTGTGCCTTTGTGCCCTTTGTTGCCTTGTGCTTGGACTACTCCTCTTTGAGTCGGATTTCATCTCGGGAGCCTAACTTTCAGCATTCCTGCAATTTTGTACAATTTTATTAGTTTCGGGAACATAATTCAATGCTTTTAGACTAAAATAAAAGTTAAAAGGCACTAATAAGTAGTCAAAATCCCCACTTATCAACTTCCCCAAATTTAAGTCTTTGCTTGTCCTCAAGCAAATAATTTAGTTCCCACCTCCAAAAGTTAAGGGTCATTTCAGCGAGTCGAAGTTGAGCCATCCACACCTCAGTTGGGACCAACAATTACCCACACTACTTATGTATTATCAACAAGGTGACAAGTTAAACATTTATGCACATATAGTTCTAAAGTGATATTTGAGTATCAAAAATTGACTTTACTCATCAAGGACTTTTTCTCTATGATGTAGGTCATTGTGGATTCTAAACTCTTCCTCCTCTACTCTCTGGTTGCCTAGCTCACTTAAGAAATTTAACACTCAATCCAAGATTTACGAAAGGCTCACTCATCTCTCTCAAGAGAATGTCGCAAGTACGGCTTCAAGTACCATAGGCTTGCCTCTCATGTAGATCGCCACTAATGTAAGCTCACTTGGTTCGAGATCAAATAGGACTTCTTTCGGGATGTAATGAAGGCTTTTGGATTAGGGTTGGATACAATATGGTTGAGTGGTTACACCTTCCTTAAGTACTCCATCATTCATTTCTTGGCTCACACTTTGCCAATTCCTTGAGGCACTTTTTTTTCCTTAGGGGACTAGAGAGACTTAACATCACTCTTTCTTGATCATTACATTCATATTTCTCCATGTTTGGGATCATTGCCTTTCTTTGAATCCCTTCAACTCTTCTACTTATTCATTTTGTTGTATTTTTCTTTTTGTTCTTTTCTTTTCTTTGGCTTTTCTTCTCATCATTTCTTTTTTCTCTTTTTGTGCCTTGATACCCTTTTTTAATTTCCTCGTCTCCCCTCTCCCCCCCCCCAAACTTACATTTTTAGCCATTTGTTTCACATGAGTGTTAATAAAAACTCAAGTGCGAAGAAAGGGTCACAATAGAACGGGTAAAGTCTTGTAACATAGTTTTCAAATGAGAAAGGCTAAAGGCTCGAAGAGGTTTACTAGGGATGACATCATTGGTAGGCAATAGAAAACTCAAACGGGCCAAGGTAATCCTACAATCACTTATCAAGCCAAGAAAAACTTAGGATTTCGCCTTGAAACACATTCGAGGCTAGTTCTAGAACTTTCGCACGGGTACTTGGACTAACAACAAAGCAACTCACCTCTCACACAACTGGATTATTAAAGATGATAGAGTGGATGGCCCACAATGACCACATTCAGGATTGAAAATCATTATGGTTAAATTAAACCACTCGATGGTTTATAAAGTCAACACCAGAGTCACAAAGTCACTAACTAAAGCTATTTCTTTTTAAGACCTTATTTCTAACCATAAGCACGTCGTTAAGTGTGTTGGTACCAAATGAAGCATGTTTGACTCTTCGGGCTTGACTTAATTAGGTTTTTTTATTCATTACTACTACTATTATTACACAAACACCAAAAACAGACTCATTCCCTTAAGAAGGTTGTCACGCCATCCATCGTTGGGACGAGTCACCCAGTTCACACAATAACTACCTTTGGAAAGAACCGTGAAGGCTTATTATCTACTGAAACATAAAAAGAAGCTACTAAATCAAAAAGAAACTACTAAATTAAACACTAAATAATAAGAAAACAAATATAAATAAGCTACAAAGCAAAAACTATCGAAAGCATAACGAATATACATAATGAGGGAGAAAGAGAAGATATATACATAATGAAAGAAGAAGAAGAAAATAGTATCAAGTTATTACAAGCCAAATGTTTTAGAATCATCAAATAAGATTAAATAAACTCCACCCCCCCCCCCCCCCCCCCGAATAAAAATAAGCATTGTCCCCAATGCTTAACAAAATAAGAGTAAAGGAAGGGAAAGCGTGAAGAAGAATCCTTATCGCTCCTTGGACATCTCTGTGTCCCCAGCAATGTCACCACCCTCATTCTCTTCCAACTGGATCTCATCATCCTCAACTCTAGGAGTGATTGGGTTGGTGAACATCTGACGCACTACCTCGGCAGTGGCAGCAGCAGAGTATGGCTCCTCAGACTGGCCAACTGGTGCCACCAGTGCTGATGGTGCTACAGGATCTGGGTCTGAAGGGTGTGGGTCAATCAGCATGTCAAATGAAATATCTATGGCTACAGCAAGCTTGGTCACTAGCCTTTGGAGCTTGTCCACTGACTTTTTACTTACATGGACTTTCTCATCTTCTTTAATTCTTTGCCCAGCTCTTCAATTACTGACTCGTGTTGTACCAAGGTAGCCATGATGGTGTTCTGGTTCTCTAGGAGCTTCTTCAATATTTCTTCCACAGTGGGGGGACCTGAGGTTCCCGAATAGAAGACTATGCTGCAATAGTACTAGATAGGTCAAACAGCTTTTCAGTGGCTGTCTACATCCAGTTGTTGAGGCTTGCCAATGTCTGGAAGACTCGCAGCGCAAAAAGTAAAGCAGTAGGTATGGGCACTGGCTTTGAAGCCGAGGTGGAACCTGTGGCAGGAACTACAGTAGGAATTGAAGATGGTGGTGGAGGCATAGCTGCGGCACTAGATGAAGGCTCGGCCGAAGTGGATGGAACATCAACTGCCTCTATAACTACCACCGATGGCTTATCAGACTGGCCACTGGTGGTAGACGGCTGACCCTTTCTCTTAGGGTTGTGTGCATCCATGAGTGAGTACCATGTGAAAGGCTTTTTCGGTCGCAACTTTGTATCAAAGTCCCTCGACTCTACCCTCACATCCGTGAGATACTCTGTAATAGTGTTGGGATACGGGTAGGACGTGTCAGCTTGCCGAGCGATCACAGAGATGTTGGCCGACATCACGGTACCCACAATGATAGGGTACCCGGCCATGAGAGAAGCAACTAGAACTGCCTGAGGGATCGGAAGATAGGTCTCATTTAGGCACGGGTCTAGTCTGCTGCAGACAAAGGTTTGACACCATTTTGCCTCAAAGCTCAAAGTGTTCCTGTGAATAGAAACCCCTTGTTGTGATCCATGGTGGTGGTAGCCCAGGAGCTACTAGAATCTCTGCTAACCAGGGATGAGCTTCATCCCCAAGTGCACACTTTTCTAAGTACTCTGTGGGCTCGATATCATCAAATCCCAAGTATGTGTTCAATGTGTGCTGATCAAATCGCACTTTGAGGTTTCTCACTTTCGTCACCCTTGTCCCTTTCTTGATATGCGCCACATTGGCATAGAATGCCCGGACAAGGTACTCCTTAGCATCCACCATGCTCTGGGTAAACCATATCCACCCTTTGTGTTCTCTAAACTATCTCAATACTGCAGGTTTATACCTCTCCAAATCTTTCAACTGAAATCGTCGCTCACTCTTGAGCGACCTCACTGGCCACCATTCACGGAAGCTGGAGAAGTCGGCCAAGCTGACAAACCGGTCCTCCCATACCTCTATCTTCATCGATCTTTCAAGGCCGGCAACTGTAGCATCTGCCCTTCTGCCATCATCGGGGATGTCCTGAAGTGATGTCTCTGGTGCCTCAGGGACAGGTGTAGTGAAAGGCTCAGAAGCCTAACAAGCACTTTCTGACCCTAGGAAGTGTTGTGTAATGATGATGGCTCGTCCCTCAATTGAAACCTCTCTGATGACCTGGACTGTACTGCCGGTTATTCCTGAACAGAGGCTGAGTTTTCCTCTGATACGTCCCTAGATGGGGCATAAGAACTGGTCTTGGAAAGGTCTGCACCTCTCCCTCTCCCGGCTGTTGTTTTCTTTCTTATTTTATGCTGCTGGGCACTAGGTAAGGGTCTCTTCCTCTTCCGCGAGAAGGGTCACCCCTTCCTTTTTAAAGTGTCGCCTCTGCCTCTAGATCAAACCATTTTCTGTACCAAGTAAAGGCGATTGTTAGTTGTAATTCAAGTTCAGACATACAAAGAATGTAAGGACACACCAGAAGACACAATGAGGAACACAGTTGAAATATGCTTGCAGGATAGGGATCTGCGGTCAGCAAATTGTTCATTGCGGCCGCGAAATGGGACTTGCGGACCACACAATTTTCTCTTGCGGACGAAGATGTGAAGTGCGGTCCGCACATTTTTCATTGCAGCCGCAACTCATAAACCACAAATATGACAACTCTCTGATGACAGAGAATTGTCTTATATGCGGCCACAATATGTTTCTGTGAACTGCATCATTTTGTCTTGCGGCCGCATATTGAATCACAAATATTACACTTCTCTAAAGAAAGTAAAGTAGTTGTTTTGCGGTCGCAAAGGAAATTCTGCGGTCCGCAAAATTTTCCTTGCGGCCGTAGACCCCCTAGAGTTACCCTAGACTCAACTTCTGCAGACCGTATAATTTCTTGTGCGGCTGCAGATTTCAAACAATTACGAACGGTCAGTACTTTTATCTAGGGCTTGCAATTTTTGCATAAATTTTGACTTGGAAATAGCGTACACGCATGAAAATCTATTGACCCATTCCCCCATAGAGCATGTACTAGATAACCCACTACATATTTGCCCCCACATGGTTGTACAGTTGAATTTTACTTACAAATGGTCTAAAATTTGACTTAAAATCTAAAACTTAAAAGAAAAAGATTAACAAGATTGTGAAGCATACCAAATGAGTGAGTGTGATGAGTGATTGATCAAAGCTGTTGTATGAATGCACAGGTAGACTCAACAAGAAATTTCAAAAGAGTATGTGATTTTTCCTCAGAGATGGAAAAGGGTAACAGTAACCCTAGCCCTCTATTTATACGTATCGATTCTCTAAGGGAAAGAAGAGTGAGTGCGGCCGCAGACTTTCAATTGCGGACCGCACTCTATTACCTGGTAAGCTAAAACATCATTTTGTCTGCGGTTCGCGAATTTTTGTGTGCGGCCACATATCCTTGTTGTGGACCGCAGATTTTGTGTTGCGTCCGCAGATCGGCCATTTGTCTGACACGCCAACTTCAAAGAACTATCATTTTTCACCTTCAATTTATGCGGTCCGCAAGTTAATTGTGCGGCCGCAGAGTACCTTTTGCTGTAACAACCATAATTGTGTAGTCCGCACAATACAACTGTGGCCCATACTTCTTTCAACACTTAACCAGATTTCTGGCCACAATTCCTGTAAAGCACACTTATCCCTACAACACACTTCAAATCAAGTTAGCACACAAAATAACACCTAACTACAAAAGAAACAAAGAAAAGGAAAAGAAAAAGAAACATGGGATGCCTCCCAAGAAGCGCGTGATTTAGCATCGCGGTATGACGCAAAATACCATCAGTTGAAATGAATCACCGCCACGACGTGGCTATCTCCAACTTTTCCCAAATAGTGCTTCACCCGGTGACCATTGACTCGGAATACCTCATTGTTTTTGTTCTTCAAGTCCAATGCACTAAAAGGTGTCACACCCACAATTTCAAAAGGACCACCCATTTAGACTTTAGCTTTCCGGGAAACATCCTCAACCTAGAGTTGAACAACAATACGAGATCTCCCACCTTAAACTCTTTGTTCCAAATGTATTTGTCATGAAGGTATTTCATCTTTTCTTTGTATAAGGACGAACTTGCATAAGCATGATACCGGAACTCATCCAATTCATTCAAATGTTCAACCCTCAAGTTAGCGGCTACATCCCAATCAAGATCCAACTTTTTTAAAGCCCACATGGCTTTGTGCTCAAGTTGCACCGAAAGATGACAAGCTTTTCCGAACACCAACCAGTATGGAGACATTCCGATAGGTGTTTTGTAAGCCGTCTGATAAGCCCATAATACATCATCAAGCTTCTTGGACCAATCCGTCCGGTTAGCATTCACTGTTTTGGACAAAATACTCTTTATCTCCCTGTTGGAGACTTCCACTTGACCGCTTGCTTGTGGATGATAAGGAGTCGTGACTTTATGAGTAACACCATACTTACTAAGTAAAGTGTTGAAAGCCTTGTTGCAAAAATGCGAACCCTCATCGCTTATGATAGCCCGCGGAATGCCAAACCTTGTGAAAATATTCTTCTTCAAGAACATCACCACACTTCTCGCCTCATTGTTGGATAGAGCAACGACCTCAACCCATTTATACACATAATCAACTGCAATCAAGATGTAGGTATTTTCACAAGAACTCACAAAAGGACCCATGAAGTCAATACCCCACACATCAAAAATATCAATCTCCAAAATGGTAGTGAGAGGTATTTTATTTTATTTTTTGAGATTCCACCGGCCCATTGATATTCATCACATCTTTTCACTACATCACTTGCATCATTGTAAAGAGTTGGCCAATAGAAACCACAACTTTGAACTTTGGTCGTCGTTCTTGCTCCACCATGGTGACCACCATATGGTGAAGAATAACAAGCCCCAAGAATTTCACCTTGCTCTTCTTCCGGTACACATCTTGTAATCACCCCATCCGTGCAAATTCGGAAAAGGTATGGTTCATCTCAATAATAATCTTGACAATCCCGCTTGAGCTTCTTCCTTTGGTTTGAAGAGAACTCATCCTGAATGATTCCACACACAAGGAAATTTGCTAGATCCGCGAACCATAGAACCTCTTTCATTGAAATAGCTAAGAGTTGCTCATCGAGGAAGGAGTCATTGATTTCAAGGCCATCATGCGGCCTCCCCTCCTCCTCCAAACGAGACAAGTGGTCCGCCACTTGATTTTCACTCCCTTTTCTATCTTGGATGTCAATATCAAACTCTTGCAATAAAAGCACCCATCTCATCAACTGAGCTTTGGATTATTTCTTGCTCATAAGATAACGAAGTACCGCATGATCCGTATGGACAATGACTTTTGCACCCATCAAGTACGGGCGGAACTTCTCAATTGCAAACACAATGGCAAGGAGCTCTTACTAGCATCGTAGACCGGATGAAAAATCTTGTTGATGCGTTGTCCCAAAACAGCCCCAACCGCTAAGTCACTAGCATCACACGTGAGCTCAAAGGGGACACTCCAATTTGGAGCGGTGATGATGGGAGTGGTTGTCAACTTGAACTTTAACAATTCAAAGGCTCTCATGCAATCATCATTGAAGTTAAACTTAGCATCTTTATTAAGAAGTTTTCACAATGGGTTCACCACCTTAGAGAAATATTTGATGAAACGCCGGTAAAACCCCACGTGGCCTAAGAAACTCCGCACACCTTTCACTGAAGTCAGAGGTGGAAGTTTAGAAATCACCTCAATCTTTGACTTGTCAACTTCAATTCCATTCTTTGAGATTTTGTGGCCAAGTATAATGCCTTCCTCGACCATGAAATGACATTTCTCCCAATTGAGCACCAAATTCGTTTCTTCACATCTTGCCAACACTTTATCTAAATTTGCAAGACAATCATCAAAAGAATCCCCAACCACCGAGAAGTAATCCATGAAAACTTCAAGGTAGTCCTCCACTATGTCCGTGAAGATAGCCATCATACACCTTTGAAAAGTCGTCGGTGCATTAAACAAACCAAATGGCATCCGCTTGAAGGTGAAAGTACCATAGGGGAATGTAAAGGTTGTTTTCTCTTAATCCTCCGGAGCAATAAGGATTTGGTTGTAGATCGAATACTCATCAAGGAAGCAATAGAAAGCACAACCGGCCAACCTATCAAGCATTTGGTCAAGGAAGGGAAGTGGAATGATCTTTCCTTGTGACTTTGTTGAGCTTGCGATAGTCCATACACACTCTCCAATCGGTCATCGTTCTTGTAGGAATCAACTCATTCTTTTCATTGGTGACCACCGCCATGCCCCCTTCTTTGGTACACATTGAACCGGAGAAGTCCATGAACTATCGAAAATGGGGTAGACAACCCCGGCATCCA
Source organism: Nicotiana tabacum (assembly GCF_000715075.1). NCBI lineage: Eukaryota > Viridiplantae > Streptophyta > Magnoliopsida > Solanales > Solanaceae > Nicotiana > Nicotiana tabacum. The sequence goes on along the minus strand of NC_134088.1, from coordinate 126,054,381 downwards.
ACCACTTGATAATCTCCTTTTTGACAACTTCTTGCATAGCCTCATTTAATCTCCGTTGATGTTCAATAGATGGTTTGGCACCTTCATCCAAGTTAATCTTATGCATGCAAAATGCGGGGCTTATCCCCCGAATATTCGCCAATGTCCATCCAATAGACTTCTTCCTCTTTTGTAGCACCGCCAATATAGAATCTACCTGCACGTTAGTTAAACAAGAGGAAAGAATAACCGGTAAAGTAGAACAGGGTCAAGAAATTCATATCGAAGATGTGGAGGCAATGACTTCAACTCCAAGGTAGGAGGCTCTTCAATGGAAGGCTTTAGGAATTTTCCTATTTTCAAGATCCATGGATAATTTTCGGGGTGCATAATTGTACGACCTCATTCCTTGTAAAGAGTTCACACATTCCATGAAGCCATCCATCTCATCATCATCAAAATTGAGCAAGACGGCCTCCAACATATCACCAACATTGATTGTGGCACTTGTATCATCAACAATAACATCGGTCACCAAGTCCACAAAAGAACACACCTCATTACTATTTGGTTGTCGCATAGATTTACACACATGGAAAACCACTTTTTCAACACCCACTCGGAGGTGAGTTCTTCAGCTTCAACATCATAAAGAGCCTTCCTCGTAGAAAGGAAAGGTCTTTCAAGAATAATCGACACCTCATAATCAACTTCACAATCTAGAATGACAAAATATGTCGGAAGAATGAATTTATCAATACGGACCAAGACATCTTCAATCACTCCCAAAGGTCTCTTCATGGTACGATCGACCATTTGCAATCTCATAGAGGTGGGTCTTGGTTGCCCAATTACCAAAGTCTTAAAAACCAAATATCGCATCAAATTGATACTTGCCCCAAGATCACAAAGAGCTTTAGCAAACTCGGCACTTCCAATTGTACAAGGAATTGTGAAAGCATTGGGATCTTTCAATTTAGGAGCCATTGATTGCACAATTGCACTCACCTGATGAGTGACCTTAATAGTTTCAAAATTTATTGACCGCTTCTTTGTCACAAGATCCTTCATAAACTTTGCATAATCGGGCATTTATTCCAAAGCTTCAACTAATGGAACATTGATTGAGAGACTCTTCATCATTTGAATGAACTTTTTGAATTGATTCTCGCCATTTTGTTGGGCAGGTCTTTGAGGATATGGAGATGGAGGCTTAGGCAATGGTGCCTTAGCATTTTGCACTATCGGTTTCGGTATGTCAATAACGTGATCCCTAGACAGGTTTACCTCCTCTTGAGTCTCTTCCACACTATCATCAATATCAATCCTAATTTTATCATTTGTTTGCACCACATCGTTCGGAACCTCTTCTTCTTGTACCACTTGCTCATCATCCACAATTTGCTTTTGACTTGAGGTAGGTGCATTCTCACCTCTTCCACTTCTTGTAGTAACGGCCATGGCATACCCCGTATTATTCCCACCCTTTGGGTTCACCACCGTGTTACTTGGCAGTGCCCCCTTAGGACGAGAATTGAGAGCTTGAGAGATTTGCCCCATTTGAACTTCTAAGTTGCGGATCAATGTGTTGTGTGAGGCAAGTTGGGTATCCAAATCGACATTCTTTTCCATCATTAGCTTGCACATGTTCTTAATACGTCCCATCTCATTGGTTGAAGAACTAGGATCATTAGAAGGATAAGGAGGCGAGTTGTTCGGTTGTTGATACATCGGGGGCCTTTGAAAACCCTACCCCAGATTGCCTTGGTTATTGTTCCATCCGCCTTGATTATTACCCCCCCCCTCCCGCAATTTCTTTGATTGTTGTTATGCCAATTCCCTTTATTGTTTCCACTACTCCAATTACCTTGGTTGTTAGAATTCCAATTGTCTTGATTATTTTGAGGTCGCCATTGTTGATTTGGGCCTTGAAAATTGTTTCGTTGCCCTTGAAAGTTGTTCACATATTGCACCTCATCCTCTTGTTCATTGTAAGAATCGTCTTGATCAAACCCATTATCTTCTTGCATATAAATTTCCACTCGATGTTGCACTTGCAGACCCTTGGTCCTTCTTTTGTTCACCATCATGTTCACTCCCTCCATGGCATTGACTTGCTTAGGATGTTGCACTTGTTGAAGTTGAGCCTTTTATAGTTGATTCATGGTGATAGTCAATTCGGCTATGGCTTACCCATGGTCATGCAACTCTTTGTGAAGGTGGATTACGTTGGGATCACCTTATGGAACATTAGCCCGGGATTGCCACGCCAATGATGTTTCCACCATTTCATCTAAAATCTCACACGCCTCCGCAATAAGGTGTAGTCATAAAATTTCCACCGGTAAGTTGATTCACCACATATTAGTTGGTCGTGTTAATCCTACGATAGAAAATTTGTTGAATCATGTTTTCTGTCATATCGTTGTTGGGACATTCCTTGACCATTGTTCTATACCGCTTTCATATCTCGTGTAGTGGTTCATTGGGCTCTTGCTTAAATGCCAAAATCTCATCCCGAAGTGTAGCCATGTGCCCCAGAGAGAAAAACTTTGAAATAAACTTTTTCGCCAACTCATCCCAAGTGTGAATAGAATGGTTCGGCAAACGTTCCAACCAATCTAAAGCTTTCCCCCGTAGATAGAAAGGAAAAGGCAGTAGCCTCAATGCATCCAAGGAGATATTTGTTTGCTTGCTCCACCAACAAGTGTCCACAAACCCTTTCAAATGTTTGTATGCATTTTGACTTGGAGCACCGGTGAAGAAACCTCATTGCTCTAGCAAAGTGAGAATCACGTTGGTGATTAGAAATTGCCCGCTCGAATACGGGGAGGGACTATTGTACTTGCATATCCTTCATTGGATAACACCCGGTGTGGAGCCGCTCGTGGTGGAGGTGGGGGTGGGATGGGCACATTGTCATGAGACACCCGGCCTCTTCTATTAGCTTAAGGTTCAAGAGGAACCTCATCCACTTGGTCATCTTCAAATTCCACATCCCCCAAAGCAATATTTTTGAGCTCATTGTTTGCCATGGTTGTACCTACAATTTTTCAAACAAGTTAGTAACACAGAAGGAAAAGAAGATACTCCAAAAATACACCCGAATATATTAGCTAACACGGTTTTAAACTCCCCGGCAACGGCGCCAAAAATTGATCGCGTCCAAATGCACACCTCAAAAGAAGTATGAAATGATCGTTTGTAATTATAGAAACCCACCTAAGAGTCGGGGTCGAATCCACAGGGAGCTAAGATGGGAGTTAGGGGTATATATTTCAATGTGCGTGATTGAATTATCGAGATTGCACTTTCACAAAAAGAATGGCTTTCTATTTCTAATTTTACTCTATTGATTGCCAAATAAAGAAAGAAAACTAGAGATAACTATTTTTGGGGTTTTTCAAATTGATAAAAAGCCTAGGGCTGTGACCATTACCTAGGTGTTTGCCTAATGGGATAAAGACTTTAATGCTTGTTCTGTTGACTGGGGGGTATTATAGCTATCAACTTTAAATTACCCACTCAATACCTCTAGGTGAGAGAGTGGTTTTGCCCAATTCGGTTTTCTCAAGACCAAATGGGTATCACACAAAACAGTTGATAAAAGCTCAAGTCGAGTTATTACTATCTTTAGGTTGAACCCTTTAATTGGGTAAATCAATCTCTCAATTGACCCAATTCCTTGTTAGCCAAGTTATCGTAGACTAGGTCTCTCTTTCTCAAGAAGAGACTAAGTCAAATAGGCATGAACTAATGTTTGCAACCATTATTCCTCAAAATGAAGCATGAACTAAGCTAAATAATAAACACTCAATCATAAACAAGCAATAATTAAATACCCATAAGGTTTACCTACTAGGGTTGGGTCACAACCCTAGTAAAAATCTAGCTACTCATACTTGGGGTTGAAGAAAATGAAAAAGAAAGACTAATTAAACTCATAATTCAAGATTAAAATGACTACATCTATTGTAAAATACACCAAAGAAAAGTAAACTTCTAAAAATGGAAAAGAAAAACGGCTACAGTGATTGTTGATGTTCAAAACTTAACATATATTCGTGAAACTCTTCTATTTATACAAGTCTGAAAATCTCGAACAAAAATGCCCCTCGGGAAGTTCTACAGCCGCACAATTCCATGTGCGGTCCGCAGATTTCTTCATCTTGGCAGGAAGTGGAGTTTTGCGACCGCACATTTCTGAACTGCGGGCGCGAAGCAGTCTTCTGGGGTCCACACAATTAGGTCTGCGGTCACAAGCCAATCTTCTGCGGTCTGCATAATTAGGTATGCGGCCGCAAGGCACTTCTTCTGTGGCCGCACAATTTTTGTGCGGTCCGCAATTCACAGAGACTCAGGACTTGAAAATTTGCATACCCTCTGATCTTGAATCCTAGCCCAGCTTTTGCGGCCGCATAATTCATGTGCGGTCCGCAATTTATGCAAATGTTTGCTGAGTTTTCCTTCTTTGTTTACGGCCGCAGGTGGAATTCTGCAGTCCACAATTTCTTCTGCAGACCGCACATTGTGTGCCTCTGTGATCTTTGTTGCCTTGTGCTTGGACTACTCCTCTTTGAATCGGATTTCATCTTAGGAGCCCAACTTCGAGCATTCCTGCAATTTTGTACAATTTCATTAGTTCCGGGAACATAATTCAATGCTTTTAGACTAAAACAAAAGTTAAAAGGCGCTAATAAGTAGTCAAAATCCCCACTTATCTATGGAGCAAGAAATATATAAACCTTTTAAGGCAACAAAAGTGAGGGAAGTGAAACACTTGGTAAAGATGATTCCATTGTAGTCAACGTTTCTTGTATACAGTCTTGTAGGAGATATAGCAACCACCTTCTTTTTTTTAACAAGCTAACTACATGGATGGTCATGACAATAGTTGTGTTTGTTATTGTCATGACATTCACAAGTTCAGTTGTACCCAGGATAATGCCTCCGCCTGACAACAAACGAAATGCACGACGTCCTTTGCTGAACAGAATTAGTCTCGAAATGTTATGCTCTGTAATATGTTGTGTTACCGCTTGGAGGATTGAAGTTTACAGGCTTCGTCATGTGGAGATAAAAAGGGTCGAGATTAAAATTGAAATTTACGTTGACCCTATTACTGTTTTTGGTTAACACCTCAATTTTTCTTTGTTGGCCTTATGAATGGATTTGCTGACAGTGGACTTCAAGATTCTTTGAATCTCAAGTTTCTAAGTCGTTGAATCAGTATGGTCCAGAGTTGAGCGAACTTGTCCTTGGCATTCGCAAATTCTTGACTGTCATATGCGTCCTTATATTCAGACCCTAGTTTAAGGAAGAAATAAACACAAGTCGTTTGGAAAAGTATTATGAAATGTTAATAGTTCCTACCTACCTTAACTTTTGCATCTGCTACTTGTTGATCATGAATTGGTATGGGAATCATCAGCCTCATGAAGAGTTGGACAATATTAGTTGGACAATATTGCTCAAGAATTAGAAGGTCGTATAGGAGAAGTGATAAAAAATATAAAATCTGGCTTAATACCATGATAAGTTATACTATAAGACAAGCTATATTTTTTCTATTGACTGTCTTTGAAATAGTTTACGTATTACAATGTCATTTTGCATTGATTATATTATTTGATTATGCATGAAATCCTTTACACAACTGCACTCTATGGTTCAAAATCCATATATGTTTTTCGTTAATTTCTGTTTCTGCAAGGATCTTCAGTTACAGAGAGATGACGAGAAAATTAAGATATATCCAAGAAGTACAAGATAAATAAACTAAGTTCATCTCAAATACATGAATCTTTTTAATTCATGAATCAATCTTGGTTTTCGGAAATTGCTTGCCCAAAACTATAACAATTAATATATTATCAACTCAAACTATGGCTGGTTTCACGAGTTCAAAGTCGTTGCTTATGGACTTTCCTGGCTCCCTATAAATTACTACACAAAAAAGTAAAGTAAAAAAGTGTTATAAAATAAAAATTGTAAAGTAAATAAATCGAAGACAAGTATAGAGAGAGATTGATATATTATTCAACTTCAAACTAATCTACATAATAAACTGAAATCTTCTCAATTTATAGAAGAAAGGAAACAGTTGCGAGACTTTTCAGGAAGCAGCTACAAGGCTTTTTATGAAGCAACTGTGAAACTTTTTCTTGAGCTGCTTGTAAGCTGTCTGAATGAACTGCTCGCAACTTGTCTGTTTAATAAGAAGTTGTTGCAAGTCATTTCATTAGTTGCTTGCAACCTGCTTGTATTAGCTGATTGTAGATAAACTTCAATAGAGTACTAAATGGGTAATCTTCTTCAGGAAGATTATCTACAGCGGCGTATTAAATGAACATCCACAATATAATATTTTTATAACACTCTCTCTCGGATGTTCATTAAAAGATAATGTGCCTCGTTAAAACCTTACTAGAAAAAATCCTAGTGAAGGAAAAAGAGTACACATATTTAGTAATACGCATTGCTAGCTATCTCACTAAAAACCTTACAAGAAAACCTTGTGGAAAAAATATTAGTAAGGGAAAAAGAGTACAACGCATATTTTACTCCCCCTGATAAAAACCTTGTTTCAAATATTTGAGTCTCCAAATTCTAATCTTATATACCATCTTCTCAAAAGTTGAAGTTGGCAAAGATTTAGTGAATAAATCTGTCGGATCAGTGGGCTATGCATGCAACTTTATCTTCGTATAAAATTGTGGGTCTTTTATCACATTTCAAGCCATATTTTTCTCGAATAAAATGAGTCACTGATCTCAACCATACGCATTCCCTACTTGCTTCATGAATAGCTAGTATCTCAGCATAATTTGAAGAAGGAGCAACAACAGATTGCTTTGTAGAGCGCCATGATATGAGAGTACATCCACATGTAAATATGTACCCGATTTGAGATCGAGTTTTATGGGAATCAGATAAATAACCTGCATCTGCATAACTAACAAGATCTGCACTATCATTGTTAGCATAAAACAAACCATATCAAGAGTTCCCTTTAAATATTACAATATATGCTTAATCTTGTTCCAATGTTTCCGTGTAGGAGAAGAGTTATATCTTACTAGAAAATTAACAGAAAATGTTATGTCAGGCCTTGAAGTATTAGCAAGATATATAAGTGCACCAATTGCACTGAGATGGGGTATTTCAGGACCAAGGAGTTGCTCATCCTCTTCTAGAGAACGGAATGGATCCTTATTCACTTCAAGTGATCGAACAATCATTGGTGTACTCAATGGGTGCGCTTTATTCATGTAAAAGCATTTTAAGACTCTTTCTTTATATGCACATTGATCGATAAAGATCATGTCTGATAAATATTTAATTTGCAGACCAAGACAAAATTTTGCCTTTCCACGACCTTTCATCTCAAATTCGTTCTTAAGATATTCAATTGCCTTTTGGAGCTCTTCTAGAGTTCCAACAAGATTTATGTCATCAATATAAACAAGTATAACAAATTCTGATACTATTTTCTTAATAAAATATCTTGACAAATAACATCATTTATGTAACCTTCATTCATCAAATATTCACTAAGCCGATTATACCACATGAAACCTAATTGCTTTAAACCGTACAAAGATCTTTGTAATATGATTGAACACATTTCTCAAGATTTTGAATGTGCTTTTGGCATTTTAAATCCTTCAGGGATTTTCATGTAGATTTAATCAAATGAGTTATATAGGTTATGACTTGTATTTAAATAGCATGATATCTTCAGGTGTCTAGACTATAGGTCCAATCCCACAATCTTTTATAATTTTGTGCACTATATTGTATCAAATATATCGTTAACGATCATTTTGTATCGGTTCGCAAGCGACATAACTTGTTGAGATCTCATCACTTTCTTTATTTTTAGGTATTTGAACTTCTTCTGGGGTTTCATGAAATGTTATGTCGTGGGCTTTTCTAGAGCTTATTTCCTCCTTATTATGAACATTTTGATCATTTGCTCCTATCATTTTTCAAAGATTATTACATTTGGAACCAATTGGTCTACCACGCTTTATACGTGTGGTAAACTCTATCCTTTAGGGACTTTAATTTTAATTAACAGCCGAAATATAATATTTAAATTTGGATCAATAAATGCATTTGGTATTTGACTTGAATTATCTTCTAAATGAGGATCATACTAATAATAATTCAATTTATATAACATATTTTTCAGCTGTTTATTCCATCCTCCTAATGTTAGAAAAACTAACATATATCCGCAATTTTCTTTGGGGAACCTATCTTTGTGTGTTGTGATAGATAATAAAAATATTTGATTTCTGATCCCGAACCAATTATGAGGAGGGGACTTATATCAATGTGGTTATTAAAGAAAGTATTCTACCTCTTCAGGAGGTGAGTTGTGGTATTTCTTTATTCACTCCAGAAAATAAAAATGTGCTTTAATAATAACTTTGAATAGCTCATTATTATGTTTAAGCACAGAAAGACAGTGTTTCATAATATTTTCCTGCTTTATGAGAAAATTTAAATTGTTTCATACTTCAGGGGCAAATTTGAAATTTAAAATATTGAGTATATATTCTCTCAATCGTATTACCTCTTCTGGAGGTGAATTGTAATATATTTACATCAAGAGCATGTTCATATTTACGAGCTTTATTAATATTGTCACATTCACTTCAGAGAATAGATTAATATTTATCAAAAGTTCTCATCCTTCAGGAAATGGAACATAATTATCTGAACGTGCATTAACCATATCAAACTGTGATGGCTTAGAACCTCTTTTAAAATAATGCTACTTCAGAAGCAAATCGAGGCATGCATATAATATAGAGGATTTTTCTCTAACTTATCTTCTATTGAAATCATAACAAGCCTAAATTATAACTTCTAGTGGGCATAGGCATATATCACTTGTGGTGGTTAATAAAAATTAATTACAATAAGATATACGAAACATAGCCACTTTTGGTGGTTGTATATTTCCTGCGAACTCTGCTGGAGTTTAAGTGGACCTAACAATGTTATCCACTTTGTAATCTTTTATGGAGATGACAGCATGATGAAAACAAGTATATATAAAAAAATAGTTGTTATATGCTAATACGTATGCAGAAGCACGTAGCATAGCAAGCGTTGATTTAATATACCATTGTCTTCTTAGCCTTCGAATTTGTATTTCAAATCACAATATAACGGCAAGTCCTGCATCACTAGTTACTTAGAATTAGCACGTGATGGACATAGATAATAAACATAATTTTTCAAGCTCATGAAAGAAACAAAATTAAAATTATAAATTAATAAGCCTCATCTTTGAGAAACGACAGCATAAGGATTTCATCTCTTCGTAGAGTTGAAAATTAACAAAATCAACGTACTGTTCACCACCCCAAGGACATAGTTTTTTTTGCATAATGCTCTGAATGAACTAAGTTGGTTAGACTATCATGCTGATAACGTGTTATAAAATAAAAATTATAAAATAAATAAACTGAAAACAAGCATAGAGAGATTGATATATTATTCAACTTCAAACTAATCTACATATTAAACTGAAATCTCCTCAATTTATAGAAGAAAGGAAGCAATTCTGAGGTTTTTCAGGAAGCAGTTGTAAGGCTTCTTAGGAAGCAGCTGCGAGTCTTTTTCTTGAGCTGCTTGTAAGCTGTTTGCATAAGTTACTCGCAATCTGCATATTTAATAAGAAGCTAGTGCAAGTCATTTCATTAATTGCTTGCAACCTACCTCGCATCATATGGTCGTAGATAAATTTCAATGGGATAGAGCATTTAATGAACATCCACAGTATATAATATTAAGAAAGTTTTCTATCTAATCTAGTTCTATTTAAAAAAGAAGTTATTACTGAATATCCTATGTGGGAAACGTAACTGGTGGGCCCTTAGATAAATATGCCAAATATGAAAAATATTACTACTAATAACATTTACTACACTAATTACTTTTATCTCTTTCCTTTCTAAGTGTACAAAATTTGGCGTCCTAAATTCTCCTACGCACAACGCCGCCGATAACCGCCGGGAAAATGACCGGGAAATCCTCCGGCGATCTCAACCATCACCACACTCACCTCGTTCTCAAATACGCCGTATTTTCGAGACTCATTTTAATCTCCTTAATACTTCTCTGGCGATCACTGCTCAGCCCTTACGACACCTCCGCTTCGATAAATCCTAGCTGCCTCCCTGATTCGGAATCCGGTTCGGAATCCGGTTCAGAGCCGGCTCACTTCCCGCGATTAGCATCGGCGATCGAGGATAGCATTGTTTGGGATAGTGTGTACTTCGTTCGAATAGCGCAGTGTGGATATGAATATGAACAGACATATGCTTTTTTGCCTTTGCTTCCGATTTGCATTTCCTTGCTTTCGCGAACAGGTTATCTTCTTTTTTATTTATTTGAATTTTATGACGCTATTTTGTGGATTAATAATTACATATTCTATGCATGTATTTCACTGTACAAAAAATGGAGTATTAAATTGTTTTGTGTTAAATAGAAGTTGCCAATGACAAAATTAGGAGCTTTCTGACTTAAATTTTAGGGGATGTTCCAAAAGGCAATTTGCATTTGTTATCAAATTGAAGCATAAAAAATGTGTACTTATGGTTAATTTGTGAAAGCAAAAACTTTAGATGCTTCATAAGCTAATTGCACCAAATACTTATTGAAGTGCTTAATATAACTTTTTAAAATTACATTTTTTGAAGCACTTAAAAAAGTACTTCCCGAAAAGCAGCCGCACTCCCAAACTGGCTCTAAGAGAGACTATGGGAAATACAGGGTTGGCATTTTGTAGTATAGACAGGGGCGGATGCTGTATAGGAGTATCGGCTTCATCTGAACCCAGTATTTTCTAAGGAGCATAAATTTATGTGTAAAAATCCACTAAAGCTACAACAAATAATAGATATGAACTCATTAACTTTAAAAATATGATGGGTTCAATGCTAAGAACCTTAAAGGCTGAATCTTTCTCAAAAAAAAAAAAAATACCTTAAAGGTTGCAACTTGCAACCCAGAGAGTTTAAATCTTGGATCCATCTCTGAGTATAAATATAGATAAGCGCGAAATAACTGTTCCGTTACATGTCGATGGTATATATGAGAGACTGTGTAAGTGACAGGATTGTCATTTTATAGAATAGATGTAGATAAACGTGAAATCACTGATCTGTTACATGTCATGCTTCAAAAAATGTATCTTGCTCTATAAGAATGATGCTCATCGTGCAGGTACTTTTCATTTTCTCGTTTTGGGGAAAAGTTACCATTCTTTTTCTTCTTAATTGGTGCTTTATAGATTGAAGAAGTTATCAAATGTTTGTTTTTGCAGTATTTGCCCCATTGATACCTTTTATCGGACAAAGAGCTGTTCTCGGGATGTCTGGCTATGTGCTTAATAACTTCGCTTTTGTTTTGGCTGCTTTTTATCTTTACAGGTAATGCCCTACGCTGGATAGTTTCTTGTTTAGCTATTCAATTAATAGATGCTAAGTAAACACATATACATGTTAATAGGGGTTGCTCTTTTTATAAGCTTTATAATCCATTATGGTTTTAAGGTTTTTAAACATGTCTAAGAAACTTGCAGCTTCGCTCATTTATTTTGAGTAAGTACTACTTCTCTATGAAAATATGTTCCTTTTTGTCTTTTTCTGATCTATAGAGGCATTCAATGCCGCGACATCTCAACTAATTTAGGATTGGGAATAGATGATTGATGGATTGAGAGTAATCATGAAGTTAAACACTACAAAACGACACATAAATGATCTATGTTGAGTTGAGTTAGTTTTTGAACATTCCATTTCAAAAACAAGTTAGTTTTGAACATAAGTTGCTTCCAAATTGTAAAGCAAAGCATTTGGAAATATAAGTGTTAAATACTTAGTATGTTACTTACTTACCTTTCAACTAAAAAAAGGTCCTGATTCCTTATTGTCTCTTTTCGGGGGATTACAAGACCCAATTCCCATTTCTTCGGGCGGATTAGTATCTGCTGGTAACTACCATCTGGTCACACATTTAGACATGTTTTCGTAATCAAAAGGTAAATGTGGGATCACTTTTCTAGAATTTGCACAAAAATTAAGTGGAGAAGGGTAGAGGGGCGGGCTCATTATCCACCGAGTTTCGAAGGCTGCGGTTGGTCCAAAGGATCGGCCCCAGACGGATTTCTCGGTCATCAAAAAAAAAAAAAAAAAAATATTTGCACAAAAATAGGGCAATCTCATGCTTCTGTTGTGGTTTTATTAGAGGTGTTTAACGGGCGGGTTGTGACATGTTGTACACAAAAAAAAAACCAGCCCGTCCGTTTAACGTTTCGGTTGTTAGCGGGCTGTTAGCGGGTTGTACTTTTTCAGGTTTTTTTGGTCCGTCCGAGTTCGGGCTTAGCGGGCTGGACCGGGCGGGGTTTTTTTTTTTTAAAGTTAATTTTGTTTTTCTTATTCAATGTTATTGATACTTAAGTGTTTGCAAACTTTTAAGGCTTAGAATTAAACTTTGAAGTTTAAAGTTTTAAATTTGAAAATTGAATTTTAAAGTTTTAAAATTGAAATTTGAAAGTAAGTGGCTACAAAAAATTATTTAATAAGACCAATAGGCAATATGTAAGGATCAAGCTCCGAAGGCTTTCATTTGATATTTTTATTGAATAATATATAATACTTCAAATTAAGTTGCAAGTTCTTTTTTGATTTTTTAATTTTTGAACTTGCAAATTAAAAGTTTACAACAATTATAAAAAATAAGAAATAATACATCAGAAACTGAACTTGAAGGAATATTTGCATCTACAGCAGAAGAAGCATCAACAATGTTAGCATAATAATTATATAATGTTTCTAAATGTTTGTGTAGATCAGAAATACAAGTGTCAATATCAGGAGTTTCAGTTGGTCCAATATCCATATAAGAATATAAAGCAATGATTAATTGGTGACAAGTGGCCATTTTGATAGAAGGGTTTAAAATAGCACCAATTAGGTAAATAGGGGGAATTGGGTAGACATATTTTTTAAACTTATCTAGCATAGATTCAACAACAGAAGCATATCCTTCTTTCTTTTTCAAATTATGTAGTAAAAGAGAAATTTCAGCAATATGAACTAAACCATTTGCAATAGTAGGATAATAAGCTCCAGAAAACTCAAGTGTAGCCACATAAAATTTTTGTACAGATTTTGCAACATCTTCAATGACATCCCAAGTTCTAGATGTTAACAAACGGCTAGGATCGGTACAATGAGAATTAGCAACTTCAGTTATAGGCATTCTATATTTATAACAACATTTTAAGAATAAATAAGTATAATTCCACCTAGTAACTATTTCTTCAGGCATGAGTCTTGGTTTTAGTCCATAGTGTAGACATTTTTCTTTAAATGCATGTAATCTAGCACTTCTATTATCTCCTTGATACCGGGTTGAACCAGGCTGTAGCCCGTTAAAACCCCGTTAACGGCTTAGCGGGCTTAGCGGGTTCCGGTGCACCGGTATGAAAAAACTGTTCGTTTGAAACCCGTCCCAGCCTGCCCCAATGCTATAGTACCGGGCTGAATCGGGTTGTAAACAGGTCAGCCCGGCCCGATTAACAGGTATATGTTTTATACATTGTCAGATCTGTGGTTGAATTAGTTTTGTGGTTTTTCTTCGTAATGGCCGTCTTTAGCTCCACTTTAGTAGGCTTTTTGTTGAAAATTCAACACAGTGCTCCCCTAAACTGGTCCTTGATAACAGCTTATTCTGGTGTGAGAAGATTTAGCTTATGATACCAAGAGTCATCTTTTGGAGATTCATTCTTCACTCAGTTTACACATACTACAGAAGTGATACGTACATATTCATCACGATATTTCATATACATGCTCACATAATTCATTGGATTCACATTGTCTTTGGACATTTGTGAAGGTACTTATTTCCTTTATCCTAATCTGCTTATTGTATATATGTTATTGGTTCACAGGCTCTCAGTTATCATCTTGAAGGACTCGGAGGTGGCATTGAGAGCTTCTATATTGTTTTGCCTTAATCCCGCTTCCATATTTTACTCATCAATGTAATTTTTCTTCCTTACGTTGCCTTGCCTTGCGTTGACCTCGTATTATGAGGACTCGCATATAAGTATGTTCTGTGCTTCGTGTTAACAGATATACTGAGAGTATGTATGCCCTGTGTTCCATTGGAGGATTGTATTTCCTCATGAGGGGTTCGAATAACTTTGCAACCCTTTGGCTTGCTCTCTCTGGATTTGCAAGGTCGAATGGGGTGCTTAATGCTGGCTATATTTGTTTCCAGACAATGCATAGGTCCTATGAAGCAGCTTTTGTTAGGAAGCATGCTTGTGTAAGTTTTGCTGTGTTTCTGTTCTTCCTTTCACCGATGCATTTTTCTTTCTGGATCAGTGCCTAATATATTATGATTGTTCTTAAATTGAATCTCACTATATTAAGAAGTGCGAGAGGCTTATACTAAACTGAGTTGCACAGATTTACTGTGAGTTCACGGACACCGTAGTTGGCACACTGCTTTCCAAGGAGCTTCAGGGAGTGCTATTAAACCTAGTGTGCCATGGGTGGTAATGAAATATATTCATGGCTGATGGCTCAAGTGGGGTTGGGTTGCTTAATGGATTATCCTCGAAAGAAAACAAGATGAGCCTATCATGCTTTCCGAGCCATGTTTCTAAAGTAGTTACTATTATTAGTAACCTCAAGACGGTCAAACTCTGAGACCTGGAGGCTTTTAATCCGAGATAAAAAAAATATAGAGAGGTAGAGAGTAAGGCATATCAAATTTGCACTTTTTATTGGCCAAAGGACCAAAAGGAAAGAAATTAATATTGAGATCTATACCTTATTATCTACATGCTTTTGCATTACAATAAAAAAAATTACTGTAGAAAAGGTCCACATTCCAAAAAATTAATGGTATAGAAAAGTTTTTGCCCACTTTAAATCTCCCTTTATCTCCCTCAAATTGGTCTAAATTCAAAAGCCTTGCATGTCCTATTCCTCTCCTTCTCATAAATTAGTTTTCTTCTTTTGCTCTGAATTGTCTTATCCCCAATATGCTTGTTACATCTCAGTTTTGTAAACTTTATGGTGGTTGAGCAAATTTGTTATGGAGTCTCATGCTCCTTATAGAGCTACCTCCTTGCCATACTATGTGAGACTATTTAACTGGAGATGGGTGTTTTAGTTGTTAGTCTGACTTTTATATTATATTGGTATTGTTTAATGAAAGAAAACAGTTAGTTTGATAGAAAGCCGGCTTAAATTTGATTAGTTAAAAGAACATAAATTGTTCAAATTTGTGAGAGTTGTATAAATTAATTTATCAAAATAGAATCTTTTAACGTTTCGGGACTTCCCAATATAGATAAAGACACATTGGGACTAAGGGAATAAGTTAGCTTTCAGTGGCTTGTGTTATAATTTCTTCATAGTTGTCATGATTATGAGCTATTAAACTGTTTGAGTGTCAATGGGTCTCAGAATTTTTCAAATATTGTGTATAGCTGAAGAGAATGTTTTAGTCGTTTTAGATTGCTCGGATTAAATCCTCCACTTGTTGCCAGGCAGCCTTGCTGGTTCTTATTTCTGGGGCTTTGCGTAGCTTGTTTATCGTTTTCCCCTTTATTGCTTTTCAAGCCTATGGTTACTTCAACATGTGTGTGGGAGGGATTCCAGATGAAATGAGGCCTTGGTGCAAAGCAAGACTTCCTTTACTCTACAACTATATTCAAAGTCATTATTGGTATGTTGATATCTTTTCTACCTTTTGAAACTCTCACTTGCCCCTTTAGCATTAAATTTGACTTGGTAGATATTAGATTGTAACTTTTATCTTATGTGCTGAAACGCTGGGTGTGTGATTGTTTTTCTTTTTAAGACTAATACCAGAAGAATTTTCAATTATACTTCTAGAAAGTCCTAATACCCTAGAATAATAATTTTGTCCGATCCTCTCCTCAAGGTCTAGACTCATCTTTGCCCCTATATTTTATATTAATAACTTAAAAGACCCTTAAGGCTAAGTTTAAAAACTACCTTGATCTTCCCATCACAGTCCAATCTCCCGCTTTTACCAATTTATATCAAATTCTTTTGTAATCTTTCCCTTTTTTGTTAATTTTTGTGCAAAAATTCTTAACGTATTATTTCAATTTGAACTTTTTGCAATCTATTTGAAGTGGGATGCCACTTTGGTTGGGGGTCTGGTTGGCCCTACGACCAGATCAATGAACATCTCTCTAGAAAGGGATATTTCCCATGGGTGATCGGTCGCAACGTGATCACCTCCCTATGATGTAGCTTTGCAAAAAATTTCCACATTGTGTTGCCAGATCTTAGTCACAGGAAATAGGTTCATTTAACTGATTTGTGATCCCAAGATAGTAATGCTTCATTGTTGATCTCATTCTCAGGCATTATTTCAGCTTTTGACACAAAAAAGGAAAAAATAAAGAATAAAGAGAGTAGATTTTTGTTTTTTAAAAAAGAAGGGAGAATGCCAGTATCCTCATCTAAACCCAGTGCTGATTGCTGCCAAGAAGAGAGGCTAACTTTGATGTTTCTCCTGTCTCAGGGGAGTGGGTTTCTTGAGGTATTTTCAAGTAAAACAAATTCCAAACTTTGTTCTTGCGTCCCCAATATTATCTCTTGCTTTCTGCACAATCATACATTATGTGAAGCTGTGGCCTGGGTTTTTTGTCTCACTTGGGTTTTGGGCATCCTCTCCTAATAAAGAACTTGCTGCTTCATCCATTCCTCTGGGGAGAAGTGCAGGACCCAAGAGTGTTGGCTTTCCAGTGGAAAACCGATCTGATGCTGGGCAAGGTATAGCTTGATACATGAATTGGCTTTTTGAATCATTTTCCATAAGATGTATGTTTTTATCATGTATGAAAGGCGGGTTTTGGTGTTTCTGGTTACAACTCAAGATTTGTCATCATTTTCCTGGTCTAGTACATGGGAACTACTTAATTTGCTAGTTGGTAAGACAAAAATGGTACATTGCTTATGATTGAACATTTTTGAATGTCCTGCAGTTATGCATAGAGTTCAGATACACTTGCCCACACTCGTAGTTCTTCTTGTAGCCATGCTTTCTTTCAAATGTTTGCTTCCGAGTTGAATTTCTAAGCTTTGATCCGTCATCTGTTGATCTCCTTGTTCATCTTGATGCACTTTGTGATGGCATGTCCATTGTTATCTGTGAATTAATATGACTGCATCTCTTCCTCATATAAAAGTGATTGGCAGTATGTTTCATCACATTCCTATGGGACTTGATTTCAGAATTTTGTATTGAAACGTGAAGATAATGCTCATTTTTTTTACTTGTGATAGGCAACTCTCTTAGAAGGCGGAAACCAGCTGTGGGAGAAGAGAACTATGTGATACAGCCATCGGAAGATGAAGCAACAGAGAATCCAGGATTTAAACCAGTTACTATTGTTCCCTTCATTTTACACCTTGTGTTCATGGCTGCAACAGCTTTTTTTGTCATGCACGTACAGGTCAGCTGGCCTCTTTCCCTTTTCTGAAGTGACGGTCATTTCTAGGAGTATATTTATCTAGCTTTCGGTACTAAATGGAGGGATAACTAATATTGAACTGAATCTGACTCTCTTCCGACCATTTTGACAGGTTTCAACTCGATTCTTGTCTGCCAGCCCTCCTCTCTACTGGTTTGGTTCATATGTCATGGCATCTCATTGTCTTAGCAAGAGATGGGGATACATTATTTGGACATATTGTGCAGCTTACATATTGCTCGGAAGTTTGCTTTTCTCTAATTTCTATCCGTTCACCTGAGATGTCTGGTAACGTTTCAGTAACTTAAAGCTGAACTTTCTTGTTGTCTGATTCACCATAATCTGCCTCATTTTTGAAGTATCACATCCGATGGCTATGCAGCAGCATCTTTCATTCCAATTTTGAAGGATAAAAGTTGTAGCCTATGATGAGTAGATATATGGATACTGGTTTTGATGAAAGATGAATTGTCGAGCAGTTTGCTTTTTTCACATTTAACCCTTGAAAAGCTCCACTAACTTACACAGTCTTTTGATATTGCAGTAACCAGAATTACTAGATTGATGGTACCTCCGATGTTGCAGTCAATTTTGTTTGGCAGAATAGTTTGAGACTAAGGATAGTTAGACTGAAAGTTAATTATTTGCCTTGTAATAGTTGATATTGGAGCTGATTACTTATTCAAATAAAGAAGAAGAAAGTTGATATCGGAGCTGATTGTATTACCAGCCTTGTCACTTGTTGCATTCCCAGAATTTGCTTGCTTGGTTAGTCATGTATTATAGCATTGTTACTCTTTAAATTCATATCTGGCAGATGATAAGATGAGACTACCTATATGATGGACGATCGTAGTGTCCATGCCAGCTTACCCACACCTCGGTAAACGTTGATAACTATGTATTTCCCCCTTTTTGTTGTGTGTTAGTTTCTTAACCCCGCCTTGCACCGGCACTTGAAACCTACCGGAGCCTAGCACTGAACCTAACCGCGCCTACAATTGCCATTTGAAATCTATCTGTGCCTAGCACAACTATTTGGAATTTACCCACACCTAGCACGGTCACCAAGAGCCTAGTCGAGCTAAGCACGGCCACTTGGAACCTATCCGAGCATAGCACGATCATTTGGAACCTAACCGCGCCAAGAATTGCCGCTTCGAACCTACTCATGCCTAGCATGGCCATTTGAAATCTACTCGCGCTAATCGCGACCACTTAGAGCCTATCTGCGTCTAACACGGTCACTTGAAACCTACCACCACAGCCACTTAGAGCCTACCCGCGCCTAGCATGACCACTAAGATGATGATTATCATTATCATTATTATTATTATTATTATTATTATTTTTTTGTTGTTGTTGTTGTTGTTGTTGTTGTTAATACTAGTATATTATTATTACTTAAAAGATTATCTATTTTATAATATTTAAAGGGCTTTATTAACGCATCAAAACTCTGAAAACTATATACATAGTGGAGAAAGATAGAGTGAACTTAAGGGTATACTTAATGTACATAATATAAAATAACATTTATAAAAAAATATTGGTTGATTCTTTAATAAATTTATAAAAGGACTATTCTATTTATAACATAATTTAAATTATAGATAAATCACCTAAGTTAAAAGAATAAGATAATCAAATATAACAGGAAAAAAAAAACCACATTGTAGACACGTAATTTCTCCCTGAATTTGTATACATTTTAGTGTTTAGATGTATGTTTTAGGTCTAATATTGCTATTTTGACTATTTTAAACCTTTTTGCTTTATTTTTATCTTAAAAATAAAACTACAAAAATATTTTCTTTTGTTTTAGCTAATTGGTATTTTATCTAGTTACTTTTAGTTTATCATACTTTTCGTGAAATTGAGAAATACTAATATAGTCTTAGGGCCATAAAAAAAAGAATTTCATCCAATTCCTAGATTTTCATGTGCGCATGTATCCGGGCGTTCGGACCTAAATCGCCTAAAATTTTATCGGCCTATCAAAAAGACCCAAGGAACAATAGGCATCGCTTCGCCACGACCGTTCCTCGTTTTTAGCGTTTTGGGGCCATAAAAAGGAATAAACTCGATGCCCAGATTTTTATTTGCTATATAGTCCATTCCATCTGCATGCATCCGGGCAACCGGACCCGAATTGCCTAAAATTTTGTCACCCCATCAAAGGACCCAAGGAAAAATAATCATCGCTTCGCCATGACCACTTCTTGTTTTTTGGTGTTTTGGGGCCAACAAAAAGGAATTCCGCCTGATTCCCAGATTTTCGTGTGTTACAGCCAACCCCATCTTCATGCATCTGGGCGACCGGCCCCGAATAGCCTAAAATTTTATCGGCCCATCAAAAAGACCCAAGCGTGCGCCATGACTGTTCCTCATTTTTAGCATTTTAGGACCAATAAAAAGGGAATTTTGCCATATTCCCATATTTTCGTGTGTTATAGCGTGTGCCATCTGCATGCATCCCGACGATCGGAACCGAATTGCCTAAAATTTATCCAGTACATCAAAAATGACCCAAGGAACAATAGTTATTTTTTCGCCATGACCGTTCCTTATTTTTTGATGTTTTGGGGCCATAAAAAGGAATTCCGCCTGATTCTCAGATTTTCGTTTGCTATAGCTCACGCCATCTATATGCATCCGGGCAACGGACCCGAATCGCTTAAAATTTTGTTGGCCCTTCAAAAATGACCCAAAGAACAATAGTCATCGATTCGCAATGACCGTTTCTCATTTTTGGCATTATGGGGCTATAGAAAAGGAATTCCACCTGATTCCCATATATTCGTGTAGTAGAGCCCATGCCATATGCATGCATCTGGACGACCGGACCCGAATCGCCTAAAATTTTGCTGACCCATAAAAAATAACCCGAGGAACAATATTCATCGTTTCGCCAGGCCCGTTTCTCATTTTTTTAGTGTTTTGTGCCATAAAAAAGCAATTTTGCCCGATGCCCAGATTTTTGTGTGCTATACCCCACGCTATATGCATGCATCTGGGCAATCGGACCCCAAATCGCCTAAAATTTTATCGGACATCAAAAATTACCCAAGGAACAATAGTCATCGCTTCGCCATGACCGTTCCTCATTTTGTGGCGTTTTGCTGCCACAAAAAAGGAATTCCGCCTGGTTCCCAAAATTTTTGTGTTATAACTCACGCCATCTGCATGCATCCAGGCGACCAGACTCGAATCGCCTAAAATTTTGCCGGCCCAAAAAAATGACCCAAAGAACAATAGTCATCGATTCTCCATGACCATACCTCATATTTTGGTATTTTGGGGCTATAAAAAAAGAATTCCGCCTGGTTCCCAGATTTTCGTATGCTATAACCCACGCCCTATGCATGGATCCGGGTGACCGTACTTGAATCGCCTAAAATTTTATCGACCCATCAAAAATCACCTATAGAACAATAGTCATCGCTTCGCTATGATCGTTCCTCATTTTATGGACTTTTTGCTGCCACAAAAAAGGAGTAATAGCCATTGCTTCGCCATGATCATTCCTCATTTTTTGGTGTTTTGGGGCCATAAAAAAGGAATTCCGCCTGATTTCCAGATTTTCATGTGCTATAACTCATGCCATCTACATGTATGATGTATCCGGGCGACCGGACCCGAATCGCCTAAAATTTTGCCGGCTCATAAAAACGACCCAAGGAACAATAGTCATTGTTTCGCCATGACTATTCCTCATTTGTTTGGAGTTTTGATGCCATAAAAAAGAAATTTCGCTCGATCCCCAGATTTTTGTGTCTAACAGCTCGCGCCATCTGCATGCATCCGGCCGACCGGACCCAAATCGTCTAAAATTTTGCCGACCCACCAAAAACGACCCAAGGAATAATAGTCATTGCTTTTCCATGACTGTTCCTCATTTTTTGGTATTTTGGGGCCTAAAAAAGAAATTTTGCCTAATTATCAGATTTTCGTATGCAATAGCCCACACCATCTGAATGCATATGGACAATACTTATTTCTTTACCATGACCATTTTTGGTTTTTGGCATTTTAGGGCCATAAAAAAGGAATTTCGCCTGATTCTCAAATTTTCGTATACTATAGCTCATTCCATGTACATGCATCTAGGAGACCAGACCTGAATCGCCTAAAATTTTTCTTTCCCATCATAACCTAAGGAACAATAGTCATCGCTTCACCATGAGCGTTCCTCATTTTTTGGCGTTTTTAGCCATTAAAAAGAAATTTCGCTCGATTCACATATTTTCGTGTGCTAGCCCACGCTATCTGCATGCATCTGGGCGATCGGACCCAAATCGCCTTAAAAAATTTTGGCCCATCAAAAACGACCCAAGGAACAATAATCATCGCTTATTCCTCAATTTTTGGCATTTTGGGGCATAAAAAAGAAATTTTGCCTCATTCCCAGATTTATGTATGCTAATAACCACATCATGTGCATGCATCTAGGCGACCGGATACGAATCGTTTAAAATTTTGCCGGCACATAAGAAACAGCCCAAAGAACAATAGTCATCGCTTCGGCATGATCGTTCATCGTTTTTTGGTATTTTGGGGCCATAAAAACTGAATTTCGCCTGATTCTCATTTTTACGTATGCATCTCACGCCATTTGCATGTATCCGGGTGACCGGACCCGGAACGCATAAAATTTAGTCGACCCTCAATAACAATCCAAGGAATAATAGTCAACGCTTCGCCATGACCGTTACTCGTATTTTGGCATTTGGGGGGCCATAAAAAAGAAATTTCACCTGAATCCTACATTTTCGTGTGGTATAGCCCACGACATCTACATGCATCTGGGAGACCAGACCCGAATCACCTAAAATTTTGTCGACCCATCAAAAGTGACCCAAGAACCAATAGCCATTGCTTTGCCATAACCGTTACTCATTTTTTGGCATTTTATGGGGAAAAAGTAATTTCGCCCGATTTTTAGATTATCGTGTGCTATAGAACCCGCGCCATTTGCATGCATCCGGGATACCATACCTGAATCACATAAAATTTTGCCGATCTATGAAAAATGACCCAAGGAACAATAGTGATTGCTTTTGTCATGGCCCAATCTCACCGATAGGTCGTGATGGCGCCCAACACTACAGCTAGGCAAGCCAACTAATAATTTAAACATATATCAATTATTTTCAGAATAAATTTTCTAAGTAATTTTATTACTTTACTAGCAATATTAAAGAAAATAGAAAAGATACTGATTAATTTAAATCCAAGAAATAATACAAATTCCAAATTCTACCAATGTGTATGTCAAGACCTGGTGTCACAAGTGTATGAGCATCTAGTAGAGTATACAAAACTCCAAATATTGTCTGAAATAAAAAATAGACAAAATAAAAATACAAGGAGAGGCACTGGTAGCTACAGAACGGCTCAGAGAGGCAGCTCACCACTACGCCTCTAGATAACATGGATGTGCGATGATAGGTCCTCCACTAGTGCCTGTCTCAGATCCTGCACAAAAAGTGCAGAAAGTATAGTATGAGTACGTAAACAACGTGTACCCAGTAAGTATCAAGCCTAATCTCGAAGGGGTAGAGAAGAGATAGTCGACTTTGACACTAACTAAGGGTCAACAATAATAAATAGAATAAAATAGAATTATTTAATTTGGCATGATTCACAGAGTTAACAATAATTTTATTCAATTAGCAGAAATAATAAAAATCTTTCAAATGCAACAATTTCCAATCTATTAATTAAATCCACAAGCTGCAATTAAAATAGCAAGGTATCGTGTAATAATTATTATTATTAGGCACGATTTCTGCCGAGGTCGTACGGCCCGTTCCAGAATGTCGTGTACACTACCGAGGGACGTGCGGCGT
The DNA here is from genome assembly GCF_000715075.1 of Nicotiana tabacum. NCBI lineage: Eukaryota > Viridiplantae > Streptophyta > Magnoliopsida > Solanales > Solanaceae > Nicotiana > Nicotiana tabacum. The sequence goes on along the minus strand of NC_134088.1, from coordinate 126,030,990 downwards.
GATCCATAGATGCATCTATACTGCCGAGGCGTTCGGCCCACTCCACAAGAAAGGAGGACATTTTCTTATATACCTTCGGAATGAGAGTATATTTATTATAAGATAAATTCGAGAGGATGAGCAATTTATTTTAACAATTAATTACATTAAACAGAAATTTAAGCATATGATATTTCCATCTTTTACTATCTTTCCTTAACAATTTACAATATATATCAAATAATTTAATTAAATAAAGGATGCAATTTACACAAGTAATTCATGCTTTGAGTCCTAAACTATCCGAATTTTAGCATTAATAGTAGCTACGCGCAGACTCTCGTCACCTAGTGCGTACGTAGCCCCCACAATTAGCAACAACTATTAATTTAATTCCCTATGGGGTAATTTTCCCCCTCACAAGATTAGACAAGAGACTTATCTCAATTTGCTCAAATTTAATCCAATAGAAGACCTTTTCCTCGATTATCCAATTCTGAATGGCTCGAATCTAGCCAAAATAAATTCGATACAATCACTAAAAATTATAGGAATCAATTTCATAAGAAAATACTACATTTTTCAATAAAATCAGAAATTAACTCAAAAATCGTTAGTGGGGCCCACGTCTCGGAATCCGGCGAATTTTATGAAATATGAACTCCCATTCCACCACGAGTCTACCCCTACCAAAATTGATAAATTCCGATAATAATTCGGCCCTCAAATCTATCCAAGAAGGTTTTCAAACATTCCAACTTAATTCACCAATTACATAATAAAAACAGTGATGGATTCGGGTAATTTAACCAATATTGAGTTAAGAACACTTACCACATTGTTTTCTCTGAAAATATCTCAAAATTCGCCTAAATCCGAGCTCCAAATCGTTAAAAACAGTGTGAACTTAACATTCTGCCCAGGCCCTCTTTTCTTCGCGAACGCGACCCTTGTCTCGCGTTCGCGAAGGACAAAAAAAAAATGTGCTGCCCAACTTTACTCTGCGCGAACGTGAGGTTCCTCTTGCGAACGCGATGCACTTACAAACTTGGCCTTCGCGAACGCGATGCCTCCTTCACAAATGCGAAGCGTTAATGTCCAATGCCTCGCCCTTATACGCAAAGGCGAAAGCCTTCACGCATTTGCGATGCACATTGCCATTACACTTCGCGAATACGGTCCATTCTTCGCGAACGCGAAGATAAAATCTCGCATGCCCCAGTTTTCACTTCGCGAACGCGAGACCTCTCTCGCGAACACGAAGAAGGAAACCGAAGCTAGAAAATCTAGTTTCTCACATTTAGCTCCGTGCTGTCCGAAACACACCCGAGCCCCTCGGGACCCCGTACAAAGGCACCAACAAGTCTGTAATTATAATACGGACCTACTCAAACTCTCGAAATGCGTAAAACAACAACAATTCCAAGAATCACACCTCAAAACCAAATTGGATCAAACTTTGAACTTCAAGTTTTCCAAATTATCCGAATGCGCCGAATCATTCATAGACTACTCGGAATGACACCAAATTTTGCGTGAAAGTCTTAAATGACATTACAAAACTATTCCCGATCTCGGAATTCAATTCGGACCTCCATTACTCCAAAACCTACTCTAAACCAAATTTAAAGAATTTTAAACCTTCAAATAGTTGATTTTCACTATTAAGTGCCAAAACGCTCTGGGGTTATCCAAAACCCGATTCGAAATCATCATACGAACCTATTGGAATGGTCAAATCCCGATTCCGGAGTCGTTTTCCCAAAATATTGACTGAAGTCAAACTTGGCCTTTTAAAACCAACTTAACGAACTAAGAGTTGAGATTTCAACCCAAACACTTCCAAATCCCGAGTCAACCATCCCCGCAAGTCATAAATCAATAAAAGCATATACGGGGAGTTTTATTTTAGGGAACGGGGTTCTAAAAGTAAAAAATGACTGGTTGGGTCATTATATTCTCCACCTCTTAAACAAACGTTCGTCCTCGAACGGGTTTAGAATAATACACGGAGTGCCAAATAAGTGTGAATATTTGCTCTGCATGTCCTTCTCGACCTCCCAAGTCGCTTCCTCGAATGGTTGGCCCCTCCACTGTACTTTGACTGCAGAAATCCTTTTGGACCTCAACTGGCGAACCTGTCTATCAATAATGGCAACTGGCTCCTCTTCATAACCCAAACTCTTATCTAGCTGAACTGTGATGAAGTCTAACACGTGTGACAGGTCGGCATGATACTTCCGGGGCATAGATACATGGAAAACCAGATGAACTTCTGATAGACTGGGAGGTAATACAAGCTCATAAGCAACCTTCCAACTCATCTTAATACCTCAAATGGGCCTATAAACCCTGGGCTCAACTTGCCCTTCTTGTCGAATCTCATGATTCCCTTCATCAGCGAAAACTTCAAGAGAACTTTTTCACCCACCATAAATGATAAATCACGTGCTTTCTGATCTATGTAACTCTTCTGTCCGGACTGTGCTGTACGAAGTCGCTCCTAAATCAACTTTACCTTTTCCAAGGCATCCTTCACCAAATCAGTACCATATAACTTAGCCTCGCCGAGCTCAAACCATCCGATGGGAGAATGACATCGCCGACCATATAAAGACTCAAATGGAGCCATCTCGATATTGGACTGATAACTGTTATTGTAAGCAAACTCGGCCAAAGGCAAGAATCGATCTCACTGCCCTCCAAAGTCAATCACACATGCCCTGAGCATGACCTCCAAGATCTGAACTATCTTCTCTGACTACCCGCCGGTCTGTGGATGAAATGTTGGGCTGAGCTCTACCCGGGTCCCCAATTCACTCTGTACTGCTCTCCAGAAATATGAAGTAAACTCAGAGCCTCTATCTGATATGATGGAAATTGGCACACCATGCACCCGAACTATCTCCTGAATATATATTTGGGCCAATCTCTCTAAAGTATACGTAGTCACAACCGTAATGAAGTGTGCCGACTTGGTCAACCTATCCACAATGACCCAAACTGCATCAAACTTCCGCAAAGTCCGCGGCAACCCAACTACAAAGTCCATAGTGATACGTTCCCATTTCCACTCTCGTATAGTCATCTGCTGAAGTAGGCCATCTGGCCTCTGATGCTCATATTTAACTTGCTGACAATTTAGACACCTAGCTACATACTCAATTATGTCCTTTTTCATTCGTCGCCACCAATAATGCTGCCTCAAGTCACGATACATCTTCGTAGCACCTGGATGAATAGAATACCGAGAACTGTGTGCCTCCTCTAGAATCGTTTTCCTTAGTTCATCCACATTAGGGACACATAGACGATCTTGGAGTCTCAGAACACCATCCGCGCCAATAGTAACTTCCTTGGCACCACCCCATAGTACCGTTTCTCAAAGAACCATTAAGTGTGGATCATTAGACTAGCGAGCTTTGATCTGCTCAAATAGTGAAGACTGGGCCATAACACATGCAAAAACTCGGCTGAGCTCTGAAATATCCAATTGCACAAGTCTGTTAGCCAAAGACTGAATATCCAAAGCTAATGGCCTCTCCTCTGCTAAAATGAAGGCTAAACTACCCATACTCTATGTCTTCCTACTCAAGCCATTTGCAACCACGGTTGCTTTGTCCGGATGATACAGGATAGTAATATCATAATCTTTTAGTAACTCAAGCCATCTACGTTGCCTCAAATTTAGATCCCGCTGCTTGAACAAATGCTGCAAACTGCGATGATCAGTGTAAACCTCACAAGACACCCCATAAAGATAATGCCTCCAAATCTTAAGAGCGTGAACAATCACAGCTAACTCCAAATCATGCACTGGATAATTCTTCTCGTGGGGCTTCAGCTGACGTGAAGCATATGTAATAATTCGCCCTTCCTGCATCAATACACAACCCAAGCCAAACACGTGAAGCGTCACAATACAATGTATACATCCCCGAACCGGAAGGCAACACTAACACTGGTATTGTAGTCAATGCTATCTTGAGCTTCTGAAAGCTCACCTCACAATCATCAGGCCATCGGAACGGAGCACCCTTCTGGGTTAATTTGGTCAAAGGTGCTGCAATAGATGAAAAGCCCTCCACGAATCGATGGTAATAACCTGCTAAACCCAGAAAACTCCTGATCTCAATCGCCGAAATGGGACGATGCCAATTCTAAACTGCCTCAATAGTTTTGGGATCAACCTTAATACCCTCGCCCGATACAATATGCCCTAAAAATGCTACAGACTCTATCCAGAACTCACATTTAGAGAACTTAGCATATAGATTTTGTTCCCGCAATGTCTGAAGGACCACTCTCATCTGTTTCTCGTGCTCCTCCTTACTGCGCGAGTAGATCAAAATGTCATCAATGAAGACAATGACAAACGAATCAATATATGGCTTGAATACCCTGTTCATCAAATCCATAAACGTTGTCGGGGCATTAGTTAAACCGAAACATCACCAGAAACTCATAATGACTATATCTAATCCGGAAAGTAGTCTTCGGAACATCTGAATCCCGAATCTTCAACTGATGGTACCCCGACCTCAAGTCGATCTTAGAGAACACCCTAGCACCCTGCAACCGGTCAAATAGATCATCAATACGCGGCAACAGGTACTTGTTCTTAATAGTGACTTTATTCAATTGACGATAATCAATACACATTCGCATTGTTCCATCCTTCTTCTTCACAAATAGTACCGGTGCACCCCAAGGCGATATACTCGGTCTAACGAACCCTTTGACTAGTAACTCCTCAAGCTATTCTTTCAATTCTTTTGGAGCCATACGATATGGTGGGATAGATATAGGTTGGGTATCTGGAGCCAAGTCAATACAAAAATCAATATCACGATCATGTGGCATACCTGGAAGATCTGAAGGAAATACATCGGAGAACTCCCGAACTACAGGCACTGAATCAATAGTCGGAGTCTCTGCAGTAGTATCCCGAACATAGGCTAGATAAGCTAAACAATCCTTCTCAACCATGTGTTTGGCCTTCATAAAATAAATAACCCGATTAAATGAACTAACAGACAAACACTTCCACTCCAGCCTAGGCAATGCTGGAATAGCCAAGGTAATAGTCTTAGCATGACAATCTAGAATAGCATGATATGGAGATAACCAGTCTATATCCAGGATGATTTCAAAGTCGGTCATCTCAAGCAATAGGAGATCTGCTCTAGATTCATAACCACATAATGTAATAATACAAGACCGGTATATTCGGTTAACAATAACAGAATCGCCCACAGGAGTGGACACATAAACAAGAGTACTTAAGGACTCACGAGAAACACCCAGGAATAAAGAAAATAGAGATGACACATATGAATATGTAGATCCTGGATCAAATAATACTAAGGCATCTTTGCCGCAAACAGAAAAAATACTTGTAATCACGACATCTGAGGCCTTTGCATCTGGTCTGGCCGGAAAAGCATAGAACCGAGCTGGAGTGCTAATTGGCTAGTCTCCACCTGGCTGACCTCCACCTCTAGGATAACCCCTACCCACATGTCCTCTACCTCTTGATGATCGGATGACTGGTGAAGCAACTGGTGCGGTAATCATAGGCTGATGACCCTGCTGCACAGGTCTACCCCGTAGTCTGGGGCAGAATCTCCGTATGTGACTAGGATCCCCGCACTCATAATAACTTTTCGATGCGATAAGATGATAATTAAAAGTCTGGCCCTGGTGACCTGAATACCCAATGGAAGAACCATGAATAGCCGGTGGGCGGTAAGAACTCTCTGGTATAGCACTGAAATAAGGTCGCACTGGGGCACCCCGATGAGGCGGTATTGCTGGATATGGGGGCATGTTGGACTGCCCTCTCACGAATTGACTTTTGCCCCCATACAGAGCACCTATGAACTCTCCAGAATACCTGAACCGCTTATCTCTCATAACCTGCTATCGGCTCAGCTGACGTACACCCTCAATCCTACAGGTTATCTCCACGACTAGCTCATAAGAAGTACCCATCTCAACCTCTCGAGCCATAGTGGCCTGAATGCCAGTATGTAAACCCGCAACAAACTTTTGCACTCTCTCCGCCTTAATAGGGAGTATCATAAGTGCATGGCGAGATAATTCAGAGAACCTCGCCTCATAATCAGTCACTGACATCTGAACCTGCTGGAGCTGCTCAAACTAAAACCTTAACTCTTCCCTCTGAGAGGGTGGAATATACATGTCCAGGAAGATACGGGTGAACCTGTCCCAAGTCATGGGAGGAGAATCTGCTGGTCTGCCAAGAATATAAGACTTCCACCATCTACGAGCTCTGCCCTCTAGCTGAAAAGTAGCAAAGTCAACCCCATGAGACTCCAATATACTCATGTGTGTGTAGTTTGTCCCTGCACCGATCAATGAAGTCCTGGGGATCCTTATGTCGCTCACCCCCAAAGACATAAGGATGTAGTCTAGTCCATTTGTCCAATAGTTTCTGCGGATCAGAGGCTGCAGTTGGCCTGGGCTCAAGTGTAGCTGATGCCACTGGCTGGGCTCCACCCACGGGTAGTGCACCCTGGGTTTGATATACAGCAGCTGCCTAAACATGAGCCTGTGCGGTCGGAGTCTATGCTCCCCCGCCTGCCTGAGATGTGGTTGGGTCTGTCAAAAATAAACCGGCATGGGTCATAGTGTCCATGAACCGCAGCATACGACCCATGACATCCTGAATTCCCGGTGCATATGTGAAATCCACCGGATCTGGCTCTGCCACAGGCACCTCACCCTGCTCCTCAATAATGGGATCCTCTACTAGACCCACCGACGGCATAACTGGAACAGTCGTGGGACGTCCTCGTCCCCTACCATGGGCTGGAGCCCACCCTCGGCCTCTGCTTAGGCCTCTAGCAACTGGGGGAGTAGCTCTTTCATTGTCTGGAGCCTCATTCGAGCGCGTTCTCACCATCTGTGAGAGAGTAAGAGAAAGATATTTTATACTACATCAATTGCACGATGGAAGATGAAGAAAGGTAGTTTCCTAATACCCTATAGCCTCTCGAAGATAAGTACAGACGTCTCTGTACCGATCCGCAAGACTCTATTAGGCCTGCTCATAACTTGTAAGACCTACGTGAACCTAGTACTCTAATACCATGTTGTCACGACCCAATCTCACCTATAGGTCGTGATGGTGCCTAACACTACAGCTAGGCAAGCCAACTAATAATTTAAACATATATAAATTATTTTCAGAATAAATTTTCTAAGTAATTTTATTACTTTACTAGCAATATTAAAGAAAATAGAAAAGATACCGATTAATTTAAATCCAAGAAATAATACAAATTCCAAATTCTACCAATGTGTGTGCCAAGACCTGGTGTCACAAGTGTATGAGCATCTAGTAGATTATACAAAACTTCAAATACTGTCTGAAATAAAAATAGACATAATGAAAATACAAGGAGAGGCACTGGTAGCTGCAAAACGGCTTAGAGAGGCAGCTCACCACTACGCCTCTGGATAACATGGATGTGAGATGATAGGTCCTCCACTAGAGTCTGTCTCAGATCCTGCACAAAAAGTGCAGCAAGTATAGTATGAGTACGTAAACAACGTGTACCCAGTAAGTATCAAGCCTAATCTCGAAGGGGCAGAGACGAGATAATCGACTTTGACACTCACTAAGGGCCAACACTAATAATTAGAATAAAATAGGATTATATAATTTGGCATGATTCATAGAGTTAACAATAATTTTATTCAATTAGCAGAAATAATAAAAATCCTTCAAATGCAACAATTTCCAATCTATTAATTAAATCCACAAGCTGCAATTAAAATAGTAATGTATCATGTAATTATTATTATTAGGCACGATTTCTGCTGAGGTCGTACGACTCGTTCCAGAGTATCGTGTACACTGTCGAGGGACGTGCGGTGCGATCCATAGATGCATCTATACTGCCGAGGCGTTCGGCCCACTACACAAGAAAGGAGGACATTTTTTTATGTACCTTCGGAATAAGAGTATATTTATTATAAGATAAATTCGAGAGGATGAACAATTTATTTTAACAATTAATTAAATTAAACAAAAATTTAAGCATATGATATTTCCATCTTTTACTATCTTTCCTTAACAATTTACAATATATATCAAATAATTTAATTAAATAAAGGATGCAATTTACACAAGTAATTCATGCTTTGAGTCCCAAACTATCCGAACTTTAGCATTAATAGTAGCTATGCGCAGACTCTCGCCACCTCGTGCGTACGTAGCCCCCACAATTAGCAACAACTATTAATTTAATTTTCTATGGGTAATTTCACCCTCACAAGATTAGACAAGTGACTTACCTCAATTTGCTCAAATCTAATCCAATAGAAGACATTTTCCTCGATTATCCAACTCTGAATGGCTCTAATCTAGCCAAAATAAATTTGATACAATCACTAAAAATTATAGGAATCAATTTCATAAGAAAATACTATATTTTTCAATAAAATTCGAAATTAACTCAAAAATCGTCCGTGGGGCTCACGTATCGGAATCCGACGAAAGTTACGAAATATGAACGCCCATTCAACCACGAGTCTACCCCTATCAAAATTGCTAAATTTCGATAATAATTCGCCCCTCAAATCCTCAAATCTATCCAAGAAGGTTTTTAAACTTTTGCAACTTAATTCACTAATTACATGATAAAAACAGTGATAGATTTGAGTAATTTAACCAATATTGAGTTAAGAACACTTACCCCATTATTTTCTCTGAAAATCTCTCAAAAATCGCCTAAATCCGAGCTCCAAATCGTTAAAAATGGAAAATGGGAACTTAACATTTTGCCTAGACCATCTCTTCTTCGCGAACGCGACCCCTGTCTCGCGTTCGCGAAGCACAAAAAAAATGTGCTGCCCAACTTTACTCGGCGCGAACGCGAGCTTCCTCTCGCGAACGTGATGCACTGCCAAACTAGGCCTTCGTGAACGCGATGCCTCCGTCGCGAACGAGAAGCGTTAATGTCCAATGCCCCGCCTGGCCTCGCCCTTCTACGCGAACGCGAAAGCCTTCACGCATTCGTGATGCACACTGCCATCACCCTTCACGAACGCGGTCCATTCTTCGCGAACACGAAGAGAAAATCTCGCCTGCACCAGTTTTCCCTTCGCGTTCGCGAGACCTCTCTAGTGAACGCGAAGAAGGAAACCAGAACTGGAAAATCTGGTTTCTCAGATTTAGCTCCGTGCAGTCCGAAACATATCTGAACCCCTCGGGACCCCGTCCAAAGGCACCAACAAGTCTGTAATCATAATACGAACCTACTCGAACTCTCGAAACGCGTAAAACAATAATAATTCCAAGAATCACACCTCAAAATCAAATTGGATCAAACTTTGAACTTTAAGTTTTCCAAATTATCCGAATGCGTCGAATCATACTTAAACTACTTGGAATAACACCAAATTTTGCGTGCTAGTCTTAAATGACATTAGAAAACTATTCCCGATCTCAGAATTCAATTCGGACCTCCATTACTCTAAAACCTACTCCAAACCAAATTTAAAGAACTTTAAACCTTCAAATAGTTAATTTTTACTATTAAGCGTCAAAACGCTCCCGGGTTATCCAAAACCCGATCCGAACATACGCCCAAGTCCGAAATCATCATATGAACCTATTGAAACCGTCAAATTCTGATTCCGGGGTCGTTTTCTAAAATGTTGACCGAAGTCAAACTTGGCCTTTTAAAGCCAACTTAGGGAACCAAGAGTTCCTATTTCAACCCAAACACTTCCAAATCCCGAACCAACTATCCCCGCAAGTCATAAATCAATAAAAACACATACATTGAGTTATATTTTAGAGAATGGGGTTCTAAAAGTAAAAATGACTGGTTGGGTCATTACAGTTTTGCCATGATCGTTCCTCATATTTTGGCATTTTGGGGCTATAAAAAAGGATTTTCGGACGATTTTCTAGATTTTCGTGTGCAATAGCCTACGCCATCTGCATATTTTCGGGTGACCGGACGCGAGTCGCCTAAAATATTGTCGGCCCATCAAAAACTACCCAAGGAACAATAGTCATTGTTTTACCATGACCGTTCCTCATTTTTTGGCATTTTGGGACCATAAAAAAGAATCCCGCCCCGTCTCTAGATTTTTGTGTGCTATAGCCCACGTCATCTGTATGCATCCGGGCGACCGGACCCGAATCACCTAAAATTTTGCCGGCCCATAAAAAACTATCCGAGGAACAATAGTCATTGCTTCGCCGTGAACGTTTCTCGTTTTTGGCGTTTTGGGGCTAACAAAAAGGAATAAATCAGATTCCTAGATTTTCATGTGCTATAGCCCACGCCATCTGCATGCATCCAGGCTACCGGACCCGATTTTCCGCCCCATCAAAAACGATCCAAGGAAAAATTGCCATCGCTTCTCCATGACCGTTCCTCATTTTTTGGCATTTTGGAACCAAGAAAGAGGAATTTCAACCGATTCTCAGATTCTCGTGTGCTATAACTCACACCATCTTCATGCATCCGTGCGACCGGATTCGAATAGCCTAAAATTTGCCGGCCCATCAAAAATGACCCAAGGAACAATAGTCATCGCTTCGCCAAGATCGTTCCTAATTTTTTAGTGTTTTGGGACATAAAAACGAATTCCATCCGATTCTCAAATTTTCGTGTGCTATCATAGCTCACGCCATCTGCATACATCTTGATGACTAGACCCGAATTACCTAAAATTTTGCCGACCTATCAAAAATCAACCAAGGAACAATAGTCATCGCTTCGCCTAGATCGTTCCTCATTTTTTGGTGTTTTAGGGACATAAAAAGGAATTCCGCCCGATTCCTACAGTTCGTGTACTATAGCCAATGCCATCTGCATGCATCCAGGCGACCAGACCCGAATCGCCTAAAATTTTGTCGACCCATAAAAACTACCCGAGGAACAATAGTCATCGATTCGCCATGATCGTTCCTTAATTTTTGGCGTTATAGGGTAATAAATAAGGAATTCTGCCCGATTCCTAGATTTTCGTGTGCTATAGCTCATGCTATCTGCATGCATCCGGGACAGACCCGAATTGCCTAAAATTAGCATGCCTATAAAAACCGACCTAAGAAACAATAGTTATCGCTTCGCCGTGACCGTTTCTCATTTTTGGTATTTTGGGGCTATAAAAAAGGAATTTCGTTCGATTCCCAGATTTTCGTGTGCTATGTTATCTGCATGCATCCTGGCGACCGGACCCGAATCACCTAAAATTTTGTCGGCCCATAAAAATGACCCAAGGAATAATACATCGTTTCGCCATGGTCGTTCCTCATTTTTTGGCATTCTGGGACCATAAAAAAGAATTTCGCCGGATTCCCATATTTTTGTGTGATATAGCCCACGTCATTAGCATGCATTCCGGTGATCGGACCCAAATCGCCTAAAATTTTGTTGGTCCATCAGAAACGACCCAAGGAACAAATAGTTATCGCTTTGCCATGACCGTTCCTCGTTTTTTTAATATTTTAGGGCTATAAAAAAGAATTTTCCCCGATTCCCAAAAATTCGTGTGTGCTATATCTCACGCCATCTGCATGCATCCGGGCGACCGGACTCGCATCGCCTAAAAAATTTTCGGCCCATAAAAATAACCCAAGGAATAATTGTCCTCACTTCGCCATGACTGTTCCTCATTTTTGGTATTCCGGGGCCATAATAAAGGTATTCTGTCCGATTTTAAGATTTTTGTGTGTAATAGCCCACGCCATCTACATGCATCCGGGGGACCAGACCCGAATCGCCTAAATTTTATTGGCCCATCAAAAACGATCCGAGGAGCAATAGTCATCGCTTCGCTATGATCGTTCTTCTTTTTTGGCGTTTTGGGGTCATAAAAAAGAACTTCCCCTGATTTTCAGATTTTTGTGTGCTATTGCCCCCGCCATCTGCATGCATTCAGGTGACTGAACCCGAATCGCCTAAAATAGCCGGCCAATCAAAAAATGATCCGAGGAATAATAGACACCGCTTCATCATGACCGCTCCTTATTTTTTGGCGTTTTGGGGCCATAAAAAAGGAACTTCTCCCGATTTCCAAATTTTTATATGCTATAATAGCCCACGCCATCTGCATGTATCCGGGAGACCGGATCCGAATCGCCTAATTTTTGCCGGTCCATAAAAAATGATCCAAGGAACAATAGTCATCGCTTTGCTCTAACCGTTCCTCCGGTTTTGGTATTTTGGGGCCATAAATAAAGCATTCCTCCTGTTTCTTAGATTTTCGTGTGCTATAACCCACGCCATCTGCATGCATTTAGGCGACTGGACCCGAATCGCCTAAAAATTTGCTGGCCCATCAAAAACGACCCAAGGAACAATAGTAATTGCTTTGCCATGATCGTTTGCTCGTTTTTTCGCGTTTTGGGGCCATAAAAAGGAATTATGCCGATTCCCAACTGTACATTAACCATTGCATCTTTTATGATACATGGATAGATGACGGTATCACTTCATAACTTTTTCTAAAAATCTTAGTTAGAGTATTAATTCATGTTAAAAGATACTATTTATAGCGAGTTGATGATATACATTATGAATTTATAAAGTCTATTGGTAACTTATTGTGATTTCTCCACTAGGTGATATCCATGAAAGATATGTTAATATCAAAACAGAAAAAAGAGATGCTATATATTGAGTAAACTGAATACCTAAGTTGGAAAAAAGTGGCTAAAAGAGGATTCTTTAATTACCAAAACATGACTATCATATTTATTAATTATGTCGGGTGAAGAAAAGATTTTTTCTATCTCTTGGTGAAATTTTAACTTCTAACGAGTAATTAAGAAAAACACAATAGATATTACTGACCTCTATTTGAATTATTAACTATTCAAAAGATAGACAAAACCAACAATACATGTGAAGAAGAAGGAAAAAATGACTTTTAATGCGTTTGTCCAATCAGCGAAAAAATAATTACAGTCACGAACCAAATATATAAAAATAAGTACTGATTATGTATAGTATTTATATTAATAAACAAAAAAATAGAGCCGATTATTATTTTGTGATGGTTAAACTGTGCAAACTTTCCAGAAAAATAAATAAACAAGACTTGCAACATAGTGATTGGGCTCATGCATGGGCCATCCTTTACTAGTATATAAACATTAGAGAAAGGATTGAGATTGACAAGGGCAAAAAGATATAAAATAGGAGGAGAATAATGTTAATTATTTAAAGTTAGAGGAGCAGTTTGATTTTTAAAGTAAAGTTTGGAACGTAAATGACAAATCAAAAAAGAAAAAAAAATCACTGGAATTATAAACCCTTGTTGCATTAACCCTCAAAAAACCTCCACTCTCTTCACTCGACACTCGACACTCGATCATCCTTTTCACTCTTCAATTCTCACACAAGATCCTATTTTTTTCCTCATTTTTTGCAATCCAAAATCCCAAATTATCCCTACCATGTGTTTGCTTCTGTAGATTACACTTCAAGTGATTCTATTAAGGTTCTTCATCTCTTCTTCTTTATAAAAATGTGTTTTTTTGTGTGTGTGTGTTTAGGTCTGAAATACAAAGTGGGTTTTTGATATTAAGGTTCTTCAATTCCGTGGATTTCATACTTCTTATTCTTCTGGTTTTTTCTATGCCATGGAATTTATAGGAGATTAGTGAAGGCCATAAGTGTACTGGATACCCTGCCTCATATTCATTTCCAGTTGCCTTTTCTAAGATTTACGAGCTATGGAATTTGTAAAGAGCTCTTTATGTTGTAAAAGGAAAAACAACTCCATATAATTATTTATCTGCTAATGCTTTTCCTTTATGTGTAGTAATAGCACAAGTAGTAGTTTAGTTATAATGTGGCTTTTACCTACTTAAATTGGGTGGAATTAGGTGGAGTGTTGAAATTGAATAGCTGCCTCTTTTTTGTATCTATGAGCTCTTGAACTAATATGTTTTGATATAGCTGTCTAATGATTTACATACTTGCTGTCAGAACTTGATTCAATATTAGATAGGTAACTTACATTGTAGGGTTGTTTTTTTTTTTCTTGAATCTATAGTTTGCTTTCAATTGGCTATGATTCCCATTGGATTGATTTGTTGACCACAAATGTATTGCAGGTGTTAATATACCGAGTACTGGAGTGTGCTTAAAAAGGAAACATGAGCGCCAAACTTGAGCAGGCATCTAGCCGCATTCAGACGGCTGCTTCATCTGCAACATCATTGAGCAGCCCAAAGATCTCTATGTTTGCCAATAAAACTGGATTTGTGATACCAAAAAACAAGTTAGCAGGTTCATTGGTTCCGGTGTATCGAGGAGGGAAAAAAGGAGGTAGTGATTCTGTAAATGAAGAGAGCACTAAACAAGTGCAAAGGAAAACCAAGTGGGCCCCTGATCTTACGCAAGATACTACTGTCAGAAGAGCAAGAGCCTTGGCATATCAGGTGCTTTAGAATGCTTTGAAATATATATCTAGTTACACTTTTTATTGATTTTTACGTTCCTTTTAGTCTTTCTAGCATCAGAAATAAATAACCTTTATATTCTTCATCAAAAGAATATAAACTGCCATTAATTCCAAACTCAGCATTGTAGGACGTGTCAAAATTACACTTTTTTGGTGCTCCTTCAGTCTATGTAGCACAAGTTTCCCATATAGATACAAAAGAATCATAACATTGACATGCCTTTTCCTATGAAATCCACAACATGGGCAAAGGGCACTGATTGCCGTAAAAGTTCACTTTTACAATGTTATGGAATATGCATAAGTGTACACTTACACACAGTACGTGCAATGAGTCTATACATATAATCTGTGAATAAGAAGTGTGTACATATTAATTCTCAAAGTGTATACGTATTATGTTACATTGATCAATTCAAAGCAGTAGATACAACATAACCACACACATATATTTATGCGACATGAGGATCATCCTAGATTTGGAATTGATGTGGTTGTTCCTGTTTTTCTCAAGTGGATCATTTCTTGAAGAACTTTGTAATTCTATCGACTCCTGCATCCCAATAACCCCCCCCCCCCCCCCAAACACACACACACAACCACACACAAAAAAAAATGTCTTGCAGGCATTTAAGGCCCCAATTTTATGGGAAGGACCAGCCTTTGCTTGGTGGCAATGAAAGATTTCCCTTTGTTCGTTGGTCCTAAGAGTCGGTGCATTCTGTGTGAATGGCTTTTATGAATTCCTACTCCAGGTGCCACTAAGTGATATTGCTGCCTTGTAATGGTACAAATTTTGGGCAGAGTCGGGTGGATCAAATAACACAGCTACTGAATTCTAGGACATTGGAGGGTGAAGGCAGCAAGGACGCATTGTCAGCCTCCCCTGCTAACGATCATGAGTCTTCGGATCATCAACCTGATGATGAGGTAAAATAATTTATAAGATTTTTTAGTTGCAAATTTTGCTTGGGTTAGCTTCAAAAGCTGATGTCTTCTGTGGATGTAGAGTGTGTGTTCACTGGAACTTGAAAGACAGGAAGCCATTGGTATGTTGTGATTGATCCCTTGAGTCACTGACTTTTACTCTTCCATTATCAAATATACCATACAAATTACCTGTTTTTATACATTTTCAGGGGAGATTCTAAAACTGAATCCCAGCTATAAGCCACCTGCTGGTTATAAGCCTGTACCCAAGGAGGCAAAGATCCCATTACCTGTAAGTTTAATGCAGTTTCTGGCACTTTGTGTTTTTTCTTTTTTCTTTTTTATTTTCTCCTTATAGTAGCTTCCATTTTGGTTCTGTGAGTTGATTCTTAATTTTTCGAATTCTTATTAACTGCAGCAACTTTAAGGATCTCTGTATTTTATTAGACTACACTTCTCGGCTTAAAATTACTACTCTAGTAAGTAGTAACTACTACTAAAATCTTATAAGATTTGAAAATGCGTTGATATCGATAAGCATGATTGCTTGCCATGCAAAACAAGAAAAACTATGCACTGTGGGTGATTAATGGAGAAATTGTTTTCTGTCTCCTTGCCCCAACTCTTGCTTCCACAACAAAAAGGAGCAGCTTAAATATGAAGAGGCAGATGTACACCTTTTTGATTGTCGTATCTTTTAGTTTAGACTGATTGCCAAGAGCTAAGCTTTGCTTTATTGATGTATTAACTTATTTAAGGTCAAGCTGTATGATACAAGTATGGGAATTCGAAAGCATATTAATCAAGAGACATGAAATTAGATTCCTGTAAGACTAAGCATAATTCTCATTAAAGGTGAAGTGGTAGATCTTCATGAGGCATCTCTACATGTTTTCAATGCAGATCAAAGAACATCCTGGGTACAATTTTATAGGTTTGATTTTTGGCCCTGCTCATAAGCAACTGGAAAAGGTAATTAATTTCTAGCATCCAAGACCTTGAAGTTCTACTTATTGAGTAGATCGCACAGTAGTCAAAAGAGTTCCTGGTCATTGAGTGTTTTTTATTACTGAAAACCAGGAAACTGGAGCTCAAGTAAAGGTTTATGGTACCAAATCAGATACTGGAGAGAAGGTAATGCCCCCAATTCAATCCGTCATTTATATTTTAGCTCCCGTTTGGCCATAGATTTTGGCTTTATTTTTTCATTTTTTTTGAAAACATTGTTTGTTTATGAAATATGATCATGTTTTGGGGGAAAAATTCAGAAATTTCAAGTTCCCAAAACTGGTTTAGGGCAGTTTTTGGGTGAAATTTTTTCTTCCACTCACAAAACTTCAACTTTTCATCAAATAAAATGCATGTCCAAACACAACTTCAACTTTCAAAAATTATTTTTCAGCATAACTTCAAAAACTCTTTTTTCAAGTTTCAATCAAATCTATGTCCAAACGCTAGCTTAGACTAGGTAATTCTTCAAATAGATGTTTAGATGGGCATTTGAACACCTCTGAACAGGAGCTTTATAAAATCTATGTCGTACTGGCTTCCAGTATGCAATCTATCGTCGTTTTCGGACCATCAAGTCTCATATACGAGCGGCAACGGCAAGTTCCTATTATTCAACTTGATATCTTGAAATTTAACCTTTGTGTTACATCTGTCCCAGATAGAAGCTACTTCTGGTGAAAATGACTCTGGTGCTTATGAGGAAATGTATGTCCAAGTATCAGCTGAGACATATGAAAAGGTTGACGCTGCAGTTGCTTTAATTGAACTTCTGGTTACCCCAGCTTCAGTAAGTAAACACTAAACAGAAGTATGATGTGTTTTACTCGGTATTATTGTCAATGTCAGTGTGGCAATTCAGCTTTTTTCCTTTTTCCGTGCAATAACGTTTTTCTTGAAACTTCGTTTTGGTTGTGTCATAAAGTTGAGTGTTCCATTTGGCTCTCAGGTGACTCCAGCGTCGACTACCACAAAAACGTCAGGTGATGGAGAAACTATTTCCGGTGAAGCAACACCTGGCCCAACGACGCCTCCTGTAGTAAATCAAGGGGTGGCTCAACCAGTTGTGGGGATGCAACCTACTCAATTACAAGGTCATTTTCAGCCATATCAAGGACAATGGTTTCCTGAACCTGCATCTCAGAATCCAGTAACTCCATTTCCAGGACCCATTAACTCCTGGAGTTCTTCAGCATCCCTGGTCAGCAACCCTCACCAAGTATCTCCATTACCTACCAACCCGTCAAATGCACCCTCACCCTTTGGCCCACCACAGGGTATGGCAGATGGATTTGGTTCAGTTCCGCGAAACCCTTTTGTTAACTCTAGCCCACAGGCACCACCACTAATGCGGCAGCCTTTCATGCCTTCCACTCACCTCGGACAAATTGGTGGACCTAGACATCCGATGCCATCTTTAGGGTCCACACCAACTCAATCCAATATGACTCCACCTCAATTTTCTCAGAGCCAACCGAATCCAACAGGGTTTCCACAGGGGTTGAGATCTGTTATGTCTTCAACGCCTCAGTCTATCCCTCCTATGGCATACTCAGACCGGCCATTGACCCCAGGCGGGAGCTCTCCTGGATGGTCACAGTCACCATGGAACACCCAGACAGGTCAAGGAAGTCATCATCTTTCTTCACGACCAATGGGTGTCTCTACAGGTCCACATATAGATGTTTCGCGTGGCCATAATTTAGCACCCCAGTCATCTGGACCAACTCCATCTACTAATTCTGTTTTTCAATCTCAAACACGTATGCCTCCTCCAATGCATCCATCTTCAGGATCTACCCCTGCTCATTTCTTGAACCACCCTGTATCTAGCGGACAACCAGTCATGCATAATCTCTCACCTAATCCAACTCCTGGAAGTTCTCTTAATATTAATTCTATGAGACCTCCTTCCTCTGGAACTCCAAAACCACTGCAGACCAGTATTGATTTTACATTCCAGCCTCACCATCCACAGAATCCAGCCTCTCAAGTTGTTTCCAGGCCAGCTGGTCAATTTGGTTCTCAGGAATTTTCACCTCCAAACCAGATGATGCGCCCTTATCTACGACCAGCAATAGACAGTACAAATCCCCCACCTGTTAATCAAGGATTCCCAAGACCTCTATTAAGCAATCAGATTAATCAGCCAGGACCACACATGTCACCTGATTTCACTCGAGGACCTGCTGGCCCTCTCCCTCAATTTAGGCACCCGGCATTTTCAAATCAGGGCATAGCTTCACCTACTGGCCCTCAAATGCAACCTCTGAACTTTAGGCTAGCTCCTAATCATGTAGGTTCTTTCCCTCCTAGAGTAGGAAACCCCATGCCTCTTCAGCAAAATAATCTTACGGCCATGCTTCGACCACAAAATTTTGAGGCTCCCAACAATGTATTCTTTCGACACAGTAGGCCTGCTTCCAGCTCCTCTGGAGCACAACAAATATATGACCCCTTCTCACCCACTTCTGTCCCTCGGCGTCCTCATCCTGGTGGTAATCCGGCAATGGTAGAAAAACAAGAGAGTGATCCTGAATATGAAGACTTGATGGCCTCTGTTGGAGTTAAATGATTCAAAGTTGTTATTTGATCTTCGAGTTGATCGTTACATGTAAACTCCCTCCCCCCCCTCCCCCTTCTCCCGGCTCCTGCTTTAAGCAAAATTCTATGTTGTCCTTGTATCGCTGATAATGCCTAATATGCAATTCGTTTTACTGGGGGTCATAGAGACAGTAACCGACCCCTCCAATTTTCCTTCCTTGTATTGCAGAAAATGCTTTCTGATAGATACATTTTACAGAAGCAGCAATGTGCTTAGGAAACACTTCTATAAATGATGCATATCCGTACTTTTTTCTCTTATTCTACCTTGTATAAAATAATACTTTTTTCTCATATAACTTATACCAGAATTAGTAATATCACGTTTGGTTTATGGTATTTAACTCCCCCTAAACCAAATAATGGTATTAATTATACGGGGATTATGTTATTTATGCAGAATTTTATACTGAAAACGAAGTATTGTGTACTATACTTTGTTGCATACTATTCGAAGCCCTAAATTGATTTTCAGGATGATGCTCAATGACTTATTGTTTATTTTTCTAGATTTCTTCCCTTTCGATTTATTTTATAGAAAGAAAAGTAATAAACTTTACCCGAATCATCTCACTGAGTCAGTGGGAGCTTAGCCCAACCAGCTGTACGTATTTTACTTTCAAAATTTGGAAGGAAGTAGGAGATAGTATATAGATCTTTCCTTTTTTTGTTGGTATCTTGAGATATGCATATTTTTTTGTACTTATACTTTCAGTCAGGGAAAATAAGCTTTCACTAGAACAAGAATCTCTTCATAACAATCTTCACTTTGATAGGAACTGATAATGAGTTCGCTAAAAGACTCGTTTAGTACAAGGGATAAAGGATAATTAATTTCGGTATTAAATTTTAGATGAGTTTATCCCACACTTGGTTGGGATAAAATCGCAGTATAACTAATTTCGGGATTAATAATCCCGAGATTATAGTGTTGTTTATCCCTATAAGAGGGTGGGATAAATTATCTCGGAATAATTAATCTTGGGACAATTTGTTTCCCAACCAAACAACCCTAAGGCTTCAACTAATGCAAAAGAAGGTAGTCAACAATCTTCACCCTGCTGGATATCTCATGAGCATATACTTTGTACTTCTTTTTCTTTTGTTTAATAATCAAGAAATTGTTGATGGCTAGTTAGTGAAACTCAATGGACAATAGACATTTGTTCATGATGCGATTCGAACTCGTGCATATCACACACACACTGCTCGTTTATCATTGCATTGAAGCCGGGGCCGGGGGGTGGGGGGGGGTGCAAGCATATGTTCATGCAGTTGAGAAATGGGAGAATGGATAAGTCTGGAAAATAAAGCATTGGAAAATGCCTCCTTAATATAGTTTGCTTACAAGAAGTGTAGGAACATTGCACAAGTTTCTCTTGCTTATGTACAAAGACAAGAAATACATACAAAAAGGAGTTCAACATGGCATACTCTAATCAGACAGAAGGACCTGATCTAAGTACCCTCTCTAGTTTTTCAGCCTTGGCATAGTCATTTTCTGTTAGAGGACCAGAAGGGAAAGGGGTAATCTCGACAATAAGATGTGGCGTCGGGAGCTCATCAAACAACGCTCGCACATTGTTGCAACAGACGCTTTCTCCATGAGCACTCTCCCTCCTAATCTGACAACCCTGAAGGATAAAATAACTACTTCTTAGGAAATATTGAACAGAGATTTATGTGATTCAACACAAAATTTTTTGAAGGTCTCATTACCTTATGAGAAGTGGCATCTCTGAAGTGGTCATCGTCTGATAACAAGGAAGCAATGGCTTTGAGAAGGCGTCGCCCTTCAGGTTTAGATGGTATCCTGTAATTTCGTCTTAGTGTTCCCTTAGTAGTGGGATGCCATTTGCTCACTAATTTCCTTCTGTCAGAAGCTTCTTTCTCTGGTAAACAAGAATTTCATTAAATTTTCCATTTACTAAGCGGCTGAATAGCAGAAAATGTTCAGAGAATAACTGGTCTGGAGATAAGCAGCAACTATATT
Organism: Nicotiana tabacum; assembly: GCF_000715075.1. Lineage (NCBI taxonomy): Eukaryota > Viridiplantae > Streptophyta > Magnoliopsida > Solanales > Solanaceae > Nicotiana > Nicotiana tabacum. Next base: position 126,010,010 of record NC_134088.1, on the reverse strand, counting down.
TACATATATGTAAATCATACGTAACTAAGAGTGAACAAATTTATCAATAGCAAGTGGCATATGTACGACCGCTGGAGGTAGCAAGTGGCATTGTCAAATTAACTACTTGCACAAGTAACATCACGTACGAAGACAAAAATACATTTTCCATTAACATGAATATATTAAGAACATTCAAATTCTCATTGTTGTTATTCCCTTCTCATTGATCCTCATTTTGTCCACTTCCAACTGCTTTCATCCAATAAGGAGGGCAAAGAAGGTGAGAATCAGTGTCCTATGGCAATGCAAGACTGCACAAAGAGCGTAGGCCCCCCTCTTTTTTGTGCTATAGCTGTTGATGTTTATATCGATCGATCATAGAAGAAATATTATTGTTCATTCCGATTAGGCTTCCTTCCTATTAATGTGGAAGTTCTTCACAGATACAAAACCATGAGGCCTTAACAAAGCTCTTACGGGTCATTTGGTTTGAAGACAAGATATGATGTGATTAGTTATGCTAGGATTAGTTATGGTAGGATTAGTTATATTGGGATTGGTTATACTGATATTATTTCTTATTGACTGTTTGGTATGTTGTATTAATCCTGGGATTATCTATCAATTTTACAGCTTTATCCTAGGATTATTATTCCATCCTCTGGCAGGTGTAAGTTATCCCGGTACTATTTTTAATCATGAGACTATCCCAGGATTAGTAACCAAACAAGGGATAAGGTGGTGCTAGATTTTTATCCCAGGATTATTTTTGCTTATCCACCATACCAAACGACCCCCTTAAGGATTTAAAGTTGAGCTCGAGACGTAAAACCCCATCAAAATATAGTTTATGTCCAACTACTATGTTGGTTTTTCCTAAGCAAGTCTTGACTTTTGAACATTGATCAAAACAGTTGGTCATGTAAGTAATACTCCTATCACTTGCCACAAGAATTAAAAAGAAGAAAAAAAAAAAAGAACCCCTCTACTTAACCAGTATTTTTCTATAAGACTAGTGAACAATTGTTGATCAGCATATCAATAGATCAACTCATACAATACAAGTCTTCATTTCTAAAGCACAAATACAAACAAAAGTAGATGTACCAAAGAACACTACACAAACCTGGCTTGCTTTGTAACTCTTCAAACCATTTGGCAAAACCCAAATCAGTATTCCCATCAGTCTCCAAATCTACAACCAAAACACATCACAAATCAAGCTAAAAAACTCAAAAACCACACTTCCCCAATAAACAAGAAAAAGGACAGTCCGATGCACTAAGCTCCCGCTATGCGTGGGGTCTACGGAAGGGCCGGACAACAAAGGTCTATTGTACGCAAACTAACCCTGCATTTTTGCAAGAGTCTGTTTCCGCGATTCAAACCCGTGACCTCCTGGTCACATGGCGGCAATTTTACCAGTTATGCCAAGGCTGCCCTTCTTCCCCAATAAACAAAACAACCCCATTTCTCATTTACACACCACAAATCAACTAAATGACTCAAAAACCATACTTCTCCATATAGACCAAACAACCCCATTTCTCATTATCACTACAAAAAGTACTGAAATATCATAATTTCTCATATATAAAAGACAACCCCATTTCTCATCATCACACTACAAATCAAGCTAAATACCTACTCAAATATCATTCTTTCTCATATAAAAGACAACCCCATTTCTCATCATCACACTACAAATCAAGCTAAATACTCAAATATAATACTTTCCCATGTAAAAAAACAACACCATTTCTCATTATCACACTGTAAATCAAGCTAAATACTCAAATATCATACTTTCCCATACAAAAAAACAAGCCACTGTCTCACAATCACACTATAAATCAAGTTGAATGCTCAAAAACCACACTTCCCAAGTAAACAAAACTACCCCATTTTTTATTAACACACTACAAATCAAGCTAAATATAAGATATCATGTTTTTCCCTATAAAAAACAACCCCATTTCTCATTAACAATTTACAAATCAAGCTAAAGACTCAAAAAAAACATACTTCTCCACATAAACCAAAACAACCCCATTTCTCATTATCACACTACAAATCAAACTAAATACACAAATATGAAACATCATGCTTCTCCTTATAAAAAAAACAACCCCATTTGCCCATTCTTGATGCTTTTTATCTTAAGAAAAAGATACCTGAGACAAGTGGATTAGAAGGAGATCCAGCTAAGCCAGCTTTCAAGAGAGCATAAAAAACACAAACTCTACCAGCCCATATGACTGGAGCTTCAAGCAAAGTAGAATGAATGGTTGTTTTAGTTCTACCACTAGCAACACTAAGTGAGTTCCTTTTGTTACCCAAATAAAACTTGTAATCAAGATTAGGTAAAAAAGATTTGGGTAACAAAGGAGAGGTGAAAAAGGTAAGATTTTTGAAGAAAAGATTGTTTCTTGAAATGGATTGAGATGAAAATGTGAAGGAATTGGTTGTGGTTTGTAGAATCATTGCTTTTGATTGGATTTGGAAAGTGGAATAAAGTGAGAGTGGAGATTTAGGAAGCTCTCTGAGATACTTATAGAGATTACTAAATAAGAAGTAAATTCAGAGGTGGAACGGTGTCGTTTTTGATGATTGTTTTAGCTGAGTAGATAGGTTGATATTTTTTTTAAGGTGTGGAATGTGGATAAACATAAGGTTAATAATTTATGAATAAATCCAAAAATGAACTATATAGTGGGACCCGTCCACAAGGCTTTGAATTTATTATATCACAAAGGAAAGTGATGTAAGGCAAAGATTTTAATTTTACGAACAAGGAAACAGAATTTTAAAAGATGAGAAGACCGTCCTTGTAGTGTATATCTTTTCAAATTTTTATACATTAAAGATCAAGAAATGAGAAAATGAAAATTGAAATACGTATATTATTGAGTAATTTTCAGAAATCACTATTGTTTAGTGGTTATTAACTTCATATAGTTATCATATACATAATTATTTCTTATAGCTACTATTCAATTGTTACGGTAGTGTATTCACATGTATTTACGCTGCTGTATTCATGAATACAATAGCAAAAAGCACCTAAAATCAAGACAGTCCAGTTGTACGCGCATGTATTCACATCTATTCATGAATACAATAGTAAAAAGTGTCTAAAATCAGGGCAGTCCAGCTATACGCGCATGTATTCACATGTATTCGCGCTGCTGTATTCATGAATACAACAGTAAAAAGCGCCTAAAATCAGGGCAGTCCAGCTGTACGCGCATGTATTCACATGTATTTGCGCCATGTATTCATGAATACAGTAACGACAATCACCTTAAAAATAGGTATGTCCTGCTGTCTAAGAGAGATGAAAAACATAAATAGCGTATTTCATGCCTCAATGGAAGTATATAGTGCCATGTATTCATGAATACAGTAACAACAATCCCTTAAAAATAGGTATGTCCAGCTGTCTAAGAGAGAGGAAAAACATAAATAGCGTGTTTCATGCCTTATTTCATGCCTCAATGATAGTATATACCATAAAATACTTATTTTGCTATAAAATATAAAAGGTAGTTATAGAAAATAATATTTTAAAATAATTTTAGTTTATAATAAATAGGGTGTATACTTTTGCTACAGGAGATAAAATTTCCTATATTATTTTGCTTGTAATGATTTTGTTGAGCAAGAGCAAAGTAGTAGTATTTTTTAAGGAGGTGTTCACGTTTAAAACATGTCTGCTCTGATCGAAATCTTTGGGATAGTTTTGTACTACAATTCGGTAAAGAAACTATAGGACATCCTTGGGGCAATGCGTCATAAGTAGCTTTAGAAACTCTCAACGAAGCTACTAAGCTAGAAGTGTTGATAGTATCTTCTACTGTATGAAAAAATGGTTAAATTCCGCTTATTTTTCATTTGCTCTATGGATAGTATGACAACACAACAACATAATATCCAGTGTAATCCCATAAGTGAAGTCTGGGGAGGATAATGTGTGCGAAAACTTTAATTCCGCTTTATCTACTGCATTGAACACTAGATCACAGGTAAAACACGAGCAGTTCGAGGAGGTATATAAATCCTCGACTTAGCTAAAGAAAGTCTTCTAGTCACCGTCTTAGGTTTAGCATAAAATAACAACAACAACATACCCAGTAATATACCACATAGTGGGTTAGGTTTAACATCTAAGGTCATATTTTTTAGTTTGGTGTAAACACATCGTGAGCAAATATTTTTCCTTTGGTTAGTTACAAAGTTAAGATGCTTCATTTGCTCCATCCCACTGATTGGTACAAAATAAGCAAATTTCTGGACTACAACATTCAACATCAATCAATTCAACTAAAACCTTTATCTCTGAGAGATGAAATATTTCAGCTCCCTTCACTTCATCAATGCAGTAAACAAAAGATTCCAAAAAGCAAGGTACCAAAGTCAGGCAAATGTACCTATACACAAAGATGGCAAAATACATAAACAAGCCCTCAAAGTTGGCTTCAGCCTGCAAGTATGCCCTCCAACTTTAGGGATGCACAAGTAGGCACCTCTAACCTGTATAAAGTTGAACACGTAAACACAAATGCTGACATGACACTGACGTGGCATATAAATTTTGGAGGTGTCTAGATGGTTATTTTGTAAGTTGGAGCATTCAACTAAAAAAGTGTTGGGCTACCTGACTACTTAGCCCCAGGCCCAATAAGGAAGACTTAATGTCTGGGCCGGTTATTTTATTTTGTACATAGCCATTCTTTCTTTTCTGATAATTTGCTTAGTTTTGGCCTCTTTTGTAAATGGCACTTGTATGTAAAAGGGCTATATATAAATAGAAAAAGGGCTCAATGCCTAATCAGATTTTCAACCATAAGTCATTGTATCTCACTTCTTCTTCTTCTTCTCGAATATTCCACATAAACCCTAATCTACTTATTCCTAAATTTCTGCTCGATTCAGGATGTTCACATGGTATCAGAGCGTGGATCCTGATTGATCTCATCACGCTGAATCGAGCGGTGGTACCCTTGTTCAATTTTGAAAAAAATCTAAAATTATTTTTTTCGTCAAATTCATTCTTCGGTTTTCCTTTTGAATCCTCTTCGATTTATGATTTATATCTTTAATACCTGAGTCAATTTGAGGTTTTGTTAGTTTCGTGCCGGTAACTGTAGTTGTTGGAGCTAGAGTTCAAATTCCATTTTCGAAGTTAGGGTTTTAGCCTTCATTTGCCTCCTCAACTCGTGATTGTCAAGGCCGTACTCTTTTCGATTGCAAAAGAGCTTGGTAATATCATTTCTTCTCAAAAATTCTTGAGTTTTGTTACAATTACGTTGTTGATTCTTCCTCGAAGTCTGAGGGTTATCATTCTGTTATCTGTGTTTAGTGTATTCAGAACAATGGGTAGTACTGAAGGAATTAGTAACAACAATGTCATCGATCCCTTTAATCTAATATTTCTCCATCCCTCTGATATACTTGGAATTTCCTTAGTCCACACACCTTTTTCTAGTACTGGTTTTGGTGGGTGGAAAAGAAGCGTCATTGTGTCCTCATCTGCTAAGAATAAAATTGGTTTCGTAGATGGCACTTGTCCCAAACCTGCTGAAAATTCTCCACATATTAAACAATCGAACATATGTAATAATATGGTTATCTCCTGGCTGACTAGTTCACTTTTTCCAGAAATTGCTGAGAGTGTTCAATATTCAGAAACTGCTGAAAGCATATGGGAATAATTAAATAAAAGATATGGGACAGTCAATGGAACCAAGGATTTTGAAATAAAGAAAGAGCTTGCTTTCACTATGCAAGGAGCTGTTGACATAGCTTCCTACTTCAACAAACTCAAGAAATTATGGGATGGACTAAGGGTAATGCGTAGTAATAAAATAAATGCTTGTGCATGTCCCATTAAAGCTGAACTTCTCAAAGAGGAAGAAGAGGTTAGAGTCCACCGATTTCTTATGGGTCTGAATGACATATATGTTGGGGTTAAGAG